>NC_088335.1:22430000-23030000 GCF_036884655.1 Musa acuminata AAA Group
TTCTATATTCAGCTGCACCATAAGATTTAGATATACTCTCTCTTGGTTTTTTGCATTTTCATCAAATAAGAGCTACACCAGGATACATACAACAACCTATTGTATATCAATGAGAATCATGGTAGGGTCATCAAGATACATACAACTTATTGTATATTAATGAGAATCATGACACCCTGCTCAATTATCATCACCATAAACTTGGAGGGTAATTGAAGATCTAACTTTGTAAAATAATCCATGACTAAAAGTCCCAAGTGTTGAATTCCATATTTTGATGATGAAATGAAACGATGAGTTTACGATCTAATCTATGCTTTGAAAAAAGTAATGCAGGACTAACTTCGATAAAAATAAAATAAAATGATTAAAGCAAGAAGAATTAGACGTTAGGCCGAAGTTAGAAATCGGGCATCGAGCTGGAAGAATCGGATATTGCGCCAAGATCAGATGTTGCGGGATTCAACATGCCGATGGATCAAGTAATATGCCGAAGGTTCAAATGACATGCTGGAAGTTTGGTGGTAATTCGGATGAACAAATGATATGCCGGACAACTTAGATTTGTAATTTTTTAGATCTTAATTATCATAGTTAGGACTTAAATTGAGTCAGTTTTGGGTGTAACCCTACTAACTCAATTAAGGTCTCATTGGGCCTGATCTAGGGTGAGTTGGGCCCATTGGGAGGCCCATTCAATGACATAGAGTTAGGTCAAGCGGTGGCATCACCAAACTAAGTGGTGGAATCACCTATGAGCTGGAACGTATGAAGTGTATATTTTCCGGAAGACCCGACGATGGTATTGCCAATGTCAGGCAATGTTACCACCTAGACTAGCGGTGGTACCACTCAAATTGGTGGTAGTACCGCTAGTACACACGATCTCCCATGTGTCAAGCGGTAGTACTACGCAAACTAGGTGATAGTACCGCTAGTTGTCAGAGGTGTACATAATAGTACCACCCAATATTGGCGGTAGTATCGCCAATGCCCTTGAAACTAAGGATAGGATTTATTTTGTTTCATTTTTAAAGTCATTTGGGGTCTATCAATACCCTACTCTTTCTTGCTTGAGGGAGTATGAAAAAGAGAACAAAAAGCGTTGTGATTCTGTGTATGAAAAGTGCTAAGTGTCCCCCTCCTCCTCTTTAAGTTTTGGGCTTATTTTAAGAGAGGTGTGAGACTTATAAAGGTTCTCTCCTAAACCTATGAAAAGGAGACATAGTTCTAAGAGGGTAGTTAGTCTTGCCCATTGAAAGAAGATTGTTAGTGAATGCCAATGACCTCGAAAGAAGAGAAATCGAGAGTGGACATAGTTCACGATAACCGAACCATTATAAACTCGATTTGTAATTTCTGTTTTGCTTTTCATTGTCATTACTTATTGATTTGATTGTCTACTACTCTTACTATGTTTATGAATGCTTTTAAGTTAAATATATTTTCAATACGGTTTCATCAAACGAAATTTTCTAAATCGTTGAAGTTTTACGAAAGCACTAATTCACTCTCCCTCTTAGTGCCGAAATGGTCCTAACAGTTAGTATCAGAGCCAAGTTTTTCTCGATTGGTTTAACACCCAAGAGAATGGCTTTTTCTGGCAATCTAAAGGGACACTCTATCGCTCATCCTTTTATGTTCAATGGGATTGACTACACATATTGAAAAACATGTATGAGGATTATTTTGATTTCTATGGACTTTGATTTATGGAATATTGTAGAATGTGATTTTCAAAAATCCTCTAGACTAATGAATGAATGGAATAATCTAGAGAAAAAATTGTTATTTTTAAATACGAAAGCTATGAATGCTTTATATTACGCTTTAGACAAAAATAAATTTAATTATTTTTTTATATGTGAAACTATACATGACATTTGGCATACATTCGAAGTTATATATGAAGGTACAAGTAAAGTTAAAGAGTCTAAAATCAATCTTTTGATACATAGTTTTGAATTATTTTGAATGAAACCAAATGAAACCATTGGAGACATGTACACCCATTTTACGGATGTCATCAATGATTTTAAAGCACTTGGTAAAATTTTTTCTAATCTTGAACTTGTTAATAAAATTTTAAGATCTTTTCTAAAAAGTTAGGATGCAAAAATGACTACAAACTAAAAAGCAAAGGACTTGAATAACTTTCCTCTTGAAGAACTTTTAGGGCCATTAATGACCTATAAAATGACTTGTATGGCACATGATGAACATGAGAACAATATTTTAAGGAACACGAAGGATATTACATTGAGAACTAAAGAAGACTACTCGAGTAAAAGCTCATGTGATGATAAGGACTTGGCACTCTTAATAAGAAAATTTAAAAAATTCATAAAGAAAAAATAAAATAAATCTTTGTAAAACAAGATACAAAGAATAAAATCGAACTAAAAAAGGATATAATCATCTGCTATGAATGAAGAAGCCAGGGCACTTCAAAAGTGAATGCCCTCAAATGAAGAAGAAGAAGCTGCCAAAGAAGAATAAAGCACTCAAGGTGACTTGGGATGAATCAAGTACTATTAGGATCAAGAGCGGCACTAAGAGGGGGGGAATTAATGCAGCGGAAAACTTTTACGATTTCAGAAAATATTTTGTACGTTCGAAGGAAATCGATTCGGAAAGATAGTCACTTTAAAACATATGAGAGCGTAAGTATAATGAAAGCAAGATGAGGAGAAGCACTTTGCTATGAAATGATTTGCAGTTAAAGAAAATTGCTCAAAACGAAATGCAAACCAGATTTAGAGTGGTTCGGTTAACGTGACCTACATCCACTTTCGAATTCCTCCTCCGATGAGGTCTCCGGTGTCCACTAAAGGCCTTCCTTCAATAGGTGAAGACCGAACACCTCTTTACAACACTTTCTCCTTTTCTCGGGTTTAGGAGATGAACTCTTACAAGTCTCACTCATCTTTCTTGGATAGTTACAAGGCTAAGAGATAAAGGAGGAGAACTCTAACTTTTACAATACTTTAAGACTCAAGAACTCAAGATTATGCCAATAGGTTTCGTGCCCTTTCATGCAGGAAAGGGTGGGATTTTTATAGGCTCTAATGGCTTTAAAAATGGAGCAAAAAAATGTCTAATCCTAGATTTTCGGGGCCCTAGCGGTACTACTACCATTACTGGGCGGTACTACCACTTGACACTTGACACTAGGCGGTACTATCGCTTAGTCTAGGAGACAGAGCTCGGAGACCGAGCTTTGGTGGTACCACCGCCTGATAGGGGCGGTACCACCGCTGGCAGTAATAATTGCCGGCGGTACCACCGCCCAAAATTCCTGGGAGACTGAGTCTCCCAAGCGGTGCTACCGTGCTAGTCATAGGTGCCCAACAAGCCAATCACTTGAGTGATAGCATGTGTGACTTGACATAAAATCTTTTGATTATTATATTTTGGCATTTATCATTTTATATTGTCTATTGCATATATGTATATATATATTATGATGTTCTTGGATCTGTGCAATGGAATTGGATCATGATGAGATCACAATAATGAGATCGATTCACCTTTAAACACAAATCCTAAATAATCCCGGTCATAGGTTATTTGAGAGGGACATCGACATAGCCGGACAAATTGGTGGTCTGTATACCCGTCCATATGATGGATGCAGCTGGTCTCATAGCTGCTCGTGTAGGGACACTAGGGATACAGTACAGGTGCTCATTGGAGAATGAGTTCACTAATTGATCCGCTTACGGAATGGTGGATGGTTGATGATGCTTTATTGTTAGACAGTGATTCTGTAGTCCTAGTTGTGTATCTGGTCCATAGACTTGAGACACCAAGGATGTCCTATATGAGTGCTTCACTCTTTGATACCAAACTTATAGGTTTGGATGTCCCAGATCTAATATAGCTGGTCATTAGGAGTAGCAGTCGACCTTACGAGGGCTATTGAGTGTCGATAGAGGATCATCCACTCTCGGCATCATGAGAGGAATATCTTATGTGTTCTTGCTCAGACAAATCCCTGGCCAGGGTCATTCAAATTGAGAGAGAAAGAGTTCTCCGAGAGAATCCAATTAGAGCGAGACTCGAGAAGAAACCGTATGGGTCTGACAGCACCATGCCAGATATATGGTCTCTAGGATATTAGATGGATGAGGGATTATAGGTATATGGTAACTGAGGACAAATAGGTCTAATAGATTAGATTCCCCTGTATCGTCTAGGGACTACGGCGTAGTGGCCTAGTATGTCCGTAGTCTATGAGTTGAGTGAATTATTATAGAGTAATAATTCACTAAGTTAGAAGGAGTTCTAACAGATATGACTCATAGTCAGCTCGATATTGGGCCTAGAGGGTCACACACATGGTAAGCATTACGATGAGCAGAGGTTCGGATATGAGATATCCGTTAGAGCCCCTATCTTATTGGATATCCAATAAGCCCCTGAATTATTGGATCCCATGGATGAGATCCAATAAGAGCCCATGAGAGATTATTGGATAGAGATCCACTAATCTAAAAGGCTTGGGTAATTGGATGTAGATCCAATACCCACTAGGGGAGGATCCATTAGGGTTTGATATGGGACCTCTATAAATAGGAGGGATTTAGTGGTTCATAGGCTAGAGCCTTTGCTTGCCTCTCTTATTCTCCTCCCCCTCTCCACCTCAAAGCAAGCCTAGAGTTTTGAGAAACATCGCCACAACCCTGCTATATGGATCACCGCTAGAGAGGAGGACGCTTGACCTCCTTCACCCTCTCCTAGAGATCTGCAAGGAAACAAGGATATACGATCTCTCTAGGTAACACAATCTATTCTACATGCAGTTTGTTTCACGGATTTTTGCGGACCAATCTTCGCACGACGATGAACATCTCTTTGGAAAATTAGGGATTTTGTTTTCTTGTTCTTCCGCTACGCATGTGATGTCGCCCCAAGTTTTCCCAACAGTGGTATCAGAGTCATGTTGTTCGTGCGAATGATTAGTTTTAAACTGCATATGTTGTGTTTAGGAAGAATTTTGACGTCAAATTATTGACGCAATAGACGAGGAAGGGCAGCAACTTTTGCTGCCCTTGCTGCGCTCGAAGATGGCTGGCGGCGCCTGCGAGTGTTGGACTCGCAAGCAGAGGCACCGCGGGGAAGCGGCACCTGCGGTCGCTTTTCCTGTGGGGTGCAAAACCCCCCCGAAGGGGCGGTCGCCCAGTGGGGCAGCACCGCCTGTGGGCGTTGCCCTATGGGTAGGATCGCCCGCGGGGGCGCCCACCTACAGGGGCCGCGCCGTAGCGAGCGTGTCGCTCATATGCGAGGGCAGCGCTCCTCCCTCCGCCGCATAGCCTACCACCGATAGGGTGGCGGCGGTAGTTGCAGCAAGGGAAAGGGAGAAAAGGGGTTAGGGTTTTCTGGGTAAAAGATAGTTTTGCCCCTCGAAATTTGAGAGATTCCAATTCTATCCTTTTATCCAAATTACAAAAATACCTCTCAGAATTCAGAAGTTCCCTACATATCCCTGATTTCAGAAAATATTAATTAATTAAAAAGTTTAGTTGATTATTATTGTTTATTATTATCTAGTAGTTCTATATGATAATGATTTATACATATGATGTTTGATATTTGGACGGACGATCATAGGGCTTGGAGATGCACCGTTACACACATAAATTTTGATGTGAGTGATTAGGCCTACTGGCTTGGGTCGGATCACATTAGGTTATAGTTCATGATCATCTGGTGTGATTGCTTATACATATACTAGATATGTATATATATATTTGCATGCGATATAGATATATATTAAATATGTATATGTATGACATGTCATATTAGGAGACAAAATCATAAAAACCTCTTTGTCAATAATATTAAGTCGGTAAATGTGAGGTAATTAGATTGACCCACGTGGCCTTGCATCGTTATAGGTAGGAATCGATTCCCGGTATAGGTTGAGTTGGTCGAGTCTTTTGAGACTCACCTATATCACGATTCGCTATCTTACTTACGACATAGAGATGTCACAGGTGAACTGAGGACATGGTATGCTTGGTCGAGCCCCTCGAGAGTATATCATCGAATTAGACTCATCTTGTAACGAAGGTGTTAACTTAATCGAACATCATGGTTGATCGAGTCCCTCGAGACCATGGTGATTTGGAGGCCGAACAGGACGAGAATTACAAGGAGTTATGATCGGCAAGAGTTGTCTACCTTTTGGGCTTAGTGTGATTGGTCGAGTCCCTCGAAGTTACACTAAGATGCTGATTGGATCCTGATCCCCACTAGAAGTCTACGGAGACTTCCGTTTCACATGCTGAGGGTGTCGCGTGACTCGCTAGTAAAATAGTGGGAGCATATTAAGATAGAAGTCAATATCTTGATTGTTTATTTCTTGTAAAATCTGCATGTTATTCATTTTTGTTGCATCTTTATTTTAAAAAAATGTCGCTTTCAAATCCCTTACGTGGCATACTTGATGTCAACTGCCTTATTAGTCCAAATTATACAGACTAGCTCTGCAACTTGAGAATTATTCTCACGGTGGAGAAAATCACATACGTCCTTGATACAGTGATGCCTACGCTTGAGGAAGGGGTAAGCGAGGATGAGATTGCTCGCTACGTGAAGTACATTGATGACTCCACTCTTGCTCAGTGCTATATATTAGGCTCTATGACTCCTGAGTTACAGAGACAACATGAAAAGATGGATGCCAAATCCATTCTACTATATGTTTACAAATTGTTTGAAGAACAGGGAAGGGATCAGCGATATGAGATATCCAAGAGCCTCTTCCATGCTAGGATGATTGAGGGGACACTGGTTCAGAACTATATCCTAAAGATAATTGAGTGGATAGAGAAACTCATAGGTTTAGGAATAGTCCTAGAGGATAACTTATGTGTGGACATTGTACTTCAGTCCCTACCAGATTCCTTTTCACAGTTCATAATGAATTTTAATATGAACAAGCTTGAGGTGACTCTCCTAGAGCTCCTCAATATGTTGAGGGAGGTAGAGAGTACTATTAAGAAAGAGAAGCCAGTTCTCTATACTGGTGAGAGCAGAAAGAAAAGGAAAGCAGAAAAGTCCCTTAAGAAGGGCAAGGGTAGACCAGGTAAAGCAAAGGTTGCTAAGAAAGTCCTAGCAAAGGACAAAGGCCCTGCTTCCATTATGACAAAGATAGGCACTGGAAGAGGAACTTCAAATAGTACCTTGTAGAGAGGGTGAAACAGAAGCTTGGAGAAGCTTCATGTACATTCATGATCAATCTCCAATTGTTAGATTTTTATGATAGTGCATTGGTATTGGATACCAGCATTGCTTATCACATTTGTAATTTGTTGTAGATTCTGGCAAGCCGATGGGAGATTGGTGAGATGAATATTGCATAAAGGTTTGTTTATACTAGACACTACTCTACATATCATGAATGTAAGTGTGTCTAAGAGGAAACGAGATGAGGTGAACAGTGCATACCTGTGGCATTGTAGGCTAGGTCACATTTGTCACGCCCCTAAAAATATCCATGATATTTAAATTTTTTTTTTCGCCACAACTAACCCAGGATCCAAACACACATTTGAGGTCACTAAGAAAACATTCAGATCAAAAATTTCACTTCTATAATCTATCAATTCTTAACCCTGTGCAATTCATAAACATAGCACACATCACTCGATAATTTATACAATCTGAACTCAACTCATCAAAATAAAAACCACAATATAAATCCACAAGTGGGGAAATCTATGCAGTCACCACAATCATCGATTTACCATAAGTTCATATCATTACACGAATTTAATTTAACATTCCAAAACCCTATACATGAGGGATCCTTTAACTTACACAAAATCCACAGGTTTAGATTCATAGTCACATTTCATTAGATGCAACGTAGCTTATACACAACTACATATATGCTAACAAAAGTTCTGCCCAACGTATTCTAAACTTTCCACTGCCTCAGCCCATTCTTAACATTTAAGCAGGCGATACGCTATCCTGAAAAATTTATCAACAAATGGGGTGAGCATAAAGAGCTCAGCAAGTGACTAACATATCCATATCAAAATAGTACAATTTCTAAAGAGATGCAGTTTCAAACACAAAGCAGAATATACGATTTCGTATACATAATATCATTAGGAGCAGAATCATAATTGTCCTTTTTAATCATACATATTTGGTTTCTGACAGATGGGGCATAGAGTAATTGGAGCATATCAGAAACAAAGGAGACATATCGGAGCTTATCAATGGCATATAAAATGTTCCAAATCACATCAACGACATAGGGAACATTACGAAGCAAAATCAGCAGTGAATGAAGCATTTCAGAGCATATCAAACTCATATGTCGTACAGAAGCTCAAACGTCGTCCTTGACGTTGCAATCATATCATAACTATCCAGAGCACGAACAGAAATAACTCACCAAAACTCTGGATGTCATATCAAACATATAGAGGGTATAGTGGGATCTCAGTCAGAATGTGATTCATCCATTTCTGAATGACCACCTGACAAAAGTCTCCCACGTCTGGGAGCTCCATCCACCCACGTCTAGGTGAAGTCAAAGGGGGCCGGCAGAGCATCGCAGGCTCTAAGCAATATCCCACATAGCGGGCAAATAAGCGCATACCAGAATATCCCACATAGCGGGACCCCACATAGCGGGCAAATCAGCGCATACCCTTTACCATTTCTGGCAAAGGTCCAGACAATCCCACACACCAGAGTACAAGAAGGCAGTTTCAACAAATTGCAGCATATAACGGAAGCACACGCGGAACAACCAAACGTACATGTGCCTTTTCAAAAACAATGTGATGCAAGGAACAAATCTCTCACAAAAATATTCATTTTAGGGAAAGAATTGAAAGCAAGAGTGTACAGGGATTCTAAGCAATCGTAACCAGCTCAATTCCAATAAGAAGATTAGGCGAATTCAAGTATCCAAAGGAAATGGAACAGAATACGCGAAATCGACCAAAGCTCGATTTCGGACAGAATTCCAGTGGCACATCAAACAAATATTTCAGAATAACAATTATGCTCCAATACCCATAAGAAGGCTATGGTCGAACCATATATCAATCTATATTCGGATGGAACAGATTTCATATGAAACAGGGCTCCCAACACAGAGTTACCTCTGATTTGGTAACACAAGGTCAAAATCACAATCACTGTTTTGCAGAATTTATAAGGTCGGATTCAACAGACGATAGGGTGGGCAATTGAACTCCAAAATTTTCAAACTATATGTCAAAAGAGAGAATTTCAAGTCTAGTTTCAAATAAAATCAGTTTGGTACAAACCAGAATTTTCAACAGGGAGTTATAGGCGTTTTAGTATCGAAAGGTCAGAAATCTTGAACTCTGTTTTACAGCGTCTGTAGGCTCTTTTGAAGCAAATTTTTGGGTAAGTATTCGGTGTCCAAAATCTACCAAATCGGTGTCAAAAGAAAGACATACGAGTCTAATTTCAAACAAAAATAGTTCCTGCCTGAATTCTCATTCTGTACTAAAACTTAGGGCCGAAGCAGTGCTTAGGGGTCAGTTTACCGAAAACTTTCAGAATCCATAGTTCTATGTCCAAAGAGGAATATATCAGTTTCTAAATAAAAATCTTCCAATTTATTTTGAATCAACATAAAAACAGAGTCAAATACTTATGTAGGATGGGGTTAGAACACTTGCCTTTGCAAATTTTGACCCGAAGTAACAAGATTAAAGCAAAAACCCTAAAAGCCCCAAATTTTCTTTCTCTTCTCCTTCTTCTTCTTCTTCTTCTTCTTCTTCTTCTTTTCTTTCCCTGATCACCCACGAGCTGCCTCCTCTGCTTCCTTAACAACGAAGGCAGAGAGGCTTAAGCGGTGGAATTTGTCATTTGGTGCATTTTGCAGTTTAGTCCTTGTTTTTATCATATTCACGATTAGGTCCTTAGGGTTTACATATAGGTCCTCAGATTCTTTCTTTTTTTTTTTGAACAGATCTCCCAAATCTTAAAAATAAGTTACCTCTGATTCATACTCTATTCCTTTTGTCAATTAAAATAGATGCTTACATTATCACCAAAAATTTATACGAACATTCGGAATTGAGGGGTGTTACAACATTCATGAGGGAAAGATTCAAAAGTTGCTAAAAGATGGATATCTAGATCCATTTGACTATAGGTCATATGTAACTTATGAGCCTTGCCTTCGTGGAAAACCGACCAACTCTCCATTTAGTGGAATTGGAGAGAGAGCCACTGAGCTGCTGGAACTCATACATAGTGATGTATGTGTGTTGGGGATGGAGGAGCAAGGAAAAACAGAATACTACGTTATGAGTAAAAAGAATCCTTTCGACTCAAGAAAACTGTTGTAGTATTAAAAGCAGGAGGATTGATAAGAACACTTACAAAATACAAGTGCACACAGACTCTCTATCTATCTGTCTCTTTCTCTATATCTTACTACATGAACTACGGTCCTATTTATAGGACTTAATGACAACCACCCTATAACTGCTAGATCAAGGTAGTTATTGAAATCACCCTATAACTACTAGATCATGATTGAGGTGGTTATTTAAATTATCTTGTAACCACTAAATTATGATAACAATCTAGATAGATAACTATGAATCAAATCTCAATACTCCCCCTTGATTCATAGTTACATACACCAATTTGCGACATAAAATAAATATTCTTTCGAACTAGAAGTGATTTGGTGAGGATATCCACAACTTGCTCATCCGTTCCATAATACTTCATTGTGATGGCTCCACTTGCCTAAAGTACTTTTTCGATCATCTAAAGCTCCTGCACAATCACTATGAGTGAAACCAAATAATTTGCATTTAAATTTTGTTTTGAACATCCATTTTAACCCAATCATTTTCTTTTCTTTCGGTAGATCCATTAGCTCTCAAGTTTCATTCTTCTCAATTGACTTGATTTCCTCCTTCATTGCTTTTCTCCATTCCTCTTTTTTAACTGCTTCATCAAAAGTTGTCGAATCTGAAATAAACAAAGCAAATGTTGAGTTATAAATTTCTGTTAGTGATCTGAAATTTCTTGGAGGGGTTTCATCTGAGGAATCCGAATTTGAACTGCTATTGGGTGAGGTTGACGATGAATTTGTTGGAGCAGGATCTGTCACTTGATTCTGCGGAGTGTCTAGTTCTGCTGGAATCTGCATTTGTGTTTCACCTTTATTGGTCTCCCAATTCCAACTTGCCCTTTCATCAAACATAACATTTCTATTAATAATAACTTTGCCACTAACAGGGTTATATAATCGATATGCTTTAGATTGTAAAGAATAACCAATTAAAATGCATTTCTCTGATTTTTCATCAAGCTTGTGATGATTTTGTGAATTCACCAAAGCATAAGCAATACAACCAAAAATTCTTAGATGTCTAACACTTGGTTTCATACCATACTAAGCCTCAAAAGGAGTTCGATTCATAACAGCCTTTGTTGGTGAAATATTCAACAAATAAACTACTATTGCAACTGCTTCTGCCCAAAACTGATTTGGAAGATGTTTTCCTTTAAGCAAACTTCTTGCCATTTCAACGACAGTCCGATTCTTACGTTCAGCTACACCATTTTGCTCCGGTGTATATGGTGTTGTCAATTCTCTGTGAATACCATTTTCTTCATAAAAAGAACTAAACTAATTAGATAAAAATTCACCACCTCTATCTGTCCGAAGTGTCTTTATATATCTACCACTTTGTCTTTCTACAAGTGCCTTAAACTTTCAAAAATTATCAAATATTTCAGATTTCAATTTCAAAAAATATACCCAACTCATGCGACTATAATCATCCGTAAACAATAAAAAATATTGACTTTCACCAAATGATTTTGTATTCATAGGTCCACATAAGTCAGCATGAATTAATTCAAGACAATTAGATGCTCTCCATGCTTTTCCAATAGGAAATGGTTTTTTACTTTGTTTCCCATAAATACATCCTTCACATACATCAAGTGTATTAATCTTGGGCAATCCGAAAACCATTCCTTTTTGACTTAACAACCTTAAACCTTTAATGTTAAGGTGTCCATATCTTAAATGCCATAAACTAGACTCATTCTTTTGAGTTGTGATAAGCGCATGCCTTTCAATATTTGACACATCAAGTGGAAACATCTTGTTTTGTGTCATGCAAACATTTACTATAATCAAACCAGATTTTTTATCTCTAATAGTGCATGAACCATTATCAAATATTACTGAAAATCCATCGTCTACTAATTGTCCAACACTCAACAAGTTATGTGATATAGTAGGAACAAAGAAAACATTATCAAGGTATTTTACCTTCCCTTGATTTGTCTTCACCTCAATTGTTCATTTCCCTTCTACTTGGATTTGCTTGTTATCTCCAAGTCTAACATTCAACTTGTGAGTCTCATCAATATCTCTAAATATTGATTTTATGCCTGACATATGATTAGAACATCCACTATCCAGAAACCAAATATCATTTGATATATTATGAACATGTGAATGAGTCATAAACAACTTACTATTTTCTTCATTTTTCTCCACATAGCTTGCTTGCTTTTCTCTTTTCCAACAATCTGCCTTCATGTGACCAAACGTTTTGCAATAGTGACATTGAATTCCACTTTTGTAATTTTTTTGATCATAATTTGATTGCCCTTGTTCATCAAAGTGTCCTCTTCCTCTTCCATTTCCTCTACCACGAAATTCTCCTCTGCCACGTCCTCTTCCTGTTGATTTTTTGTCTTCTTTTGAAGTAGAAGACTCTCCCTTAACCTGAAATGCTTTTTCTTCACTTTTTTCAAGTGACCTGTTCAACCTTACTTCATGTGCTTGCAAGGAACCCATTAGTTCATCAAATGAATAAGTAGATAAATCTTTTGATTCCTCAATTGCGGTAACAACATGATCAAATTTCGGAGTTAAACTTCTCAAAACTTTTACAACAATTATATGATCAGGAAGATGTTCACCATAAGATTTCATTTGACTAACAATTTCAGTCACTCGAGAAAGAAAATCTTGTACCGATTCATTGCTTTTCATGAACAAAATTTCAAACTCACGACGGAGGGTTTGAAGTTTTACCTTAATCACCCTTGATGAGCCTTGAAATTCATTTTGAAGTATCAACCAAGTTTGCTTTGAGGTTGTCGCTGCTGCAATTCTTGAGAAGATCGTCTCATGTACAGCTTGTTGAATGAAGAACAATGCCTTTGAGTCCTTCTTTCTATTCTCCCTTAGCCTGATTTCGTTATCTGGATCTGCATATCCATTCTCTATTAAGTCCCAAAGATCTTGAGACTTGAATAGAGTCTTCATCTTGATACTTCAAAATTCATAACTTTTGCCCGAGAAGATGGGGATAAGGGGTTGAGACATGGAATTGCCATTGAAAGTTATAATGCCCAGTTCAAATTGAAACTAGGCTCTGATACCACAAATGTTGGGGATGGAGGAGCAAGGAAAAACAGAATACTACGATACAAGTAAAAAGAATCCTTTCGACTCAAGAAAACTGTTGTAGTATTAAAAGCAGGAGGATTGATAAGAATACTTACAAGATACCAAGTGCACACAGACTCTCTATCTATTTGTCTCTTTCTCTATATCTTACTACATGAACTACGGTCCTATTTATACGACTTAATGACAACCACCCTATAACTACTAGATCAAGGTAGTTATTGAAATCACCCTATAACTACTAGATCATGATTGAGGTGGTTATTTAAATTATCCTGTAACCACTAAATCATGATAACAATCTAGATAGATAACTATGAATCAAATCTCAACAATGTGGACCCATGTCAACTCATGCCATTGGTGGTTACTCCTACTTCATTACCTTTACTGATGATTTCTCAAGGTATGAATATGTGTACTTAATGAAGTACAAGTCCGAGGCCTTTGAGAAATTCAAAGAGTATAAGAATGAAGTGGAGAATTAGATTGGAAAGAATATCAAGACTCTTCGATCAGATCGAGGAGGTGAGTTAAGTATAGAGTTTACTAAGTTCCTCAAGGACTATGGGATATTATCCCAATGGACACCTCCTTATACACCTTAGCTCAATAGTGTCTCTGAAAGAAGAAATCGTATGCTATTAGATATGGTATAGTCCATGATGAGTTTCGCTGACCTACCCATCTCATTCTGGGGATATGCTCTAGAGACCACAACTTACCTTCTGAACAAAGTTCAAACTAAGTCGGTAGTGTCTACACCATATGAGATATGGAAAGGGAAGAAGTCCAATCTTAAGGTTGTTAAGATTTGGGGCTGCCCTGCCCACGTTAAAAGATACAACCCCGATATGTTAGAATCGAGGACAAAGCGATGCAAGTTCGTGGGATACCCCAAGGAAACTTATGGGTATTATTTCTATCATCTCGAGGACCAAAAGGTTTTTGTAGCCAAGAGAGTAGTGTTCCTTGAGAAGGAACACATTCTTGGCGGAGATAGTGGAAGCATGATAGAGTTGAGGGAGGTTGGAGAACTAAGCTCAAGCACCACTCTACATCCCGAGTCTGTTCAGGTACCTAACATACAAGTTTCAACTTTACGTAGGTCTGGCAGAGTATCCCATCCTCTTGAGAGATATGTGGGACATATTAGAAGAGAGGATATTGAGGACATTAATCCTCAAACCTACGAGGAGGCTATTATGAGTATAGACTCTGGGAAGTGGCAAGAGGCCATGAATTCTGAGATGGATTCTATGTACTCCAACAAGGTTTGAACCCTAGTTGATGCACCCGAAGGTATTGTATCTATCGGTTGCAAGTGGATCTTTAAGAAAAAGATCGGAGTAGATGGAAAGGTAGAGACCTATAAAGCAAGGCTAGTGGCTAAGGTGTATCGTCAAAGGCAAGGTGCTGACTATGATGAAACCTTCTCACCAGTAGCAATGCTAAAATCCATCCGAATTCTATTGGCTATTGTAGCACACTATGATTATGAGATCTGGCAGATGAATGTAAAAATCGCATTCCTCAATGGGAACCTCGAGGAGGAGGTGTATATGATACAACCTGAGGGATTTGTGTCTAAGAACTACCCAAATAAGGTGTGCAGGTTGCTTAGATCCATTTATAGACTAAAGCAAGCTTCCCGAAGTTGGAACATAAGATTTGATAAGACAATCAGATCTTATGACTTCGTTAAGAATAAAGATGAGCCTTGTGTGTACAGGAAGGTAAGTGGGAGCGCTATCACCCTTTTGTTGTTATATATGGATGATATCTTGATCATTAGGAATGACGTAAAAATGCTATCCATAGTAAAGGCTTGGTTATCTAGACACTTCTCCATAAAGGACTCAAGGGAAGCATCTTATATCTTGGGGATTCGGATCTATAGAGACAGATCCAATAGGATGCTTGGATTGTCCCAGTCCAAGTACATAGAAACCATTGTCAAAATATTTGGTATGGAAAATTCCAAGAGAGGTCTCATACCGAGGAGACATGGGATATCGCTTTCTAGGAGTATGTCCCCAAAAACTCCAAAAAAAAGGGTGAGCATGGATATGATACCTTATGCCTTAGTGATAGGGTCTATCATGTATGTCATGTTATGTACTAGGCCTGATATAGTGCATGTTTTGAGTGTCATGAGCAGGTATCAGGCGGATATAGACTTAGAGCACTGGAAAGCAGTAAAGTGTATCCTTAAGTACTTGAAAAGGACTAAAGATCTTTTACTAGTATATGGAGGTAGTAGCCTCAAGGTTGAAGGCTACACAGACTCGAGTTTTCAGTTTGATGTCGATGATAGCAAGTCGAATTCAAGGTGTGTGTATACCTTGAATGGAGGAGTAGTATGTTGGAAGAGTTCCAAGGAAGATACTACTGCTGACTCAACCACAGAGGCGGAGTATATTACTGTAGCAGAGGCAGCAAAGGACGGAGTCTGGATGAAAAAGTTCATCACAGATCTAGGAGTTGGGCTAAGTAGCGAGGAGCTGATTCCTTATATTGCGACAACTACGAGGAGATTACTCAAATAAGGGAACCCGAGTCTTATCAGAAGTGTTCTAAGGAGGTTCCACCTGATCAGAGAGATCGTAACCCGAGGAGATGTAGCAGTGGAAAGAGTTACATCCGAAGATAACATTGCAGATCCATTGATAAAGTCGTTATCTCAAATTGTCTTTGAGTGTCACAGGGGTCTGATGGGGATCAGACACATAGGTGATTGGCTTTAGGTCAAGTGAGAGATTGCTAGTCATAGGTGCCTAACAAGCCAATCACGTGAGTGATGGCATGTGTGACTTGACATGAAATCTTTTTGCTTATTATATTTTAGTATTTATCATTTTATATTATATATTGTATATATGCATGTATATATTGTGATGTCCTTGGATCTGTGCAATGAGAATTTGATCGTGATGAGATCACAATAATGAGACCGATTCACCTTTAAACATAGATCCTAAATAATCCCAGTCATAGGTTACTCGAGAGAGATATCGAGATAGCCGAACAAAGTGGTGTGCTGTATACTCATCCATATGATGGATGTAGTTGGTCTTATAGCTGCTCGTGTAGGGACACTAGGGATACAATACAGGTGCTCATTGGAGAATGAGTTCACTGATTGATCCACTTACGAAATGTTGGATGGTTGATGATACCTTATTGTTAGACAGTGATTCCGTAGTCCTAGTGGTGTATCTGGTCCTTAGACTTGAGACACCAAGGATGTCCTGTATGAGTGCTCCACTCTTTGATACCAAACTTATAGGTTTGGTTGTCCCAGATCTAGTATAGCTAGTCGTTGGGAGTAGCAGTCGACCTTACGAAGGCTATTGAGTATCGATAGAGGATCATCCACTCTCGGCATCAGGAGAGGAATATTTCATGTATTCTTACTCAGATAAATCTCTGGCCAGGGTCATTCGGATTGAGAGAGAAAGAGTTCTCCGGGAGAATCCGATTAGAGCGAGACTCGAAAAGAAACCATATGGGTCTGACAACACTATGCCCAATGTACGGTCTCTGGGATATTAAATAGATGAGAGACTATAGGTATATGATAACTGAGGATAGACAGGTCCAATGGATTGGATTCCTCTGTATCATCTGAGGACTACGACGTAGTGGCCTAGTACGTCCATAGTCGATGAGTCGAGTGAATTATTATAGAGATAATAATTCACTAAGTTAGAAAGTGTTCCGACAGGTATGACTCACGGCCAGCTCGATATTGGGCCTAGAGAGTCACACACATATGGTAGGCATTGCGATGAGTAGAGGTTCAAATATGAGATATCCGTTGGAACCCCTATCTTATTGGATATCCAATAAGCTCTTGAATTATTGGATCCCATGGACGAGATCCAATAAGAGCCAATGAGAGATTATTTGATAGAGTCTACTAATCTAAAAGGCTTGGGTAATTGGATGCAGATCCAATACCCACTAGGGGAGGATCTATTAGGGTTTGACAAGGGACCTCTATAAATAGGAGGGATTCAATGGTTCATAGACTAGAGCCTTTGCTTGCCTCTCCTATTCTCCTCCTCTCCACCTCAAAGCAGGCCTGGAGTTTTGAGGAGAGTCGTCGCAACCCTACTGTGTGGATTACTGCTAGAGAGGAGGACGCTTGACCTCCTTCACCCTCTCCTAGAGATTTGTAAGGAAACAAGGATATACGATCTCCTTAGCTAACATAATCTATTCTATACGCAGTTTGTTTTACAAATTTTTGCACACCAATCTTCGCACGACGGCGAACATTTTTTTGAGAAACTAGGGATTTTGTTTTCTTGTTCTTCCGCTATACATGTGATGTCGCCCCAAGATTTTCCAACAGTGGTATCAAAGTTAGGTTGTTCAGGTGAATGATTGGTTTTGAATTACATATGTTATATTTAGGAAGAATTTTGATGTCAAATTATTGACGCAATAGATGAGGAAGGGCAGCAACTATTGCTGCCTTTGCTGTGCTCGAAGATGGCTGCCTGTTTGTTGCGCTCGAAGTTGGCCCCTAACTAAGTTAGTGGGATTATCTCCCAATCCTAACTTAATTTACGCTCTAACTATGATAATTAAGACATGATTACTACACTTCATGTTCCGGTGCATCAATTGCTCTTCTTGCGAGCTTCCGACGTACTTTCGGTGAACATCTGATAAACTTTCGACAATGCTCCGGCGGACTCCCAGTAAGCTCCTGGAATTTGCGACAATCTTCTTGGCGAGTTCCGACGAGCTTCTATGGTAAGCTCCTGGACTTTTTGGTTGGTTCCTGCAAAACTTCTGATGAACGTTCGGACTTCCATCGAACTCTCGAACTCCCAATAAGATCTTGATCTTGACTCCGGCAACACCTGCTTTATGTTTTACTACTTATCGTAGTTAATCCTACACACTTTTCTCAACATATAAATTAGATCAAACAATTTACAATTGACTTCATCATCAAAATTCGAGATTCAACAATCTCCCTCTTTTTGATAATGATAATCAATTAATGACGGAGTTAACATTAACTCTCTCTATCTATATACCATACTTGAGAAAAGACATTCTTGAATTCAAAGCCTTTGAATTCAAGAATCAAACCGATAAGTTAAATTCATTAAACTTATCGATATGCATATTATGATTCCTATCATGATCTAACATTCTCAAAATGATGTCAAGGCATGACATCCATTTTCAAGTTTTGACATTTTAAATATGAAGTATGATAAACTTAGCAATTTATCATTCTATGGCAAGATATCAATTGTAAAATTATAAATTAAGTTTTAGATATCTTATCATAATGAAGGAAATTTATCAAGCAAACATTTCAAGTATATATGATGAAATATATTGCATACATTTATCATCAATTTACCATATTTTGGTATTATTTTTCCCTCTTTGTCATCAACAAAAAGGAGAATGATTCAACAATGCAAGTGTGGTAAAAATTCATGCCACATTTCAATTTGTAAATCAATCATATTTATAAGCATTCATGACATAGTATCATTCAAAAGTTCTCACATTAAAAGTTATAAATATTTAAAGAGATGGCTTCCATCAACTTCTCCCTTTTTATTTTTCATCAAAACTTCGCTTGAAGAAGGAGAGTAAGGAGGAAAATCCATTGAGAACCAACTTTGTGAAATTATTAAATCATGCTTCAATTTTCATAAGGATCAAGATATTCACGTTAAAAATAATAAAAGAGTTTCATTAAATCATGCTTCAATTTTCACAAGGATCAAGATATTCATGTGAAATCAAATCCTCATTCTTGCAAGTGTTCATCTCATAAAAAATAAAGATTCTTCTTTCATTAAGAAAGAATTCATGTGAAAGAATCATTATATGAAGGATAAAAGAAATTCCATGAATAAACCTTCATAATGAGAGGAGCATCATATCAAATCCATTTCTCATTAAAAATTCATAAGAGTGAAATCCGAGAGATGCATTTGTCAATGAAATCTATGAAGTGATTGAGTGTATCAAAAAGCATTAAGTGATGGTGCAAGGGTATGAAGTGAACTTGATATGGTATAAACTCATAAAAGCTCCATTCAAGAAGATAGTCCGAAAAAGAAATATACCAACTCATGCATTTGGATAAATTAACATTCCTAATTCTCTTCTAATAAAATCATATTGTTCTTCACTTAAAGGTTTTATAAAGATATCAGCTACTTGATGTTTCATATCAATAAACTCTAGGATTACATCATGATTAGTGACATGATCTCGTATAAAGTGATGCCTAATATCAATATGTTTTATTCTAGAGTGTTGAATGAGATTCTTTGTTAAATACATTGCATTTGTGTTATCACATTTTATGAGGATATTTTTGAGATGAATCTTATAGTCTTCTAAAGTGTTTTTCATCCACACAACTTGTGCACAACATGCACTAGCTGTAATATACTCATTTTCTGTTGTAGATAGTGCAACCGAGTTTTGTTTCTTGGATGACCAAGAGACAAGTATGGGCCTAAAAACTGACATGTTCCGGATGTGCTTTTTCTATCTAATCTACATCTAGCAAAATCCATATCGGCATAAGCAATTAGCTCAAATTTCTCGGATTTTGGATTCCATAATCCTAGATTTGTGGTTCCTTTAAGATATCTAAGTATTCTTTTAACTGCTTTGAGATGAGATATCTTAGGATAAGATTGAAACCTAGCACAAAGTCCTACACTAAACATGATATTCGGTCTAGTTACGGTGAGATAAAGTAAGTTTCCTATCATACCCCTATAAGCTTTTTGATCAAAGCTTTCTCCACTTTTATTAATTTCTAACTTAGTGGAGGCGCTCATATGAGTGTTGATAGCTTTTGAGCTATCCATATTAAACCTTTTTAGCCAATATAAAGTATATTTTGTTTAACTAAG
The DNA here is from genome assembly GCF_036884655.1 of Musa acuminata AAA Group. Classification (NCBI taxonomy): domain Eukaryota; kingdom Viridiplantae; phylum Streptophyta; class Magnoliopsida; order Zingiberales; family Musaceae; genus Musa; species Musa acuminata. The sequence goes on from NC_088335.1 coordinate 22,450,383, forward strand.
AAATATACCATTACTTAGTTATTTGATTTGTAAGCCCAAAAATAAAATTAATTCCCCCATCAAACTCATTTCAAATTCGAGACTCGTACTTTTAGCAAATGACTCACATAGAGATTCATTCGTAGAATCGAAAATGATATCATCAACATAAATTTGAATAATAAGAAAATTATTTTCAAAATTTTTGATAAACAATGTAGTATCGACCTTGCTTTGAGAAATTATTTTCAATAAGAAATGAGCTAAGTCTCTCATACCAAGCCCTTGGGGCTTGTTTCAATCCATAGAGAGCTTTAATCAATTTAAATACATGATTAGGGAGATTATCATTCTCAAATATGGGAGGTTGTTCAACATAAACTTCTTCGGAAATAAAGCCATTAAGAAATACACTTTTAACATCCATTTGAAATAACTTAAAATTATTACTACTAACATAGGCAAGGAGCATCCTTATGGCTTCTAATCATGCCACTGGAGCGAAGGTTTCTTCATAATCGATACCTTCTTCTTGGTTGAAACCCTTGACCACTAATCTAGCCTTGTTTTAAACCACGATACCAAATTCATCTTGCTTGTTTCTAAAGACCCATTTAGTACCAATAACTAAATGGTCACTTGGCCTAGGAACAAGCTTCCATACCTCATTTCTCTCAATTTGATTCAACTCCTCTTGCATTGCGATGACCTATGAATCATCTTTCAAGGCCTCATCAATACACTTAGGTTCAATTTGGGAGAGAAAAGTGACGTTTACATAGAAATTCTTAAGAGAGGAACGAGTTTGAACCCCTTTAGATGTGTCTCCTATTATTAGCTCCTTAGGATGAGCATCTATATACTTTCATTCCTTCGATAAAGAAGGTTCGGAAGAAGATGTATCTAAGTTACTAGAAGGAGAAAGGGATTCATTCAAGTTCAAATTTTCAAAATTAAGATCATCATCAAAGTCATTTTTCTTAACTTCGGAAATTTCATTAAAAACCACATGAATTGATTCTTCTATAATCAAAGTTCTTTTGTTAAAGATACGAAAGGTTTTAGAAATGGAAGAATAACCAAGAAAAATTTCTTCATCGAATTTTACATCAAACTTTCCTAAGGTATCTTTTTTATTTAATATAAAGCATTTACATCTAAAAACTTTAAAGTATGAAACATTAGGTTTTTTGTTGTTTCACAACTCATAAGGAGTTTTGGAAAGTAATGGTCTTACTAGAATCCTATTAATGACATAGCATGCCGTATTTATGGCTTCGGCCCAAAAATATTTGGATAGACTATGTTCATTTAATATGGTTCTAGCTATTTCTTGTAAGTTTCTATTCTTTCTTTCTACTACATTTTGTTGAGGATTTCTTGGAGTAGAGAAGTTGTGATTGTATCCATTAGATTCACAAAATTCTTAGAAATCATGGTTTTGAAATTCACCACCGTAATCACTTCGAATTGATGAAACTATAAAACCTTTTTCATTTTGAACAAGTTTACAAAATTTAGAGAAATACCTAAAGTAATCATTTTTGTGTGCTAAGAAGTAAGTCCATGTGTATCTACTAAAATCATCTATAATGACAAATGCATATTTGCTACCTCCTAGGCTTGATGTAGCAATTGGTCCAAACAAGTCCATATAGATCAATTGCAAAGGTCTAGAGGTACTTATTTGGTTCTTAGGTTTGAAGTTACCTTTTATTTGTTTTTCTAGTTGACATGCATCACACACATTATCTTTGACGAACTTGATATGAGGAATTCCTCTTACAAGTTCTTTAGATGAAATTTGAGAGATTAGTTTCATGCTAGCATGACCTAATCTCCAATGCCAAACCCAAGCATTGTCATTCAAAACCGAAAAACACATTTCATTGCAATGATCATTGATGTCAATAGTATATACGTTATTTTATTTTAATGCAATCATAGATATGTTTTTGTATGGTTTTTCAATAATGCAAGCATTAAATTCAAATCTAACAATATCCTTTATCACAAAATTGACTAATACTCAAAAGGTTATGCTTTAAACCATCAACTAACAATACATCTTCAACAAGGTTGGATTTATTACCTATGGTTCCTTTGCCAATGATTTTACCCTTGTTATTGTCTCCGAAGGTGACATATCTTTCATGTAGGCTAGTGAGTATAGAGAAATGAGATGGATCTCCGGTCATATGCCTTGAGCATCTACTATCAAAGTACCATCTCTTGCTCCTAGCTTGTGATGATACATTTTTCTACAAAAAGAGATGATTTTTAGATACCCATTTGATCTTGGGTGCTTCAAAAATCGATCTACATAACTTATCATGTTGTGTTGAGTCATTTAAGGTTCTTTTAGGAACCCAAATCAATTTCTGTGAACTATATTTCTTGAATGGACATTTGTACGCAACATGTCCAGGTTTGCAACAAAATTTGCATTTAGTGTGAGGTGACACATGCAAGGTAGGGCCTTTAATAAAGATGGTTGTATTTTGATGAGAGTTACTCACAAATCCGATTCCGCCTTTCCTATGAACGTGACCCTTGTTGGCAAGGATCATGTTCAAGGACTTGCTACCAACCTCAAATTTTTTCAAGGTATCTTTGAGTAGCAAGTTTTCCTTTTAAAGTGTTTCTAAATCATGGCATTTTGTGTAGGGAGCTAAGCTATTTTCATGCTCCATCTTTACTCTATCAGAATTGCTAATAAGAGAAGCATGTTCCTTTTTTAAAGAATTATACTTTTTACTCAAAATTCTACATTCATCAAATAATTCATGAAAAGCACTTGAAAGCTCATTGAAAGTTAAATTTGTGTCTAATGAACTTGTTACCTCATCTCCAGTAGCCATTAGCGCATAGTGAGCAACTTGCTCGGTGTTGGTTGGCTCCTCTTCTTCGGAAGCACTTGAGTTGTCCCATGCAGCTTTGAGCGCCTTCTTCTTTGGTTACCTCCTCTTTGCTTGGGGACATTCACTCTTGAAGTGTCTCAGCTTCTTGTATTTATAGCATATCACTTGTTCTTTCTTTGGTTCAAATTTATTTTTAGTATCATTTTTGAATTTATTTTTTTATAAATTTTTTGAATTTTCTTGTTAATAGTGCTAAGTCTTCATCAAAGTTCTCATCACTTAAGTTTTCTTTCAAGTTGTCTTTTTGTATTCTTAGTGCTATATCCTTTTTGTTCTTTGGAAGGGTGTCCTCAAGCTCTTCATGAGCTTTGCATGTTATTTCATAGGTCATTAATGACCCAATTAGTTCTTCAAAAGGAAAATTATTTAGATCTTTGGCCTCTTGAATGACTATTACTTTAGGATCCCAACTTATTGGAAGAGATCTTAAAATCTTATTAACGAGTTCAAAATCTGAGAAACCATGTCCTATTAGACCATTGACAACATCCGCAAATCGAGTGTATATGTCTCCAATAGTCTCACTTGGTTTCATTTGAAACAACTCATAAGAATGTACTAAAAGATTAATTTTTGACTCCTTCACTCTACTAGTGCTTTCATGAGTCACTTCGAGTTTGTACCAAATGTCAAAAGCCGTTTCACAAATCGATACTTGATTAAACTTATTTTTATCTAATGCACAAAACAAGACATTCATAGCCTTAGCATTTAAAGTAAAAGTCTTCTTCTCCAACTCATTCCAATCATTTATTGAAAGAAAAAACTTTTGAAAATCGTTTTCAACAACGTTCTAAAGCTCAAAATCCATTGAAATTAGGAAGATCCTTATTCTAGTCTTCCAATATATATAATTCGTCCCATTGATCATGGGCAGATGTGTAATTGAATGGCCCTCTAGTTTGCCGGTAAATGTCATCTCTCTTGGGTTTAAAACCAAATGAGAGTGAACCTTGCTTTGATATCAATTGTTAATATCAAGAGCGGCACTAAGAGAGGGGGGGGGGAGGTCAATTAGTGCAGTAGAAAACTTTTACGATTTCAGAAAATATTTCGTATGTTCGAAAGAAATTGATTCAGAAAGATAGTAACTTTAAAACGTAAGAGAGCATAAGTGTAGTGAAAACAAAATGAGGAGAAGAAGCACTTTGCTATGAAATGATTTGCAGTTAAAGAAAATTGCTCAAAATGAAATGCAAACCAGATTTAGAGTGGTTCGGTCAACGTGACCTACATCCACTTTCGGATTCCTCATCTAACAAAGTCTCTGGCCTCCACTAAAGGCCTTTCTTTAATAGGTGAAGACCGAACACCTCTTTACACCACTTTCTCCTTTTCCCGGGTTTAGGAGATGAACCTTTACAAGTCTCACTCCTCTTTCTTGGATAGTTACAAGGTTAAGAGATGAAGGAGGAGAACTCTAACTTTTACAACACTTTAAGACTCAATAACTCAAGATTATGCCAATAGGTTTCATGCCCTTTCACGTAGGAAAGGGTGGGGTTTTTATAGGCCTCAATGGCTTAAAAAATGGAGCCAAAAAGTGTCTAATCCTGGATTTTCAGGGTCCTGGCGGTACTATCGCCATTATTGGGTGGTACTACCGTTTGGCACCTAATATTGGGTGGTACTATCGCTCAGTCTGGGAGGTACCACCACCTAACAGGGGCGGTACCACCACCCAGAATTCTTGGGAGACCGAGTCTCCCAAGCGGTGCTGCTGCCAGCCCTGGCGATGCCACCGTCGGCTAGGAATTCAGGGTCTTGGTTGGGCCTTGAATCCGGCCCAAACCATCCCAACTTAGGGCCCAATTGGTCCCTAATTAAGTTAGTGGGATTACCTCCCAATCCTAACTTAATTTACGCTCTAACTATGATAGTTAAGACATGATTACTGCACTTCATGTTCCGGTGCATCAATTGCTCTTCCGGCGAGCTTCCGGCATACTTCCGACGAATATCCGAAAAACTATCGGCAATGCTCCGGTGGACTCCTGGCAAGCTCCTGGACTTTGCGACAATCTTCTTAGCAAGTTCCGATGAGCTTCTATGGCAAGCTCCTAGACTTCTCGGTTGGTTCCCACAAAACTTCCAATAAATGTCCGGACTTCCGTCGAACTCTCGAACTCCCAATGAGATCTCGATCTTGACTCCGGCAACACCTGCTTTATGTCTTGCTGCTTATCGTAGTTAATCCTACACACTTTTCTCAACATATAGATTAGATCAAACAATTTATAATTGACTTCATCATCAAAATATGAGATTCAACAAGTACATCCGAAGACGAGAAGCAAACCATTGAAGATGAGGTGGCAAACTACACTCTAATGGCTCTCAATGATGACGTAAGTGACTCATTTGAATCTCATTTATCTTATGAGAAATTACTTAATGCTTTTAATGATTTATATGATGAATTTAAGTTAGTTGGTAAAAACTATAAGTTGTTAAAAAAGGATCATGCTTCTCTCTCTAGTAAATTTGAAAAATTAAAAAATGAGCATCATAATTGCATGTTAACTCCTTGCATTAAGTATAAAGAGTTATATTTGTTGAATCTCGAATTTTGATGATAAAATCAATTGATGGGTTAATTGATCTAATCCATATTATTGAGTTAAGTGTGCAGGATTAACTACGATAACCAGAAAACACAAAGCAAGAATACCAGAGTCAAGTTCGATGGACGTTAAAGAGATCGAAGAATCGTCGGAGATGCTGCCGGAACCAACCGAGAAGAAATCGGGAACCTGTCGAAATTTTTGGAAGTTCGCCGAAGAGATCGTCGGAGGTTCGCGGAGATCACCGAGAAGGCTTCGCTACTTGTTAAAGTCATCACAAGATCGGGAGCTTGTTGGGAGTCCGTCGGAAGAAGTTCGTTGGAAAGCTCGCCGGAACAAGACTCGACGTTCGCGGTTGAAAACTTGCTTAGGATGTTTTTAGTTAAGTAGTTCACATGTAATTAGGATTAGGATTAAGAGATAATTCTATATCCTGGTTAGGGGCCAACTGGGCCCAAAATTAGACTTGGTTTGGGCTAAATTTAAAGCCCAACCAATGAACCAGAGGGTTTGGCGTGGCACCGCCAGACTAGGCGGTTGCACCGCCCAGCACCCGAGAGCTGGGTCAGTGTCAGACACTGACAGGCGGTGGCACCGCCAGCATCGGGAACCAAAGGTAATTCAAATTTTGGAGCCCAAATTTGAATTCTCTTGAGGCCTATAAATACCCCTCAAATCTCAGCTGAGATTATAACTTTTTGAGAAGCAATTGATTGAGAGAAATGTCTTAGAAAAGTCTTAGCTAGTCTTGTTTTCAATTTGCTAGTGTTCACCTCCTTCTTTCTTGCTGAAAATCTGTAAGAGAGTAAACCGCTTGTAAAAAGTTATAAGAGGGGTATTTACCCTTCCCCTTCAAGAGATTTGCTAGTGGAAGGTGGGAGCCTCATCGAAGAGGGGCCTCGCAAGTGGATGTAGGTCATTTGACCGAACCACTTTAAAATCGGCGTAATCTCTGGTTTGCATTTCATTACTGCTATTTACATTACTGCAAACCTTCTTACTTGCTTTATTTCCTCATTACCTTTGCTGCATAACTTTGTGAATACGCTTTCATGTTAAGCACTTCCGAGTTCGATTTTTATCGTACGAAAGATTTGTCAAAACCGACGTTTTAATCCACTGCACTAATTCACCCCCCCCCCTCTTAGTGCCGCTCCGATCCTAACAATTGGTATCAGAGCTAGGCTCACTCTCATATTTGGTTTGATAGCCAAGAGAGATGGCTTACTCCGGCATACATGAGGGTCATTCTATCACACGTCCACCCTTGTTTAATGGGTCGGATTATACTTATTGGAAGACTCGTATGAGGATCTTCCTCATTTCCTTGGATTTTGAGCTTTGGACTATTGTTGAAAACGGATTTCAAAAATCTTCTCTTCCGATGAGCGAATGGAATGAATCGGAGAAGAAGCTTTTTGCTTTAAACGCAAAGGCTATGAATGCCTTGTTTTGTGCACTAGACAAAAATGAATTTAATCGTGTTTCAATTTGTGATTCGGCTTTTGATATTTGGAGAACTCTTGAGGTCACTCATGAAGGCACTAGCCGAGTGAAAGAGTCCAAAATCAACATCCTTGTGCACTCTTACGAACTTTTCCGAATGAAACCAAGTGATTCCATCGGAGACATGTACACCCGGTTCACGAATGTCATCAATGGACTCAAAGCTCTTAGTAAAGATTTTACTAACTTTGAACTAGTAACTAAAATCTTAAGATCCCTCCCTAAAAGTTGGGATCCAAAAGTTACGGCCATTCAAGAGGCCAAAGACCTTAAAACATTCCCTCTTGAAGAACTTATTGGGTCTCTAATGACCTACGAAATGACATGTCAAGCTCATGACGAGCTCGAGAACCCCTTTCGAAAGAACAGGAAGGATATGACACTCACATCACAAGAAGACTACTTGAAAGGAACATCAAGTGATGAGGACAGTGACAATGACATTGCACTTTTGACTAAAAATTTAAAAAATATTGAAGAAAGAATAAATTTAAAAATAATATAAAAAATAAATTCGAATACAAGAAGGACCAAGTGATTTGCTATGAGTGCAAAAAACCGGGACACTACAAGAACGATTGTCCTCAAGCCAAAAAGAGAATATCAAAGAAGAAGGCGCTCAAGGCAACATGGGATGATTCAAGCGCGTCCGAAGAAGAGGAGTCCAACACCGAGCAAGTTGCTCATTACGCCCTAATGGACATCCGAGAAGAGGTAACGGATTTAATTGATGCAGATTTACCTTATCATGAATTATTAAATGCCTTCCATGAGTTATTAGATGAATGTAAGACAATTAATAGAAAATATAAATTGCTAAAAAAGGAGCATGATAGTCTCACTTGTGATATCGATAAATTAAAAACCGAATATCATGATAGTTTAGCTCCATGTATAAAATGCCATGATCTAGAATTTCTACAAAAGGAGAACTTGCTACTTAAGGACACCTTGAAGAAATTCGAGATTGGTAGTAAGTCTTTGAACATGATCCTAACAAATAAGGGTTATGTTCCTAAATGAAGTGGAATCGGATTTGTGAGAAGTCCTCACCAAAATCCAACCACCTTCATTAAAGGCCCTATCTTACATGTTCGGCACCAAAGCAATTGCAACTTTTGTTGCAAATATGGACATAAAACTTATAAATGTCCATTCAAGAAAATTAGTCCGAACAAACTAATTTGGGTTCCTAAAGGAACCATGATCAATTCTATGCAATATGATGAACAAGTTAAACCAGTTTTTAAGGTGCCCAAAAGAAAATGGGTACCTAAAAATAATCCCTTCTTGTAGAAACATACACCATCACAAGCTAGGAACAAGAGATGGTATCTAGATAGTGGATGCTTAAGACATATGACTGGAGATCCATCTCATTTCTCTATGCTCACTAGCAAAGAAGAAGGGTACGTCACTTTCGGAGACAACAACCAAGGCAAAATCATTGGCAAGGGAACCATAGGTAACAAATTAAAATTTTCTATTAATGATGTCTTACTAGTTGATGGATTGAAACATAATCTCTTGAGTGTCAGTCAATTATGCGATAAAGGTTATATCGTTAGATTTGAATCAAATGTTTGTATTATTGAAAAACTAAATCATAACATAACTATGATTACATTAAAACAAAATAATGTCTACACCATCAACCTTGATGAACTAAGTAATGAAATGTGCTTCTCCGCTTTAAATGATGATGCTTAAGTTTGGCATAGGAGACTAGGCCATGCAAGCATGAAACTAATATCTAAGATCTCATCTAGAGAATTAGTGCGAGGAATTCCAAATATAAAGTTTATTAAGGACAAAGTATGAGATGCATGTCAACTGGGTAAACAAATAAAATCTAGTTTCAAACCAAAAAATCAAATTAGCACCACTAGACCATTACAATTGATTCATTTGGATTTATTTGGACCAATTGACATGACAAGTCTAAGAGGAAGTAAATATGCATTTGTAATTGTGGATGACTATACTAGAGACACTTGGACCTATTTCTTAGCTCATAAAAGTGATTGTTTCAAGTGTTTTTCTAAATTTTGTAAACTCACTCAAAACAAAAAAGGTTTCATGATTTCATCAATTCGGAGTGATCACGGTGGCGAATTTTAAAACCGTGACTTTTAAAATTTTTGTGAAGTTAATGGATACAATCACAACTTCTCCACTCCGAGGAATCCCTAACAAAATGGAGTAGTTGAAAGAAAAAATAGAAACCTACAAGAAATGGCAAGAACGATGTTAAATGAACATAGCCTACCCAAGTATTTTTGGGGCAAAGCCGTAAATACGGCTTGCTACATCATGAATAGGGTCCTAATAAGACCATCCCTATCAAAAACTCCCTATGAATTATGGAATAACAAAAAACCAAATATTTCCTATTTTAAAGTTTTCGGTTGTAAATGCTTTATTTTGAATGAAATGGATGCCTTAGGAAAATTCGATGCTAAATCCGATGAAGGCATCTTTCTTGGTTACTCTTCCGTTTCTAAGGCTTTTCGGGTTTTTAACCAAAGAACCTTAGTAATAGAAGAGTCTATTCATATAGTTTTTAATAAAATTTTTAATTTAAAGAAAAATGATTTTGATGATGATCTTGGTTTTGATAATTTGAATTTAAATGAACCCCCTCCTCAAAATAGCAACTTGGATGCACCTTCTTCCGAAATTTCCTTACCCAAGGAATGGAAGTATATAGATGCTTATCCAAATGAGCTAATTATAGGAGATACATCAAAAGGGGTTCAAACTCGTTCCTCTTTCAAGAATTTTTGTGCTAACGTCGCTTTCCTTTCTCAAATCGAACCTAAATGCATTGATGAGGCCATAAAAGATGATTTTTAGGTTATTGCAATTCAAGAGGAATTAAATCAATTTGAGAGGAATAAGGTATGGAAGCTTGTTCCTAGACCTAGTGACCATTTAGTCATTGGTACTAAATGGGTCTTTAGAAACAAGCAAGACGAAAATAGTATCGTGGTTAGAAACAAGGCTAGATTAGTGGCCAAAGGTTTCAACCAAGAAGAAGGTATCGATTACGAAGAAACCTTCGCTCCCGTGGCTCAATTAGAAGCCATAAGGATGCTCCTTACCTATGCTAGTAGTAATAATTTTAAACTGTTTTAAATGGATGTCAAAAGTGCTTTCTTTAATGGTTTTATTTCCGAAGAAGTATACGTCGAATAACCTCCCGGATTTGAAAATTCTCTTCTTCATAACCATGTATTCAAATAGACTAAAGCTCTCTATGGCTTGAAACAAGCTCCTAGAGCTTGGTATGAAAGGCTTAGTTCCTTTCTTATTTTAAATAATTTTACCAAAGGCAAGGTTGATACTACATTGTTTATCAAACATTTTGAAAATAATTTTCTTATTGTGCAAATTTATGTTGACGATATTATTTTTGGCTCTTCGGATGAATCACTATGTGAATCATTTGCCTAATGTATGAGTCATGAATTTGAAATGAGTTTAATGGGTGAATTAACTTTCTTTTTGGGATTACAAATCAAACAACTTAGTGATGGTATATTTCTTAACTAATCTAAATATACATTAGAATTGTTAAAATGATTTAACATGGATAATTCAAAAGCAATAAACACCCCTATGAGTACTTCAACTAAGTTAGATATGGATAAAAATAGTGAAAATTTCGATCAAAAAATATATAGGGGAATGATAGGTAGTCTACTCTACCTCACCGCGACTAGACCGGATATTATGTTTAGTGTAGGACTTTACGCTAGGTTTCAATCTAATCCTAAATTATCTCATCTTAAGAGTGTTAAAATAGTATTTAGGTATCTTAAAGAAACTCCAAATTTAGGATTGTGGTATCCAAAATCTGAAAAATTCGATTTAATAGCTTATGCAGATGCCAATTTTGGCGGATGCAGGATATATAGAAAAAGTACATCCGGAATATGCCAATTTTTAGGACATGCACTTGTTTCTTGGACTTCCAAGAAATAAAATTCAGTTGCACTATCTACGGTGGAAGTCGAATACATTGCTGCAAGTGCATGCTGTGCACAAGTTGTTTGGATGAAAAATACATTAGAAGATTATGGAATTCACTTTGAAAACGTTCCCATAAAATGTGATAATACTAGTGCCATATGTCTTACTAAAAATCAAATTCAGCACTCTAGAACTAAGCACATCGACATTAGGCATCATTTCATACGCGATCATGTCCTTAACAATAATGTTGTTCTAGAATTCATTGACACAAAGCATCAATTAGCAGATATATTTACAAAAGCTTTGAATGAAGATCAATTTGAATTCATTAGAAGGGAATTAGGTATGTTAAATTGTCCCTAAGAATAAACTTGTTTGAATGGATTTTCCGTAAAGTTTTTTTTTTCATCCTCTCTCTGTTCCTCGGTGAATTTGATCCTTCTCTTTCGATTCTAAATGATATGTTAAATTACCTTATCCTATCTTGAGTCAAACACCGCTCCCATCTGATCAAGATTTGTGATATTTTGTGAATCTCGAAATTGATTTTGATGGCTTGATTATGAGTTTCAAGTTGATGATTTGAATTTGAATGAGTTTTTATTCGAATTATGATCTTGACTTATTGGAGTTACTACTTGAATTTTTTTTTAATCACAATCTCTTCCTTGTACACCTACAATTTTTGTTATTTATAGAAAGAAGAGATTTGATAAAATGGATGAATGCTGAATTTTCCATGAAGATGAACTCTGCGTAAATATTTTAGCATACTTAATTTTGAATGATAAATTTTTGTATGATCAATGCTGAATTCCTGATGTTAAAATCACAAATTATGTGCTTCAAGTCTCATTCCCTTTTTGTTGATGATAAAGGGAGAGAAGTGATGACTAAGTGATGACTTATACCATTTCGATAGCATGACTTAATGAAAATATCTTATACGCATCGATAACATGACTTACATGAATTACAAGAGCTTGTATAATACAAATATCTTATATGCCTTGCAAAATTCTTAAGAATATCGCAAGATTGATTGATAATATTGAAAGCATGCCTTACATCTATATCATGAAATTCATGTTGAAAATCTTTATCTCCTGTCGTAGTAAAAATTATCTCTTATCATTCGATTTGAAAATGATTTTCATCGAAGTTTCGTATTTACTATTGCTTAATGAGAATAACGATAAGTTCTATGGTTAGAACTTATCGGTTTATGCTTGAATTCAATGGGATGAAATTCAAGTATTTTTATCTTCTTATAATATGGCATATAGATATGGGGAGTTATGTTTAACTCTGTCATCAATTGATTGTCATCATAAAAAAGGGGGAGATTGTTGAATCTCGGATTTTGATGATAAAATCAATTGATGGGTTAATTGATCTAATCCATATTATTGAGTTAAGTGTGTAGGATTAACTACAATAACCAGAAAACACAAAGCAAGTATACTGGAGTCAAGTTCGATGGACGTTTAATAGATCGAAGAATCGTCGGAGATGCTGCCGGAACCAACCGAGAAGAAATCGGGAACCTATCGAAATTTTCGGAAGTTCGCCGAAGAGATCGTCAGAGGTTCGCGGAGATCACCGAGAAGGCTCGGCTACTCGTTAAAGTCATCATAAGATCGGGAGCTTGTTGGGAGTCCGTCGGAAGAAGTTCATCGGAAAGTTCGCCGGAACAAGACTCGACGTTTGCGGTTGAAAACTTGCTTAGGATGTTTTTTGTTAAGTAGTTCACATGTAATTAGGATTAGGAATAAGAGATAATTCTATATCCTGGTTAGGGGCCAATTGGGCCCAAAATTAGACTTGGTTTGGGCTAAATTTAAAGCCTAACCAGTGAACCAGAGGGTTTGGCGTGGCACCGCCAGACTGGGCGGTTGCACTACCCAACACCCGAGAGCTGGGTCTGTGTCAGACACTGACAGGCGGTGGCACCGCCACTGACAGGCGGTGGCACCGCCAGCATCGGGAACCAAAGGTAATTCAAATTTTGGAGCCCAATTTTGAATCCTCTTGAGGCCTATAAATACCCCTCAAATCTCAGCTGAGATTATAACTTTTTGAGAAGCAATTGATTGAGAGAAAGGTCTTAGAAAAGTCTTAGCTAGTCTTGTTTTCAATTTGCTAGTGTTCATCTCCTTCTTTCTTGCTGAAAATCTGTAAGAGAGTGAACCACTTGTAAAAAGTTATAAGAGGGGTATTTACCCTTCCCCTTCAAGAGATTTGCTAGTGGAAGGTGGGTGCCTCATCGAAGAGGGGCCTCGCAAGTGGATGTAGGTCATTTGACCGAACCACTTTAAAATCGGCGCAGTCTTTGGTTTACATTTCATTACTGCTATTTACATTACTGCAAACCTTCTTACTTGCTTTATTTCCTCATTACCTTTGCTGCACAACTTTGTGAATACGCTTTCAAGTTAAGCACTTCTGAGTTCGATTTTTATCGTACGAAAGATTTGTCAAAACCGACGTTTTAATCCGCTGCACTAATTTACCCCCCCCCCCCTCTTAGTGCCGCTCCGATCCTAACAATTGATATCAGAGCTAGGCTCACTCTCATATTTGGTTTGATAGCCAAGAGAGATGGCTTACTCCGGCATACATGAGGGTCATTCTATCACACGTTTAATGGGTCAGATTATACTTATTGGAAGACTCGTATGAGGATCTTCCTCATTTCCATGGATTTTGAGCTTTGGACTATTGTTGAAAACGGATTTCAAAAATCTTCTCTTCCGATGAGCGAATGGAATGAATTGGAGAAGAAGGTTTTTGCTTTAAACGCAAAGGCTATGAATGCCTTGTTTTATGCACTAGACAAAAATGAATTTAATTGTGTTTCAATTTGTGATTCGGCTTTTGATATTTGGAGAACTCTTAAGGTCACTCGTGAAGGCACTAGCCGAGTGAAAGAGTCCAAAATCAACATCCTTGTGCACTCTTACAAACTTTTCCGAATGAAACCAAGTGAGTCCATCGGAGACATGTACACCCGGTTCACGAATGTCATCAATGGACTCAAAGCTCTTGGTAAAGATTTTACTAACTTTGAACTAGTAACTAAAATCTTAAGATCCCTCCCTAAAAGTTGGGATCCAAAAGTTACAGCCATTCAAGAGGCCAAAGACCTTAAAACATTCCCTCTTGAAGAACTTATTGGGTCTCTGATGACCTACGAAATGACATGTCAAGCTCATGACGAGCTCGAGAACCCCTTTCGAAAGAACAGGAAGGATATGGCACTCACATCACAAGAAGACTACTTGAAAGGAACATCAAGTGATGAGGACAGTGACAATGACATTGCACTTTTGACTCAAAAATTTAAAAAAATATTTAAGAAAGAATAAATTTAAAAATAATATAAAAAATAAATTCGAATACAAGAAGGACCAAGTGATTTGCTATGAGTGCAAAAAACTGGACACTACAAGAACGATTGTCCACAAGCCAAAAAGAGAACATCAAAGAGGAAGGCGCTCAAGGCAACATGGGATGATTCAAGCGCGTCCGAAGAAGAGGAGTCCAACACCGAGCAAGTTGCTCATTACGCCCTAATGGCCATCGGAGAAGAGGTAACGGATTTAATTGATGCAGATTTACCTTATCATGAATTATTGAATGCCTTCCATGAGTTATTTGATGAATGTAAGACAATTAATAGAAAATATAAATTGCTAAAAAAGGAGCATGATAGTCTCACTAGTGATATCGATAAATTAAAAACTGAATATCATGATAGTTTAGCTCCATGTATAAAATGCCATGATCTAGAATCTCGACAAAAGGAGAACTTACTACTTAAGGACACCTTGAAGAAATTAGAGGTTGGTAGTAAGTCTTTGAACATGATCCTTACAAATAAGGGTCATGTTCCTAAAAGAAGTGGAATCGGATTTGTGAGAAGTCCTCACTAAAATCTAACCACCTTCATTAAAGGCCCTATCTTACATGTTCGGCACCAAAGCAATTGCAACTTTTGTTGCAAATATGGACATAAAACATATAAATATCCATTCAAGAAAATTAGTCCGAACAAACTAATTTGGGTTCCTAAAGGAACCATGATCAATTCTATGCAATATGATGAACAAGTTAAATCAGTTTTTAAGGCGCCCAAAAGAAAATGGGTACCTAAAAATAATCCCTTCTTGTAGAAACATACACCATCACAAGCTAGGAGCAAAAGATGGTATCTAGATAGTGGATGCTCAATACATATGACTGGAGATCCATCTCAATTCTCTATGCTCACTAGCAAAGAAGAAGGGTACGTCACCTTCGGAGACAACAACCAAGGCAAAATCATTGGCAAGGGAACCATAGATAACAAATTAAAATTTTCTATTGATGATGTCTTACTAGTTGATGGATTGAAACATAATCTCTTGAGTGTCAGTCAATTATGCGATAAAGATTATATCATTAGATTTGAATCAAATTTGTATATTATTGAAAAACCAAATCATAACATAACTATGATTGCATTAAAACAAAATAATGTCTACACCATCAACCTTGATGAACTAAGTAATGAAATGTGCTTCTCCGCTTTAAATGATGATGCTTGGCTTTGGCATAGGAGACTAGGCCATGTAAGCATGAAACTAATATCTAAGATCTCATCTAGAGAATTAGTGCGAGGAATTCCAAATATAAAGTTTATTAAGGACAAAGTATGAGATGCCTGTCAACTGGGTAAACAAATAAAATCTAGTTTCAAACCAAAAAATCAAATTAGCACCACTAGACTATTACAATTGATTCATTTGGATTTATTTGGACCAATTGACACGACAAGTCTAGGAGGAAGTAAATATGCATTTGTAATTGTGGATGACTATACTAGATATACTTGGACCTATTTCTTAGCTCATAAAAGTGATTGTTTCAAGTGTTTCTCTAAATTTTGTAAACTCACTCAAAACAAAAAAGGTTTCATGATTTCATCAATTCGGAGTGATCACGGTGGCGAATTTCAAAACCGTGACTTTCAAAATTTTTGTGAAGTTAATGGATACAATCACAACTTCCCCACTCCGAGGAATCCCCAACAAAATGGAGTAGTTGAAAGAAAAAATAGAAACCTACAAGAAATGGCAAGAACGATGTTAAATGAACGTAGTCTACCCAAGTATTTTTGGGCCAAAGCCGTAAATACGGCTTGCTACATCATGAATAGGGTCCTAATAAGACCATCCCTATCAAAAACTCCCTATGAGTTATGGAATAACAAAAAACCAAATATTTCCTATTTTAAAGTTTTTTGTTGTAAATGCTTTATTTTGAATGAAATGGATGCCTTAAGAAAATTTGATGCTAAATCCGATGAAGGCATCTTTCTTGGTTACTCTTCCGTTTCTAAGATTTTTTGGGTTTTTAACAAAAGAATCTTAGTAATAGAAGAGTCTATTCATGTAGTTTTTAATGAAATTTCTAATTTAAAGAAAAATGATTTTGATGATGATCTTGGTTTTGATAATTTGAATTTAAATGAACCCCCTCCTCAAAATAGCAACTTGGATGCACCTTCTTCCGAAATTTCCTTACCCAAGGAATGGAAGTATATAGATGCTTATCCAAAGGAGCTAATTATAGGAGATACATCAAAAGGGGTTCAAACTCGTTCCTCTTTCAAGAATTTTTGTGCTAACGCCGCTTTCCTTTCTCAAATCGAACCTAAATGCATTGATGAGGCCATAAAAGATGATTTTTAGGTTATTGCAATGCAAGAGGAATTAAATCAATTTGAGAGGAATAAGGTATGGAAGCTTGTTCCTAGACCTAGTGACCATTTAGTCATTGGTACTAAATGGGTCTTTAGAAACAAGCAAGACAAAAATAGTATCGTGGTTAGAAATAAGGCTAGATTAGTGGCCAAAGGTTTTAACCAAGAAGAAGGTATCAATTATGAAGAAACCTTCGCACCCGTGGCTCGATTAGAAGCCATAAGGATGCTCCTTACCTATGCTAGTAGTAATAATTTTAAACTGTTTTAAATAGATGTCAAAAGTGCTTTCTTGAATGGTTTTATTTCCGAAGAAGTATACATCGAACAACCTCCCGGATTTGAAAATTCTCATCTTCATAACCATGTATTCAAATTGACTAAGGCTCTTTATGGCTTGAAACAAGCTCCTAGAGCTTAGTATGAAAGGCTTAGTTCCTTTCTTATTTTAAATAATTTTACCAAAGGCAAGGTTGATACTACATTGTTTATCAAACATTTTAAAAATAATTTTCTTATTGTGCAAATTTATGTTGACGATATTATTTTTGGCTCTTCGGATGAATCACTATGTGAATCATTTGCCAAATGTATGAGTCATGAATTTGAAATGAGTTTAATGGGTGACTTAACTTTCTTTTTGGGATTACAAATCAAACAACTTAGTGATGGTATATTTCTTAACTAATCTAAATATACATTAGAATTGTTAAAATGATTTAACTTGGATAATTCAAAAGCAATAAACACCCCTATGAGTACTTCAACTAAGTTAGATGTGGATAAAAATAGTGAAAATTTCGATCAAAAAATATATAGGGGAATGATAGGTAGTCTACTCTACCTCACCGCGACTAGACCGGATATTATGTTTAGTGTAGGACTTTGCGCTAAGTTTCAATCTAATCCTAAATTATCTCATCTTAAGAGTGTTAAAATAATATTTAGGTATCTTAAAGGAACTCCAAATTTAGGATTGTGGTATCCAAAATCTGAAAAATTCGATTTAATAGCTTATGCAGATGTCGATTTTGGCGGATGCAGGATAGATAGAAAAAGTACATCAGGAATATGCTAATTATTAGGACATGCACTTGTTTCTTGGACTTCCAAGAAACAAAATTCAGTTGCACTATCTACGGTGGAAGCCGAATACATTGCTGCAAGTGCATGCTGTGCACAAGTTGTTTGGATGAAAAATACATTAGAAGACTATGGAATTCACTTCAAAAACGTTCCCATAAAATGTGATAATACTAGTGCTATATGTCTTACTAAAAATCCAATTCAGCACTCTAGAACTAAGCACATCGACATTAGGCATCATTTCATACGCGATCATGTCCTTAACAATAATGTTGTTCTAGAATTCATTGACACAAAGCATCAATTAGCAGATATATTTACAAAAGCTTTGAATGAAGATCAATTTGAATTCATTAGAAGGGAATTAGGTATGTTAAATTGTCCCTAAGAATAAACTTGTTTGAATGGATTTTCCGTAAAGTTTTTTTTTTTCATCCTCTCTCCGTTCCTCGGTGAATTTGATCCTTCTCTTTCGATTCTAAATGACATGTTAAATTACCTTATCCTATCTTGAGTCAAACACCGCTCCCATCTGATCAAGATGTATGATATTTTGTGAATCTCGAAATTGATTTTGATGGATTGATTATGAGTTTCAAGTTGACGATTTGAATTTGAATGAGTTTGTATTCGAATTATGATCTTGACTTATTGGAGTTACTACTTGAATTTTTTTTTAATCACAATCTCTTCCTTGTACACCTACAATTTTTGTTATTTATAGAAAGAAGAGATTTGATAAAATGGATGAATGCTGAATTTTCCTTTAAGATGAACTCTGTGTAAATATTTTAGCATACTTAATTTTGAATGATAAATTTTTGTATGATCAATGCTGAATTCCTGATGTTAAAATCATAAATTATGTGCTTCAAGTCTCATTCCCTTTTTGTTGATGACAAAGGGGGAGAAGTGATGACTTATACCATTTCGATAGCATGACTTAATGGAAATATCTTATGTGCATCGATAACATGACTTACATGAATTACAAGAGCTTGTATAATACAAATATCGTATATGCCTTGCAAAATCCTTAAGAATATCACAAGATTGATTGATCATATTGAAAGTATGCCTTACATCTATATCATGAAATTCATGTTGAAAATCTTTATCTCCTGTCGTAGTAAAAATTGTCTCTTATCATTCGACTTGAAAATGATTTTCATCGAAGTTTCGTATTTACTATTGCTTAATGAGAATAACGATAAGTTCTACGGTTAGAACTTATCGGTTTATGCTTGAATTCAATGGGATGAAATTCAAGTGTTTTTATCTTCTCATAATATGGCATATAGATAGGGGAGTTATGTTTAACTCCGTCATCAATTGATTGTCATCATAAAAAAGGGGGAGATTGTTGAATCTCGGATTTTGATGATAAAATCAATTGATGGGTTAATTGATCTAATCCATATTATTGAGTTAAGTGTGTAGGATTAACTACAATAACCAGAAAACACAAATCAAGAATACCGGAGTCAAGTTCGATGGACGTTTAAGAGACCGAAGAATCGTTAGAGATGCTGCCGGAACCAACCGAGAAGAAATCGGGAACCTGTCGAAATTTTCGGAAGTTCGCCAAAGAGATCATCGGAGGTTCGCGGAGATCACCGAGAAGGCTCAGCTACTCGTTAAAGTCATCACAAGATCGGGAGCTTGTTGGGAGTCCGTCGGAAGAAGTTCGTCGGAAAGCTCGCCGGAACAAGACTCGACGTTCGCGGTTGAAAACTTGCTTAGGATGTTTTTAGTTAAGTAGTTCACATGTAATTAGGATTAGGATTAATAGATAATTCTATATCCTGGTTAGGGGCCAACTGGGCCCAAAATTAGACTTGGTTTGGGCTAAATTTAAAGCCTAACTAGTGAACCAGAGGGTTTGGCGTGGCACCGCCAGACTGGGCAGTTGCACTGCCTAGCACCGGAGAGCTGGGTCAGTGTCAGACATTGACAGGCAGTGGCACCGCCACTGACAGGCGGTGGCACCGCCAGCATTGGGAACCAAAGGTAATTCAAATTTTGGAGCCCAAATTTGAATCCTCTTGAGGCCTATAAATACCCCTCAAATCTCAGCTGAGATTATAACTTTTTGAGAAGCAATTGATTGAGAGAAAGGTCTTAGAAAAGTCTTAGCTAGTCTTGTTTTCAATTTGCTAGTGTTCACCTCCTTCTTTCTTGCTAAATATCTGTAAGAGAGTGAACCGCTTGTAAAAAGTTGTAAGAGGGGTATTTACCCTTCCCCTTCAAGAGATTTGCTAGTGGAAGGTAGAAGCCTCATCGAAGAGGGGCCTCGCAAGTGGATGTAGGTCATTTGACCGAACCACTTTAAAATCAACGTAATCTCTGGTTTGGATTTCATTACTGCTATTTACATTATTGCAAACCTTCTTACTTGCTTTATTTCCTCATTACCTTTGCTGCACAACTTTGCGAATACGCTTTCAAGTTAAGCACTTCCGAGTTCGATTTTTATCGTACGAAAGATTTGTAAGAGCGGCACTAATTCACCCCCCCCCCCCCCCCCTCTTAGTGCCGCTCCGATCCTAACAATATTCACTTAAGAAAGAAAATGTAGTATTATAATAAACTTTAGAAAAATTTAAAATTAGTAAGAAATCATTAAACATGATTCTTGCCAATAAGGGTCATGTTCATAGAAAGGAAGGAATTGGCTTTGTGAGTAACACTCAATAAAAGCAAACTACTTTCTTTAAAGGACCCATATTATATGTTTTCCACGAAAATAAATATAATTTTTTATAGTAAGTGTCGATATTTTGCTTATAAATATTTATTGAGAAAATATAGCTCGTACAAATTAGTTTGGATTCCTAAAGAGACCATAAATAACTTAATACCATTAGTCAAAATAGGTATATCTTTTCATGAGGGACCCAAAGCTAAATGGGTACCTAAAGTAAACCCTCATTTCTTGTAGATATGTCTACAATTTAAAGCTAGGAGCAAGAGAAGGTACCTTGATAGTGGATGCTCAAGGCACATGACCAGAGATCCAACACATTTCTCTAAACTCACTAGCCAAGACAAAGGATATATCACCTTCGGAGATAACAATAAAGGAAAAATTATTAACAAAAGAAATGTAGGTAACAAATCAAACCTTTTGATTGAAAATATTTTATTAGTAGATGGTTTAAAATATAACTTACTAAGCATTAGTCAATTGTATGATGTGAGTTACAATATCAAATTAGAATATATTACTTGCATTATAGAAATACCACACAAAAATATATCTTTGATTGCCTTAAGGACTAATAATGTGTATACTATCGATCTTGATGAGTTTTGTAATGAAATTTGCTTTTCGGTTTTAAACGATGATGCATTGCTTCGGCATAGAAGATTAAGTCATGTAAGTATGAAACTAATTTCATAAATTATAACTAAAAAACTCATAAGAGTTATGCTTAAAATTAAATTTGTCAAAGATAAAATTTATGATGCATGCCAATTGGGAAAACAAATAAAGAGTATCTTTAAGTCTAAAAATCAAGTAAGTACCTCTAAACTATTACAATTAATCCATATGAAATTATTTGGATCAATTAATATCACAAGTCTAGGAGATAGTAAATATACTTTTATGATAGTTGATTATTATAGTAGATATATTTGGACATACTTCTTAGCACATAAAAGTGATTGCTTTAAATGTTTTTCAGAATTTTGTGAACTAGTTTAAAATGAAAAGGGTTTTATGATTTCTTCTATACATAGTGATCATGGTGGTGAATTTAAAAACCATAATTTTCAAGATTTTTATGAGTTAAATAGGTATGATCATAATTTCTCTACTCCAAGAAACTCTCAACAAAATGAAGTTGTTCAGAGAAAAAATATGAGTTTACAAGAAATGACAAAAATTATGCTTAATGAACATAGCCTACTTAAGTATTTTTGGGCCAAAGCTATTAACACAGTATATTATGCCATGAATAGGGTTCTGTTGGGAAATTATGAGGGCGACATCACATGCACAATGGAACAACTGAAAACAAAATCCCCAATTCCCAAAAATATATTCGTCGTCATGCGAAGATTGGTGTGCAAAAATCCACGAAATAGAAAACCACATGTGAGGTAGATTGTATTACCTAGGGAGATTATATATCCCTGAATCTCTATAGATCTCTAGGAGAGGGTGAAGGAGATCAAGTGCCCTCCTCTCTAGCGGTGATCCACACAGCAGGGTTGCGATGACGCTCCTCAAAACTCGAGGCCTATTTTCAGATGGAGAGGGGTAGGAGAATTGGAGAGAAAGCAAAAGTTCTAACTTATAAACTATTAAAACCCTCCTATTTATAGAGGTCCCCTATCAACTTAACACTAATGGATCCTCCCCTGTTGAGTATTTGATCTCCATCCAACTACCCAAACCTCTTAGATTAGTGAATCTATATCCAATAATCTCTCATGGGCCCTTATTTGATCTCATCCATAGGATCCAATAATTCAAGGGCTTATTGGATATCCAATAAGATAGAGGCTCTGACGGATATCTCATATCCGAACCTCTACTCATCGCAATACCTACCATATGTGTATGACCCTCTAGACCCAATATCAAGTTGGCTATGAGTAATGCCTGTCAGAACTCTTTCTAGCTTAGTGAATTATTATCTCCATAATAATTCACTCGACTCATCGACTGTGGAAGTACTAGGCCACCACTCCACAGTCCCTAGATGATACAGGGGAATCCAATCCATTGGATCTATTTGTCCAAAGTTACCATGTACCTATAGTCCCTCATCCATCTAATATCCTAGAGACTGTATATCGGGTATGGTGCTATCAGACCCATATGGTTTCTACTTGAGTCTAACTTTAATGGGATTCTCTCGGAGAACTCTTTCTCTCTCAATCTAAATGACCCTGGTCAGAGATTTGTCTAAGCAAGAACACATGTGATATTCCTCTTATGACATAGAGAGTGAATGATCCTCTATCGACACTCAATAGCTCTCGTAATGTTGACTACCACTTCCAATAACCGGTTGTGCTAGATCTGGGACATTCAAACCTATAAGTCTGGTATCAAAGAGTGGAGCACTCATACAGGACATCCTTGTATTGAATCTCAGATTTTGATGATGAAGTCTATTGTAATTTGTTTGATCTAATCTATATGTTGATAAAAGTGTGCAGGATTAACTACGATAGTAGTAAGACATAAAGTAGGTGTTGTGCTAGAGTCAAGATCGAGATCATGTTGGGAGTTCGTCGGAAGTCCGGACATTCGTCGGAAGTTCTGCTAGAACCAATCGAGAAGTCCAAGAGCTTGCCAAAGAAGCTCATCAGAACTTACCAAGAAGATCAACGTAAAGTCCAGGAGCTTGCCGGAAGTACACTGGAAGCTCGTCGGAAGAGCAATTGATGCACCGAAACAAGAAGAGCTGTGATCATGTCTTAATTATCGTAGTTAGAGTGTAAATTAAGTTAGGATTAGGAGTTAATCCCACTAACTTAATTAGGGGCCAACTGGGTCCTTAACAGGGCTGATTTGGGCCAGATTGAATAGCCTAATCAGCCCCTGAAAATATGGCCAGCGGTTGCACCGCCCAGAAGACCTAGTCTCCCAGGTGATCTAGGCAGTGGTACCGTCGACAGTTATTGCTACCAGCGGTAGTACCACCCCAGTCAGGCGATGGTACCACCAAAGCTTGGTCTCTGAGCTTTGTCAAGCGGTGGTATCGCTCAGAGTGAGCGGTAGTACCTCCCAGTGTCAGGTGTCAAGTGGTGGTACTACCCAGTAATGACGGTGGTACCGCCAGGACCCTAGAAATCTAGGATTAGACAATTTTTTGCTCCATTTTTGAAGCCATTGGAGCTTATAGAAACCCCACCCTATTCTGCATGAAAGGACATGAAAGCATTGAGATAATCTTGAGTTGTTAGGGTGTAAAAGTGTTGTAAATAGGTGCTAGAGTCCTCCTCCCTTTCTAAGTTTTGAGATCATTTAAGAGAGATGTAAGACTTGTAAGGGTTCTCTCCTAAACCCGTGAAAAGGAGAAAGTGCTGTAAAAGGTGTTTGATCTTCACCTATTGAAAGAAGGCCTTTAGTGGACGCCGGAGACCTCGTCGGAGGAGGAATCCGAAAGTGGATGTAGGTCACATTGACCGAACCACTCTAAATTCTGGTTTGCTTTTCATTAGTGCAATTTACTTTAATTGCAAATCATTTTATAGCAAACTACTTCTCCTCCTCATCTTGCTTATCCTCTCATACGTTTCAAGTTGCTATCCTTCCGATTCAATTTTCATCGAATGTATGAAATATTTTATACAAAAATCGAAGAATTTTCCGCTATACTAATTCACCCCCCCTCTTAGTGCCACTCTTAATCATAACAATTAGTATCAGAGTAAGATTCACTCTCATTTGGTTTTAAACCTAAGAGAGATAGTATTTGCCGGCAACCTAGAGGGCTGTTCAATTACACGTCCGCCCATGTTCGATGGGACGGATTACACATATTGGAAGACTAGAATGAGGATCTTCCTAATTTTAATAGATTTTGAATTATGGAATATTGTAGAAGATGGGTTTCAAAAGTCTTCTCTTCTAATGAGTGATTGGAATGAGTTGGAGAAGAAGACTTTTTCTTTAAATACAAAGGTTATGAATGTCTTGTTTTGTGCATTAGATAAAAACGAGTTTAATCAAGTATTAATTTATGAAACGACTTTTGACATTTGGCACACACTCAAAGTGACTCATAAAGGCACTAGTAGGGTGAAGGAGTCAAAGATTAATCTTTTAGTGCATTCTTATGAGTTATTTTGAATGAAACTGAGTGAGACCATTGGAGACATGTACACCCGATTTACGAATGTTGTCAATGGTCTAAAAGGACTTGGTAAAGATTTCTCGGATTTTGAACTTGTTAATAAAATTTTAAGATCCATTCTAAAGAGTTGGGACCCTAAAGTAATAGTCATTCAAGAGGCCAAAGATCTAAATAATTTTCCTCTTGAAGAACTAATTGGGTCACTAATGACCTATGAAATGACATGTAAAGCTCATGAAGAGCTTGAGGTCACCCTTCCAAAGAACAGGAAGGATATAGCACTAAGAACACAAGAAGACCACTTGAAAGAAAACTCAAGTGATGTGGACTTTGATAATGACATGGCACTCTTAACAAAGAAGTTCAAAAGATTTATAAAAAGAAATAAATTTAAAAATGATACTAAAAATAAATTTGAACCTAAGAAAGAATAAGTGATATGTTATAAACGCAAGAAGCTGGGACACTCCAAGAGTGAATATCCTCAAGCAAAGAGGGGGCAACCAAAGAAGAAAGCTCTTAAAGCTACATGGGACGACTCAAGTGTATCCGAAGAAGAGGAGCCTATCATCACCGAGCAAGTTGCTCACTATGCACTAATGGCCATTGGAGATGAAGTAACAAGTTCATTTGATGCAAATTTATCCTTTGATGAACTATTAAATACTTTTCATTACTTATTTGATGAATACAAATTAATTAGTAAAAAATATAAATTATTAAAAAAAGAGCATGCTTCTCTTGTTAATAATTTCGATAGTTTAAAAGTTGAGCATAATGTTAATTTAGCTCCATGTATGAAATGTGATGAACTAGAGACACTTAGAAAGGACAACTTGCTACTCAAAGAAATCTTAAAAAAATTTAAGGTTGGTTGCAATTCCTTGAACATGATCCTTGCCAACAAGGGTCACGTCCATAGAAAAGGCGAAATCGGATTTGTGAGTAGCTCTTACCAAAATCCAACCACCTTTGTTAAAGGCCCTACTTTGCATGTCTCACCCCGAAACAAATGTAACTTTTGTTTTAAATTTGAGCATGTAGCTTATCATTATTCATTTAAGAAATGTTGTCCATGTAGATTGATTTGGGTTCCTAAAAAAACCTCAAGTGACTCAATGCAACATGATAAGCTATGTAGATCGATTTTGGAGGCACCCAAGGTCAAATGGGTACCTAAAAATCATCTCTTTTTGTAGAAACATATATCATCACAAGCTAGAAGCAAGCGATGATACCTTGATAGTGGATGCTCAAGGCATATGACCGGAGATCCATCTCATTTCTCTAAGCTCACTAGCCTAGACGAAGGATATGTCACATTTGGAGACAACAACAAGGGTAAAATCATTGGCAAAGGAACTATAGGTAACAAATCCAACCTTCTCATTGAAGATGTATTGTTAGTTGATGGTTTAAAGTATAACCTTTTGAGTATTAGTCAATTATGTGATAAAAGATATATTGTTAGATTTGAATCTAATGTTTGTATTATTGAAAAACCATACAAAAACACATCTATGATTGCCCTAAAATAAAATAATGTATACACTATCAAGATTAATGATCTTTGTAATGAAATGTGCTTTTTGGTTTTGAATGGCGATGCTCGGCTTTGGCATAGGAGATTAAGTCATGCTAGTATGAAACTAATCTCTCAAATTTCATCTAAAGAACTTGTAAGAGGAATTCCTCATATCAAGTTCATCAAAGATAATGTATGTGATGCATGTCAACCAGGAAAACAAATAAAAGGTAGCTTCAAACCTAAGAATCAAATAAGCACCACTAGACCTTTGCAATTGATCCATATGGACTTGTTCAGACCAATTGCTACAATAAGCCTAGTAGGTAGCAAATACGTATTTGTTATCGTGGATGATTATAGTAGATATATATAAACTTATCTTTTGGCACACAAAAGTGAATGCTTTAGGTATTTCTCTAAATTATGTAAACTTGTTCAAAATGAAAAGGGTTTTATGATTTCGTCAATTCGAAATGATCACGGTGGTGAATTTCAAAATCGGAATTTTTAAGAATTTTGTGAATCTAATGGATACAATCACAACTTTTCTACTCCAAGAAATCCTCAACAAAATGGAGTAGTAGAAAGAGAGAATAAAAACTTACAAGAAATGACAAGAATCATGTTAAATGAACATAGCCTACCCAAATATTTTTGGGCCGAAGCCGTAAATATGGTTGCTATGTTATGAATAGGGTTCTAGTAAAACCACTACCTTCTAACACTTCTTATGAGTTGTGGAACAATAAAAAACCCAACGTTTCATACTTTAAAGTTTATGGATGTAAATGTTTTATTTTAAATGAAAAAGATGCCTTAGGTAAATTTGATACAAAATCCGATGAAGAAATTTTTCTTGGCTATTCCTTTGTTTCTAAAGCATTTCGTATCTTTAAGAAAAGAACTTTGATTATAGAAGAATCTATTCATGTTATTTTTAATAAAATTTTCAAAGTTAAGAAAAATAAACTTGATGATGATGTTGATTTTGACGCTTTGAATTTAAATGAAACCCCATCTCCAAATAGCAATTTGGATGCATCTTCTTCCAAACCTTCTTTACCAAGGGAATTAAAGTATGTAGATGCTCATCTTAAGGAGCTAATTATAAGAGAAACATCAAAAGGGGTTCAAACTCGTTCTTCTCTTAAAAATTTTTGTGCCAACGTCGCTTTTCTCTCCCAAATTAAACCTAAATGCATTGATGAGGCCATGAAAGATGATTCATGGGTCATTGCAATGCAAGAAGAGTTAAATCAATTTAAGAGAAATGATGTGTGGAAGCTTGTTCCTAGACCAAATGACCATTTAGTTATTGGTACTAAATGAGTCTTTAGAAACAAGCAAGATAAATTTGGTATCATGGTTCGAAACAAGACTAGATTAGTGGCCAAAGGTTTCAACCAAGAAGAAGGTATCGATTATGAAGAGACCTTCGCTCCTGTGGCTCGATTAGAAGCTATAAGGATACACCTTGCCTATGCTAGTAGTAATAATTTTAAGTTGTTTCAAATGGATGTTAAAAGTGCTTTTCTTAATGGCTTTATTTCCGAAGAAGTTTATGTTGAACAACCTCTCATATTTAAGAATAATAATCTCCCTAATCATGTATTTAAATTGATTAAAGCTCTCTATTGTTTAAAACAAGCCCCAAGGGCTTAGTATGAGAGACTTAGTTTATTTCTTATTGAAAATAATTTCTCTAAAGGCAAGGTCGATACTACATTGTTTATCAAAAATTTTGAAAATAATTTTTTTATTGTTCAAATTTATGTTGATGATATTATTTTCAGTTCCACGAATGAATCTCTTTGTGAATCATTTGCTAAAAGTACGAGTCTTGAATTTAAAATAAGATTGATAGGGGAATTAACTTTCTTTTTAGGCTTACAAATCAAATAACTAAGTAATGACATTTTTCTTAGTCAAACAAAATATGCTTTAGATTTGCTAAAAAGGTTTAATATGGATAGCTCAAAGGCTATCAATACTCCCATGAGTACCTCCACTAAGTTAGATATTGATGAAAGTGGAGAAAGCTTTGATCAAAAAGCTTATAGGGGTATGATAGGAAGTTTACTATACCTCACCGTAACTAGATCGGATATCATGTTTAGTTTATGTCTTTGTGCTAGGTTTCAATCTAATCCCAAGATATCTTATCTTAATGCAGTTAAGAGAATTCTTAGATATCTTAAAGATACCACTAATCTAGGATTATGGTATCCAAAATCCAAGAACTTTGAACTAATTGCATATGCTGATGCGGATTTTGCTGGATGTAGATTAGATAGAAAAAACACATTCGGAACATGTCAATTTTTAGGACACACACTTGTTTCTTGGTCTTCTAAGAAACAAAACTCGGTTGCTCTATCTACAACCGAAGTTGAGTATATTGCAACTAGTGCATATTGTGCATAAGTTGTGTGGATAAAAAATACTTTAGAAGATTATAAGATTCATCTAAAAAATATTCCCATAAAATGTAATAACACAAGTGCAATATATTTAACAAAGAATCCCATTCAATACTCGAGAACAAAACATATTGATATTAAGCATCACTTTATACGAGATCATGTCACTAATCATGATGTAATTTTAGAGTTTATTGATATGAAACATCAATTAGCCGATATCTTTATAAAACTTTTAAGTGAAGAACAATATGATTTTATTAGAAGAGAATTAGGAATCTTAATTTGTCCGAATGCATGAGTTGTTATATTTCTTTTTCGGACTATCTTCTTGAATGGAGCTTTCATGAGTTTATGCCATATCAAGTTCACTTCATACCATTGCTCCATCACTTAATGATTTATGATGCACTTAATCACTTCATGGATTTCATTAACAAATACATCTCTCAGATTTATCTCTTGTGAATTTTTATTGAGAAATGGATTTGATGTGATGCTCCTCTCATTTTGAAGGCTTATTCACGAAATTTCTTTTATCCTTCATATGATGATTCTTTCATATGAATTCTTTCTTAATGAAGGAAGAATTTTTATGATTTTTTTTATGAGATGAACACTTGCAAGAGTGAGGATTTGATTTCACATAAATATCTTGATCCTTATAAAAATTGAAGCATGATTTAATGAAACTCTTTTATCATTTTTTACTTGATTCAAATCATTTCACAAAGATGGTTCTTAATGGATTTCCTCCTCCTTTCCTTCTTCATGAATAGTTTTGATGAAAAAAGGGGAGAAGTTGATGATACCATGAATGATTGAAATATAATTGGTATGAATTTTTACAAATTGAAATGTGGCATGAATTTTTCTCCTTTTTGTTGATGACAAAGGGGGAGAAATAATACCAAAATGTGGTAAATTGATGACAAATGTATGCAATGTATTTTATCATGTATACTTGAAATGTTTGCTTGATAAATTTCTTTCATTATGATAAGATATCTAGAGCTTAACTTGCAATTTTACAATGGATATCTTGTCATAGAATTATGAATTGCTATCTTTGTCATCTTTCATATTTGAAATATCATACTTGAAAATGGATGTCATGCCTTGGCATTATATTTTGAGAATGTTAGATCAT
The DNA here is from genome assembly GCF_036884655.1 of Musa acuminata AAA Group. Taxonomy (NCBI): domain Eukaryota; kingdom Viridiplantae; phylum Streptophyta; class Magnoliopsida; order Zingiberales; family Musaceae; genus Musa; species Musa acuminata. Next base: position 22,480,079 of record NC_088335.1, read on the forward strand.
GATAGGAATCATGATGTGCATGTTGATAAGTTTAATGAATTTAACTTATCGGTTTGATTCTTGAATTCAAAGGCCATGAATTCTAGAATGTCTTTTCTCAAGTTTAACTCCCTCATCAATTGATTGTCATCATCAAAAAGGGAGAGATTGTTGAATCTCAGATTTTGATGATGAAGTCAATTGTAATTTGTTTGATCTAATATATATGTTAAGAAAAGTGTGTAGGATTAACTACGATAGCAGTAAGATATAAAGCAAGTGTTGTGCCGGAGACAAGATCGAGATCACGTTGGGAGTTTGAGAGTTCATCGAAAGTCCGGGAGCTTGCCAAAGAAGCTCATTGGAACTTGCCAAGAAGATCGTCATAAAGTCTAGGAGCTTGCCGAGAGTCCACCGGAGCATTGTCGAGAGTTCGTCGGATGTTCACCGGAAGCTCGTCGGAAGAGCAATTGACGCACCGGAACAAGAAGAGCTGTGATCATGTCTTAATTATCATAGTTAGAGCATAAATTAAGTTATTGCTGCCAGCAGTGGTACTGCCCTTGTCAGGCGGTGGTACCGCCAGAGCTCGATCTCCAAGCTCTGTCAAGCGGTTGTACCGCCTAGACTGAGTGGTAGTACTACCCATGTCAGGTGTCAGGCGGTGGTACCGCCCAGTAATGGCGGTGGTACCGCCCATTAATGGCGGTGGTACCACCAGGACCCCGAAAATCCGGGATTAGACACTTTTTGTCTCCATTTTTGAAGCCATTGGGGCCTATAAAAACCTCACCATTTTCTGCATGAAAGGATGCGAAAGCATTGAGATAATCTTGAGTTGTTGGGGTGTAAAAGTGTTGTAAACAAGTGCTAGAGTCCTCCTCCCTTTCTAAGTTATGAGATCATTCAAGAGAGGTGTGAGATTTGTAAGGGTTCTCTCCTAAACCCGTGAAAAGGAGAAAACACTATAAAAGGTAATTGATCTTCACCTATTGAAGGAAAGCCTTTAGTGGATGTCGGAGACCTCGTCGGAGGAGGAATCCGAAAGTGGATATAGGTCACGTTGACCAAACCAGTCTAAATTTTGGTTTGCTTTACATTAGTGCAATTTACTTTAACTGCAAATCACTTCATAGCAAACTACTTCTCCTCCTCATCTTGCTTATGCTCTCATATGTTTGAAGTTGTTATCCTTCCGATTCGGTTTTCATCGAACGTACGAAATATTTTATACGAAAATCGAAGAATTTTTCGCTGTACTAATTCACCCCCTCCTCTTTGTGCTGCTTTTGATCCTAACACCTTGGTGTCTCAAGTCTAAGGACCAGATACATCACTGGGACTACAGAATCATTGTCTTATAATAAGGCATCATCAATCATTCAACATTCTGTAAGCGGATCAATTAGTGAACTCATTCCCCAATGAGCACCTATATTATATCCCTAGTGTCCTCACACGAGCAACTATGAGACCAGCTGCATTTATCATATGGACGAGTATACAACACACTAGTTTGTCCGGTTATCTCGATGTCCCTCTCGAGTAACCTATGACCAAGATTATTTAGGATCTATGTTTAAAGGTGAATCGGTCTCATTATCGTGATCTCATCACGATCCGATTCCCATTGCATAGATCCAAGGACATCACAATATATATATATATATATATATATATATATATATATATATATATATATATATGTATATATATATGTATATATGTATATGTATATATGTATATATATATGTATATATATATGTATATATATATGTATATATATATATATATTTATATATATATAAATATATAAATATATATACATATATATATATATATATACATATATATATACATATACATATATATATACATATATATATATATATATATATGTGTGTGTGTGTGTGTGTGTATGTATATATATGACTAGAAATCTCCCACTTGACCTAAAGCCAATCACCTTTATGTCTGATCCCCATCAGACCCTTGTGACGCTCAAAGACAATCTGAGACAATGGCTTTGTCCGTGAATATGCAATGTTATCTTTGGATGGAACTCTTTCCATTGCTACATCTCCTCAGGTCACGATCTCTCCAATAAGTTGGAACATTCTCAGAATACTTCTGATGAGACCTGGGTTCCCTCATTTGAGCAATCTCCCCGTAGTTATCGTAATATAAGGAAATCAACTACTCATTGTCTAGCACGACTCCTAGATTCATCCAAACTCCCTCTTTTGTTGTCTCTACTATAGTAATATACTCTGCCTCTATGGTCGAGTCAGTACTCTCTTGGAATTTTCTAGGCCAAAACTTTTGACAATAGTATCTATGTACTTGGACTAGGACAAGCCAAGCATCCTCGTGGGTCTAATCACTCACATCAAGATCTATGTGTGTAGCGGTGCATCTCTATGCCCTATGATCATCGATCTTGTCCTCGTCGGTTCTGTCGACAACTCGACAAGTCTCCATATATCGCGATTGTCCGTCTCGTAGGTCTTGCTACGCCTCCTCGTGTGATTACAACTTAATCATAGACACTTAGGAATGATAATAAACGAGAAATAAAATAGAGGTTCGTAGGTCCCAATAATAATAATCACAAATACACACATCACACAGTCCATGATCATCCGTCAATATATCATATATTACATGTATAAATCATCAATATGTAGGACTACTAGATAATAATTAAAAATAATAATCAATTAAAAATTTTAATTAATTAATATTTTTTGAAATCAGGGACATATAGGGATTTTTTTTTATTTATGAGGGATATTTTCATAATTTGGACAAATGACAGAACTTAGAATTTCTAAAAATCTAAGGGGCAAAACTATCTTTTTGCTAGAAAACCCTAACCCCTCTCTTCTCCCTGCTACTACGGCTCCCTCCACCCTACCTGCACCTAGGTAGCTACCACTGCAACATCCCGTCGGTCGCTGGCCGAGAGCTTGCACGCAGATGGCAACGCTGCCATCTACAAAGGTAGCAAGGGCAGCAATAGTTGCTGCCCTTTCTTGTTTTTGCTTCAATGATTTTGATGTCAAAAGCTTCTCCAAAACATAATACACGTAGTTCAAAACCAATTTTCGCACGAACAACCTGGCTCTAATATTACTGTTGGGAAATCTTGGGGGCAACATCGCAGAAGAACAGAAAATAAAATCCCCAATTCCTAAAGATATGTTCGTCATCGTGCGAAGATTGGTGCACAAAAATCTACGAAATAGAAAACCATGTGTAAGATAGATTGTGTTACCTAGGGAGTGCGTATATTCCTGAATCCCTAGAGATCTCTAAAAGAGGGTGAAGGAGGTCAAGCGCCTTCCTCTCTAGTAGTGATCCACATAGCAGGGCTAGGATGACATGTTGAATCTCGTATTTTGATGATGAAACCACTTGATATGTGTTTATAATTTAAACTGTATTTTGAGTGATGCAGGTCTACTCGATCAGGATTAGACAGTTAACGCAGGAGGAATTGATGTTGCACCGGACGAGATCACGTCAGGGTATTGAATGGCAGAAGGCTTCGGATGTCGGGCATCGGGCCAAGGAGAGCGGAATTGCGCCAAGGATATCGGGGTTACGAAGGTCAACCGCCGATTGGGCAACAAGCTGTAAGAGAGGATGATGTGCTAAAGAATCGAATGAAGCGCCAACCAATGACGTGCCGGGCAATAGAATGTCAATTCGCATTGTAATAATTGTCTAGATCGGAGTAGAGTTTTTGCTTGTGTGTGCAGGATTAACTACGATAACGATGAAGACATAAAGCAAAACAAAGTGTCGGAGTCAAGTGCGAAGGATTTGTTGTGAGTTCGAGAGTTCGACGGAAGTCCGAAGGTTCGTCGGGAATGCTGCCGGAACTAGCCGAGAATGAGTAGGGGAGCTTACCGAAGGGTTTTTTGGAAGCTCGCCGAAAGGTTCATTGGAAGTTCGCAGAGCTCACCGAGAAAGATCGGAGCTTGCCGAAGAAGCTCATCGAAACTCGCCAAGATCAAATCGTGAAGTCTAGGAGCTTGCCGGGAGTCCACAGAATGGTTTCCGAGAGTTTATCGGAAGACCGTCAGAAGTTCGTCGGAAGCTCGCTGGAAGAATTCTTGACTTACGAACTTTGTAATAGCTTAGAAAATGTCTTTAAATTCATAGTTAGCATGTTAATTAGGGTTATAATTAGGTGTTAATCCTATAACCCAAGAAGGGGCCAATTGGGCCCGAGTTCGGACTGGTTTGGGCTAAGTTTGGAGCCCAACCAGTGAGCTGAATTGGCCTAGACGGTGGCACCGCCTAGACTGGGCGGTGGCACCGCTTGGCTAGGCGGTGGTACCGCCAGTCCACTGTTAGTGACACTAACAGGCGGTGGCACCGCCAGCCTCGGAAACCCAAGAGAATTCAAATTTTGGAGCCCAAATTTGAATCCTCTGAGGGCCTATAAATACCCTTCAATTCTCAGCAGAGAATACAACCTTTTGAGAAGCTAGAAGTTGAGAAAAGCTTTAGGAAAAGTCTTATTTTCAATAGCTTGAGTGTTCACCTCCTTTCTTTTCATTGAAATCTTTGTAAAAGGGTGAACCACTTATAAGAGGTTGTAAGACGGGTGTAAGAAGGAGGTTGATCTTCGCCTAGTAAAGGAAGATCATTAATGGATGCCAGTGGCCTCAACGGAAGAGGAATCAGAGGAGTGGATGTAGGTCACGATTGACCGAACCACTATAAACTACCGTCTTCTCTGGTTTGCATTTATCTTATTGTCATTTATATTACTGCAAACCATCTTCATTTTGATGCTCTACTTCTTCGTCTCCTTCTTACATATGCCTTCAAGTTAAAACGCAATCGAAACGGTTTCAAACAAAATGTTACTTTTATCGTACGAAGTTTCCGTAATTGTTTAAATCGTCGAAAGTTTATCATACTTTATCGTTGCACTAATTCACCCCCCCCCTCTTAGTGCCGCTCCGGTCCTAACATGACACTCCTCAAAACTCCAGGCCTGCTCTGAGGTGGAGAGGGAGAGGAGAATAGGAGAGGAAGCAAAAGCTCTAGCCTATAAAATATTGAAACCCTCATATTTAAAGAGATCCCTTATTAACTTAACCCTAATGAATCCACCCCCATTGGGTATTGGATCTCCATCCAACTATCCAAACATCTTAGATTAATGGATCTATATCTAATTATCTCTCATGGGCTCTTATTGGATCTCATCCATAGGATCCAATAATTCATGGGCTTATTAGATATCCAATAAGATAGGGGCTCCGGTAGATATCGCATATCCGAACCTTTACTCATCACAATGCCTACCATATGTGTATGACCCTCTAGGACCAATATTGAGCTGGCCATGAGTTATGACTATCCTCTATCGACACTCAATAGCCCTCGTAAGGTTGACTACCTACTCCCGATAACCGGCTATGCTAGATCTGGGACATCCAAACTTATAAGTCCGGTATCAAAGAGTGGGGTACTCAAACAAGACATCCTTGGTGTCACAAGTCTAAGGAATAGATACATCACTGGGACAATGGAATCATTGTCTGACAATAAGGCATCATCAACCATTCAGCATTCCGTAAGTGGATCAATCAGTGAACTCATTCCCTAGTGAGCACTTGTATATATCCCTAGTATCCCCACACGAGCAGCTATGAGACCAGTTGCATCCATTATATGGACGAGTATACAACACACCAATCTGTCCGGTTATCTCGATGTCCCTCTTGAATAACCTATGACCGGGATTATTTAGGATCTGTGTTTAAAGGTAAATCGGTCTCATTATCGTGATCTTATCACGATCTGATTCTCATTACACAAATCTAAGGACATCACAATATATATATATATATATATATATATATATATATATATATATATATATATATATATATATATATATATATATATATATGCAACAAGCAATATAAAGTGATAAATGTCAAAATATAATATAAAGAATAAGGGTACGTCACCTTCAGAGACAACAACCAAGGCAAAATCATTGGCAAGGGAACCATAGGTAACAAATTAAAATTTTCTATTGATGATGTTTTACTAGTTGATGGATTGAAACATAATCTCTTGAGTGTTAGTCAATTATGCGATAAAGGTTATATCGTTAGATTTGAATCAAATGTGTGTATTATTGAAAAACCAAATCATAACATAACTATGATTGCATTAAAACAAAATAATGTCTACACCATCAACCTTGATGAACTAAGTAATGAAATGTGCTTCTCCGCTTTAAATGATGATGCTTGGCTTTGGCATAGGAGACTAGGCCATGCAAGCATGAAACTAATATCTAAGATCTCATCTAGAGAATTAGTACGAGGAATTCCAAATATAAAGTTTATTAAGGACAAAGTATGTGATGCATGTCAACTGGGTAAACAAATAAAAACTAGTTTCAAACCAAAAACTCAAATTAGCACCACTAGACCATTACAATTGATTCATTTGGACTTATTTGGACTAATTGACACGACAAGTCTAGGAGGCAGCAAATATGCGTTTGTAATTGTGGATGACTATACTAGATACACTTGGACCTATTTCTTAGCTCACAAAAGTGATTATTTCAAGTATTTCTCTAAATTTTATAAACTCACTCAAAATGAAAAAGGTTTCATGATTTCATCACTTCGGAGTGATTACGGTGGCGAATTTCAAAACTGTGACTTTCAAAATTTTTGTAAAGTTAATGGATACAATCACAACTTCTCCACTCCGAGGAATCCCCAACAAAATGGAGTAGTTAAAAGAAAAAATAGAAACCTACAAGAAATGGCAAGAACGATGTTAAATGAACATAGTCTACCTAAGTATTTTTGGGCCGAAGCAGTAAATACGACTTGCTACATCATGAATAGGGTCCAAATAAGATCATTCCTATCAAAAACTCCCTATGAATTATGGAATAACAAAAAACCAAATATTTCCTATTTTAAAGTTTTCGGTTGTAAATGCTTTATTTTGAATGAAAGGGATGCCTTAGGAAAATTTGATGCTAAATCCGATGAAAGCATCTTTCTTGGTTACTCTTCCGTTTCTAAGGCTTTTCAGGTTTTTAACAAAAGAACCTTAGTAATAGAAGAGTCTATTCATGTAGTTTTTAATAAAATTTCTAATTTAAAGAAAAATAATTCTAATGATGATCTTGGTTTTGATAATTTGAATCTAAATGAACCACCTCCTCAAAATAGCAACTTGGATGCACCTTCTTCCGAAATTTCCTTACCCAAGGAATGAAAGTATATAGATGCTCATCCAAAGGAGCTAATTATAGGAGATACATCAAAAGGGGTTCAAACTTGTTCCTCTTTCAAGAATTTTTGTGCTAACGCCACTTTCTTTTCTCAAATCGATTGACTAGGCCATAAAAGATGATTTTTGGGTTATTGCAATGCAAGAGGAATTAAATCAATTTGAGAGGAATAAGGTATGGAAGCTTGTTCCTAGACCTAGTGACCATTTAGTCATTGGTACTAAATGGGTCTTTAGAAACAAGTAAGACGAAAATGGTATCGTGGTTAGAAACAAGGCTAGATTAGTGGCCAAAGGGTTCAACCAAGAAGAATGTATCGATTACAAAGAAACCTTCACTCCCATGGCTCGATTAGAAGCCATAAAGATGGTCCTTGCCTATGCTAGTAGTAATAATTTTAAACTGTTTCAAATGGATGTCAAAAGTGCTTTCTTGAATGGTTTTATTTCCGAAAAAGTATATGTCGAACAACCTCCTGGATTTAAAAATTCTCTTCTTCCTAACCATGTATTCAAATTGACTAAGGCTCTCTATGGCTTGAAACAAGCTCCTAGAGCTTGGTATGAAAGGCTTAGTTCCTTTCTTATTTTAAATAATTTTACCAAAGGCATGGTTTGCTAGTCATAAGTGCCCAGCAAGCCAATCACGTGAGTGATGGCACGTGTGACTTGATACAGAATCTTTTTGCTTATTATATTTTGGCATATATCACTTTATAACTATTGCATAAATGCATATATATTGTGATGTCCTTGGATTTGTGCAATGGGAATCGGATCGTGATGAGATCACGATAATGAGATCGATTCACCTTTAAACACATATCCTAAATAATCCCGGTCATAGGTTACTCGAGAGGGACATCGTGATAACCGGATAGACTGGTGTGCTGTATACCCGTCCATATGATGGATGCAGCTGGTCTCATAGCTGCTCGTGTAGGGACACTAGGGATACAGTACAGGTGCTCATTGGAGAATGAGTTCACTGATTGATCCGCTTACGGAATGCTGGATGGTTGATGATGCCTTATTGTCAGACAACGATTCCGTAGTCCTAGTGGTGTATCTGGTTCTTAGACTTGAGACACCAAGGATGTCCTGTATGAGTGCTCCACTCTTTGATACCAGACTTATAGGTTTGGCTGTTCCCAGATCTAGTACAGCTGGTCATTGGGAGTGGTAGTCGACCTTACGAGGGCTATTGAGTGTCGATAGAGGATCATCCACTCTCGGTATCATGAGAGGAATATCCCATGTGTTCTTGCTCAGACAAATCCCTGGCCAGGGTCATTCGGGTTGAGAGAGAAAGAGTTCTCCGGGAGAATCCGATTAGAGCGAGACTCGAGTAGAAACCGTATGGGTCTGACAGCACCATGCTCGATATACGGTCTCTGGGATATTAGATGGATGAGGGACTATAGGTACATGGTAACTGAGGACAGACAGGTCCAATGGATTGGATTCCCCTGTATCGTCTGGGGACTACGGCGTAGTGGCCTAGTACTTCCGTAGTCGATGAGTCGAGTGAATTATTACAGAGATAATAATTCACTGAGTTAGAAGGAGTTCTGACAGGTATGACTCACGGCCAGCTCGATATTGGGCCTAGAGGGTCACACACATATGGTAGGCATTGCGATGAGTAGAGGTTCGGATATGAGATATCCGACGGAGCCCTTGTCTTATTGGATGCAGATCCAATACCCACTAGGGAAAGGACCCATTAGGGTTTTGACACGGGATCTCTATAAATAGGAGGGATTCACAGCCTCATAGGCTAGAGTCTTTGCTTGCCCTTCCTATTCTCCTCTCCCTCTCCACCTCAGAGTAGGCCTGGAGTTTTGAGGAGCGTCGTCGTAACCCTGCTGTGTGGATCATCGCTAGAGAGGAGGACGCTTGACCTCCTTCACCCTCTCCTAAGGATCTACAAGGAAACAGGGATATACGATCTCCCTAGGTAACACAATCTCTATACGCAGTTTTTGTGTTTTTTGCGGATTTTGCGCACCAATCTTCGCACGACGATGAACATCTTTTTGGGAATCGGGGATTTTTGTTTTCTTGTTCTTCCGCTGCGCATATGATGTCGCCCCCCCCTATGATTTCCCAACAGTGGTATCAGAGCCAGGTTGTTCGTGCGAATGATTGGTTTTGAACTGCGTGTATTGTGTTTAGGAAGAATTTTGACGTCAAAATCGTTGACGCAAAAGCAAGGAAGGGCAACAACAGTTGCTGCCCTCGATCTGCATGCCTGCAGCCACCTGCAGCGGCAGCCGCAGCCGCAGCCAGGCAGCACAGCGCCGGCGCATGCGCAAGCGCTGTGCCTGCAGCAGCCGGCCGGCGGCCTGCTTGCAGCAGGCTTGCTGCCGGCGGGGCTGGCAACCCACGGGCAGAGGCGCCGCAGGGCAGCGGCGCCTACCGCCGAAAGGAAGCGGCGCCTACCGCCGCAGGGCAGCGACGCGCGACGCCTGCCACCGCAGGGCAGCGACGCGCGACGCCTGCCGCCGCAGGGCAGCGACGCGCGACGCCTGCCGCCGCTGCTCCCGCGGGCGAAACCCCCCCCACAGGGGCGGCCGCCCGGCGGGACAGCACCGCCTGCGGAGGCAGCGGCGCCTGAAGAGGGCACCCACCCGCAGTGGCATCGCCGCCAGCGGGCGTGCCGCCTGCAGGCGAGGGCAGTGCCCTCGCCCCGCCGCACAGGCCGCCGCCGGCAGTGTGGCGGCGGCGGCAGCAGCGAAAAGGGGAAAGGGTATTAGGGTTTTCTACGCAAAAGACAGTTTTGCCCCTCGGAATTTGAAAATTCCAGTTTCTGTCTTTTGTCCAAATTACGAAAATACCCTCAGGAATTGAGAAATTCCCTATATATCCCTGATTTCAGAAAATATTAATTAATTAAAAGGTTTAGTTGATTATTATTTTTATTATTATCTAGTAGTCCTACATGATGATGATTATTTATACATGTGATGTATGATGAGTGGACGGATGATCATGGACCGTGTGATGTGTGTACTTGTGATTATTATTATTGAGGTCTGCGAACCTCCATTATATTTCTCGTTTATTGTCGGGCCTGCGTGCCTATGATTAAGTTGTAATCACATGAGGAGGCGCAGCGGGAGCGTGGAAGCCATAGCGGGACCCACGAGACGGACGATCGTGATGCATGGAGATGCATCAAGATGTCGACGGAACCGACGAGGACGAGATGGACGATCACAAGGCATGGAGATGCACCGTTGCACACATAGATCTTGATGTGAGTGATTAGGCCTACTGGCTCGGGCCTAATCATATTAGGTTGTGGTCCATGATCATCTGGTGTGATTGCTTATACACATACTAGATATGTATATATATTTGCATGCGATGTAGATATATATTAAATATGTATATGTGTGACATGTCATATTAGGAGACCAAATCATAGAAACATCTCTCGATAATATTAAGTCGGTAAACGTGAGGCAATTAGATTGACCCACGTGGCCTTCCATCGTTATGAGTAGGAACCGAATCCCAGTGTAGGTTGAGTTGGTCGAGTCCCTCGAGACTCACCTATATCGCGATTCGCTATCTTGCTTACGACATAGAGATGTCACCGGTGACCTGAGGGCATGATATGCTTGGTCGAGTCCCTCGAGGGTATATCATCAAATCAGACTCATCTTGTAACGAAGGTGTTGACTTAACTGAGCATCATGGTTGGTCGAGTCCCTCGAGGCCATGGTGATTCGGAGGCCGAACAGGACGGGAATCACAAGGAGTTGTGATCGGCAAGAGTTGTCTACCTTTTAGGCTTAGTGTGATTGGTCGAGTCCCTCGAGGTTACACTAAGACGCTGATTGGATCCTGATCCCCACTAGAAGTCTGCCGGAGACTTCCGTTTCACGTGCTGAGGGTGTCGCGTGACTCGTTAGTAAAATAGTGGGAGCATATTAAGATAGAAGTCCATATCTTGATAGTTTATTTCTTGCAAAATCTGCATGTTATTCATTTTTGCTACATCTTTATTTTCAGAAAATGTCGCTTTCAAATCCCTTACGTGGCATACTTGATGTCAACCGCCTCACTGGTCCAAATTATACGGATTGGCTCCGTAACTTGAGAATTGTTCTCACAGCGGAGAAAATCGTGTACGTCCTTGATACAGTGATGCCTACGCCCGAAGAAGGGGCAAGCGAGGATGAGATCGCTCGCTACGTGAAGTACATTGATGACTCCACTCTTGCTCAGTGCTATATGTTGGGCTCTATGACTCCAGAGTTATAGAGACAACATGAAAAGATGGATGCCAGATCCATTCTCCTACATGTCCGTAAATTGTTTGAGGAACAGGGAAGGACTCAACGATATGAGATATCCAAGAGCCTTTTCCGCGCTAGGATGACTGAGGGGACACCGGTTCAGAACCATGTCCTAAAGATGATTGAGTGGATAGAGAAACTCACAGGTCTAGGAATGGTCCTAGAGGATAACTTGTGTGTGGACATTGTGCTTCAGTCCCTACCAGATTCCTTTTCACAGTTCATAATGAACTTTAATATGAACAAGCTTGAGGTGACTCTCCCAGAGCTCCTCAATATGTTGAGGGAGGCAGAGAGTACTATTAAGAAAGAGAAGCCAGTTCTCTACACTGGTGAGACCAGAAAGAAAAGGAAAGCAGAAAGGTCCCTTAAGAAGGGAAAGGGCAAGGGCAAACAAGGTAAAGCAAAGGTTGCTAAGAAAGACCCAACAAAGGACAAAGGCCAGTGCTTCCACTGTGGTAAAGATGGGCACTGGAAGAGAAACTGCAAAGAGTACCTTGCAGAAAGGGCGAAACAAAAGCTTGATGAAGCTTCAGGTACATTCATGATCAGTCTCCATTTGTCAGACTCTTATGATAACACATGGGTATTAGATACCGGTAGTGCTTATCATATATGTAATTCGTTGCAGGTTCTGGCAAGGCCTAGGAGACTAGAGAGAGGCGAGATGGACCTCAAGATGGGTAATGGAGCAAAAGTTGCTGTATTAGCTGTTGGCGAGGTCGCCCTACATCTGCCTAGTGGAGCTTTTATTGCATTAGATGCATGTTATTTTGTTCCTTCTATTATCAAAAACATTATCTCCATTTCATGTTTAACAGTTAGTGGATATAAATTTGTTTTTGAGAACAATGGTTGTTCGATATTATTAGATGATAAGATCATCACGAAAGGAACATTGCATAATGGTTTATTTATGTTAGACACCACTCCACATATCATGAATATAAATGTGTCCAAAAGGAAACGAGATGAGTTGAACAGTGCATACCTGTGGCATTGTAGGCTAGGTCACATCCATGAAAGAAGGATTCAAAAGTTGCTAAATGATGGATATCTAGATCCATTCGACTATGTGTCATATGCAACTTGTGAGCCTTGCATTCGTGGAAAACTGACCAACTCTCCATTTAGTGGAACTGGAGAGAGAGCCACTGAGTTGTTGGAACTCATACATAGTGATGTATGTGGACCCATGTCAACTCATGCCATTGGAGGTTACTCCTACTTCATTACATTTACTGATGATTTCTCAAGGTATGGATATGTGTACTTAATGAAGTACAAGTCCGAGGCCTTTGAGAAATTCAGAGAGTATAAGAATGAGGTGGAGAACCAGACTGGAAAGAGTATCAAAACTCTTCGATCAGATCGAGGAGGTGAGTACTTAAGTACAGAGTTTACTCACTTCCTCAAGGACCATGGGATATTATCCCAATGGACACCTCCTTATACACCTCAGCTCAATGGTGTCTCTGAAAGGAGAAATCGTACATTATTAGATATGGTACGGTCCATGATGAGTTTCGCTGACCTACCCATCTTATTCTAGGGATATGACCTAGAAACCGCAGCTTACCTTCTGAACAGAGTTCTAACTAAGTCGGTAGTGTCTACACCATATGAGATATGGAAAGGGAAGAAGCCTGATCTTAAGGTTGTTAAGATTTGAGGCTGCCCTACCCACATTAAAAGACACAACCCCGATAAGTTAGAATCAAGGACAGAGCGATGCAAATTTGTGGGATACCCCAAGGAAACTTGTGGGTATTATTTCTATCATCTCGAGGACCAAAAGGTCTTTGTAGCTAAGAGAGCAGTGTTCCTTGAGAAGGAACACATTCTTGGCGGAGACAGTGGGAGAATGATAGAGTTGAGTGAGGTTGAAGAACCAAGCTCAAGCACCACTCTATAGCCCGAGTCTGTTCAGGTATCTAATACACAAGTTTCAACTTTACGCAGGTCTGATAGAGTATCCCATCCTCCTGAGAGATATGTGGGACATATTAGAGCAGAGGATGTAGAGGATATTGATCCTCAGACCTACGAGGAGGCTATTATGAGTATAGACTCCGGGAAGTGGAAAGAAGCCATGAATTCTGAGATGGATTCTATGTACTCCAATAAGGTTTGGAACCTATTTGATGCACCCGAAGGTATTGTACCCATCGGTTGCAAGTGGATCTTTAAGAAAAAGATCGGAGTAGATGGAAAGGTAGAGACCTATAAAGCAAGGCTAGTGGCTAAGGGGTATCGTCAAAGGCAAGGTGTTGACTACGACGAAACTTTCTCACCCGTAGCAATGCTAAAATCCATCAGAATTCTATTGGCTATTGCAGCACACTATGATTATGAGATCTGGCAGATGGATGTGAAAACCGCATTCCTCAACGGGAACCTGGAGGAGGAGGTGTATATGATGCAACCTGAGGGATTCGTGTCCAAGAACTGCCCAGATAAGGTGTGTAGGTTGCTTAGATCCATTTATGGACTAAAGCAAGCTTCCCGAAGTTGGAACATAAGATTTGATGAGGCAATCAGATCTTATGACTTCGTTAAGAACGAAGATGAGCCTTGTGTATACAGAAAGGTAAGTGGGAGCGCTATTAGCTTTTTGGTGTTATATGTGGATGACATCCTCATCATTGGGAATGACATAGGAATGCTATCCACAATAAAGGCTTGGTTATCTAGACACTTCTCCATGAAGGACTTAGGAGAAGCATCTTATATCTTGGGGATTAGAATCTATAGAGATAGATCCAAAAGGATGCTTGGCTTGTCCCAGTCCAGGTACATAGAAACTATTGTCAAAAGGTTTGGCATGGAAAATTCCAAAAGAGGTCTCATACCGATGAGACATGGGATATCGCTTTCTACGAGTATGTCCCCAAAGACTCCAGAAGAAAGGGTGAACATGGATATGATACCTTATGCCTCAGCAATAGGGTCTATCATGTATGCAATGCTATGTACTAGGCCTGATATAGCGCATGCTCTGAGTGTCACGAGCAGGTATCAGGCGGATCCAGGCTTGGAGCACTGGAAAGCAGTAAAGTGTATCCTTAAGTACTTGAGAAGGACTAAGGATCTTTTACTAGTATATGGAGGTAATAGCCTTAAGGTTGAAGGCTTCACTGACTCAAGTTTTCAGTCTGATGTCAATGATAGCAAGTCGAATTCAGGGTATGTGTACACCTTGAATGGAGGAGCAGTGTGCTGGAAGAGTTCCAAGCAAGATACCACTGCTGACTCGACCACAGAGGCGAAGTACATTGTTGCATCGGATGCAGCAAAGGAGGGAGTCTGGATGAAGAAGTTTATCACAGATTTGGGAGTCGTGCCGAGTAACGAGGAGCCGACTTCCTTATAATGCGACAACTACGGGGCGATTACTTAAATAAGGGAACCCGGGTCTCATTAGAAGTGTTCTGAGGAGGTTCCAACTTATCAGAGAGATCGTAACCCGAGGAGATGTAGCAGTGGAAAGAGTTCCATCCGAAGATAACATTGCAGATCCACTTACAAAGCCATTGTCTCAGATTGTCTTTGAGCGTCACAGGGGTCTGATGGGGATCAGACACATAGGTGATTGGCTTTAGGTCAAGTGGGAGATTGCTAGTCATAAGTGCCCAGCAAGCCAATCATGTGAGTGATGGCACGTGTGACTTGATACAGAATCTTTTTGCTTATTATATTTTGGCATATATCACTTTATAACTATTGCATAAATGCATATATATTGTGATGTCCTTGGATTTGTGCAATGGGAATCGGATCGTGATGAGATCACGATAATGAGATCGATTCACCTTTAAACACATATCCTAAATAATCCCGGTCATAGGTTACTCGAGAGGGACATCGTGATAACCGGATAGATTGGTGTGCTGTATACCCGTCCATATGATGGATGCAGCTGGTCTCATAGCTGCTCGTGTAGGGACACTAGGGATACAGTACAGGTGCTCATTGGAGAATGAGTTCACTGATTGATCCGCTTACGGAATGCTGGATGGTTGATGATGCCTTATTGTCAGACAACGATTCCGTAGTCCTAGTGGTGTATCTGGTTCTTAGACTTGAGACACCAAGGATGTCCTGTATGAGTGCTCCACTCTTTGATACCAGACTTATAGGTTTGGCTGTTCCCAGATCTAGTACAGCTGGTCATTGGGAGTGGTAGTCGACCTTACGAGGGCTATTGAGTGTCGATAGAGGATCATCCACTCTCGGTATCATGAGAGGAATATCCCATGTGTTCTTGCTCAGACAAATCCCTGGCCAGGGTCATTTGGGTTGAGAGAGAAAGAGTTCTCCGGGAGAATCCGATTAGAGCGAGACTCGAGTAGAAACCGTATGGGTCTGACAGCACCATGCTCGATATACGGTCTCTGGGATATTAGATGGATGAGGGACTATAGGTACATGGTAACTGAGGACAGACAGGTCCAATGGATTGGATTCCCCTGTATCGTCTAGGGACTACGGCGTAGTGGCCTAGTACTTCCGTAGTCGATGAGTCGAGTGAATTATTACAGAGATAATAATTCACTGAGTTAGAAGGAGTTCTGACAGGTATGACTCACGGCCAGCTCGATATTGGGCCTAGAGGGTCACACACATATGGTAGGCATTGCGATGAGTAGAGGTTCGGATATGAGATATCCGACGGAGCCCTTGTCTTATTGGATGCAGATCCAATACCCACTAGGGAAAGGACCCATTAGGGTTTTGACACGGGATCTCTATAAATAGGAGGGATTCACAGCCTCATAGGCTAGAGTCTTTGCTTGCCCTTCCTATTCTCCTCTCCCTCTCCACCTCAGAGTAGGCCTGGAGTTTTGAGGAGCGTCGTCGTAACCCTGCTGTGTGGATCACCGCTAGAGAGGAGGACGCTTGACCTCCTTCACCCTCTCCTAAGGATCTGCAAGGAAACAGGGATATACGATCTCCCTAGGTAACACAATCTCTATACGCAGTTTTTGTGTTTTTTGCGGATTTTGCGCACCAATCTTCGCACGACGATGAACATCTTTTTGGGAATCGGGGATTTTTGTTTTCTTGTTCTTCCGCTGCGCATATGATGTCGCCCCCCCCTATGATTTCCCAACATGGTTGATACTATATTGTTTATCAAACATTTTGAAAATAATTTTCTTATTGTGCAAATTTATGTTGACGATTTTATTTTTAGCTCTTCAGATGAATCACTATATGAATCATTTGCCATATGTATGAGTCATGAATTTAAAATGAGTTTAATGGGTGAATTAACTTTCTTTTTGGGATTACAAATCAAACAACTTAATGATGGTATATTTCTTAACCAATCTAAATATACATTAGAATTGTTAAAACGATTTAATATGGATAATTCAAAAGCAATAAACACTCCTATGAGTACTTCGACTAAGTTAGATGTGGATGAAAATAGTGAAAATTTCGATCAAAAAATATATAGGGGAATGATAGGTAGTCTACTCTACCTCACCACGACTGGACCGGATATTATGTTTAGTGTAGGACTTTGCACTAGGTTTCAATCTAATCCTAAATTATCTCATCTTAAGAGTGTTAAAAGAATATTTAGGTATCTTAAAGGAACTCCAAATTTAGGACTGTGGTATCCAAAATCTAAAAAATTTGATTTAATAGCTTATGCAAATGCCGATTTTGGCGGATGCAAGATAGATAGAAAAAGTACATCCGGAACATGACAATTTTTAGGACATGCACTTGTTTCTTGGACTTCCAAGAAACAAAATTCAGTTGCACTATCTACGGCGGAAGCCGAATACATTGCTGCAAGTGCATGCTGTGCACAAGTTGTTTGGATGAAAAATACATTAGAAGACTATGGAATTCACTTCAAAAACGTTCCCATAAAATGTGATAATACTAGTGTCATATATCTTACTAAAAATCCAATTCAGCACTCTAGAACTAAGCACATTGACGTTAGGTATCATTTCATACGCGATCATATCCTTAACAATAATGTTGATCTAGAATTCATTGACACAAAGCATCAATTAGCAGATATATTTACAAAAGCTTTGAATGAAGACCAATTTGAATTCATTAGAAGGGAATTAGGTATGTTAAATTGTCCCTAAGAATAAACTTGTTTGAATGGATTTTCCGTAAAGTTTTTTTTCATCCTCACTCCGTTCCTCGGTGAATTTGATCCTTCTCTTTCGATTCTAAATGACACGTTAAATTACCTTATCCTATCTTGAGTCAAACACCGCTCCCATCTAATCAAGATTTATGATATTTTGTGAATCTCAAAATTGATTTTGATGGCTTGATTATGAGTTTCAAGTTGATGATTTGAATTTGAATGAGTTTGTATTCGAATTATGATCTTGACTTAATGGAGTTACTACTTGAATTTTTTTTTTAATCACAATCTCTTCCTTGTACGCCTATAATTTTTGTTATTTATAGAAAGAAGAGATTTGATAAAATGGATGAATGCTGAATTTTCCTTTAAGATGAACTCTGCGTAAATATTTTAGCACACTTAATTTTGAATGATAAATTTTTGTATGATCAATGCTGAATTCCTGATGTTAAAATCACAAATTATGTGCTTCAAGTCTCATTCCCTTTTTGTTGATGACAAAGGGGGAGAAGTGATGACTAAGTGATGACTTATACCATTTCGATAGCATGACTTAATGAAAATGTCTTATGCGCATCGATAACATAACTTATATGAATTACAAGAGCTTGTATAATACAAATATCTTATATGCCTTACAAAATCCTTAAGAATATCGCAAGATTGATTGATCATATTGAAAGCATGCCTTACATCTATATCATGAAATTCATGTTGAAAATCTTTATCTCCTGTCGTAGTAAAAATTGTCTCTTATCATTCGACTTGAAAATGATTTTCATCGAAGTTTCGTATTTACTATTGCTTAATAAATCTCGGATTTTGATGATAAAATCAATTGATGGGTTAATTGATCTAATCCATATTATTGAGTTAAGTGTGCAGGATTAACTACGATAGCCAGAAAACACAAAGCAAGAATACCGGAGTCAAGTTCGATGGACGTTTAAGAGTCCGAAGAATCGTCGGAGATGCTGCCGGAACCAACCGAGAAGAAATCGGGAACCTGTCGAAATTTTTGGAAGTTCGCCGAAGAGATCGTTGGAGGTTCGCGGAGATCACCGAGAAGGCTCGGCTACTCGTTAAAGTCATCATAAGATCGGGAGCTTGTTGGGAGTCCGTCGGAAGAAGTTCGTCGGAAAGCTCGCCGGAACAAGACTCGACGTTCGTGGTTGAAAACTTGCTTAGGATGTTTTTAGTTATGTAGTTCACATGTAATTAGGATTAGGATTAAGAGATAATCCTATATCCTGGTTAGGGGCCAATTGGGCCCAAAATTAGACTTGGTTTGGGCTAAATTTAAAGCCCAACCGGTGAACCGGAGGGTCTGGTGGTGGCACCGCCCAGCACCCGAGAGCTGGGCGGGGGCACCGCTTGGCTGGGTGGTGGCACCACCAGTCCACTATCAGTGTCAGACACTGACAGGCGGTGGCACTGCCAGCATCGGGAACCAAAGAGAATTCAAATTTTGGAGCCCAAATTTGAATCCTCTTGAGGCCTATAAATACCCCTCAAATCTTAGCTGAGATTACAACTTTTTGAGAAGCAATTGATTGAGAGAAAGGTCTTAGAAAAGTCTTAGCTAGTTTTGTTTTCAATTTGCTAGTGTTCACCTCCTTCTTTCTTGCTGAAAATCTGTAAGAGAGTGAACCACTTGTAAAACGTTGTAAAAGGGGTATTTACCCTTCCCCTTCAAGAGATTTGCTAGTGGAAGGTGGGAGCCTCATCGAAGAGGGGCCTCGCAAGTGGATGTAGGTCATTTGACCGAACCACTTTAAAATCGGCGTAATCTCTGGTTTGCATTTCATTATTGCTATTTACATTACTGCAAACCTTCTTACTTGCTTTATTTCCTCATTACCTTTGCTGCACAACTTTGCGAATACTCTTTCAAGTTAATTAATTCTGAGTTCGATTTTTATCGTACGAAAGATTTGTCAAAACCGATGTTTTAATCCGCTGCACTAATTCACCCCCCCCCCCCCCCCTCTTAGTGCCGCTCTGATCCTAACACTTATGATTTCGTTAAGAACGAAGATGAGCCTTGTGTGTACAGGAAGGTAAGTGGGAGCGCTATCACCTTTTTGGTGTTATATGTGGATGACATCCTGATCATTGTGAATGACGTAGGAATGCTATCCACAGTAAAGGCTTGGTTATCTAGACACTTCTCCACGAAGGACTTAGGGGAAGCATCCTATATCTTGGGGATTAGAATCTATAGAGATAGATCCAAGAGGATGCTTGGCTTGTCCCAGTCCAGGTACATAGAAACCATTGTAAAGGTTTGGCATGGAAAATTTCAAGAGAGGTCTTATACCGATGAGACATGGGATATCGCTTTCTACGAGTATATCCCCAAAGACTCCAGAAGAAAGGGCGAACATGGATATGATACCTTATGCCTCAGCAATAGGGTATATCATGTATGCCATGCTATGTACTAGGCCTGATATAGCATATGCTCTAAGTGTCACGAGTAGGTATCAGGCGGATCCAGGCTTGGAGTATTGGAAAGCAGTAAAGTGTATCCTTAAGTACTTGAGAAGGACTAAGGATCTTTTACTAGTATATGGAGGTAGTAGCCTTAAGGTTGAAGGCTACACAGACTTAAGTTTTCAGTCTGATCTCGATGATAGCAAGTCGAATTCAGGGTATGTGTACACCTTGAATGGAGGAGCAATGTGCTGGAAGAGTTCCAAGCAAGATACTTCTGCTGACTCGACCATAGAGGCGGAGTACATTAGTGCATCAGATGCAACAAAGGAGGGAGTC
This sequence comes from Musa acuminata AAA Group, assembly GCF_036884655.1. Lineage (NCBI taxonomy): Eukaryota > Viridiplantae > Streptophyta > Magnoliopsida > Zingiberales > Musaceae > Musa > Musa acuminata. Next base: position 22,500,569 of record NC_088335.1, read on the forward strand.
TGGTTGAAGAAGTTCATCACAGATTTAGGAGTCATGCCGGGTAGCGAGGAGCCGATCTCCTTATATTGCGACAATAACGGGGCGATTGCTCAAGTAAAGGAACCTAGGTCTCATCAGAAATCTAAGCATGTTCTAAGAGGTTCTACCTTATCAGAGAGATCATAACTTGAGGAGATGTAGTAGTGGAAAGAGTTCCATCTGAAGATAACATTGCAGATCCACTGACAAAGCCGTTGTCTTATATTGTCTTTGAGTGTCATAGAGGTCTGATGGGGATCAGACACATAGGTGATTGGCTTTAGGTCAAGTGGGAGATTGCTAGTCATAGGTGCCCAACAAGCTAATCACGTGAGTGATGACACGTGTGACTTGATACAGAATCTTTTTTGCTAATTATATTTTGGCATATATCACTTTATAACTATTGCATATATATATATATATATATATATATATATATATATATATATATATATATATATATATATATATATATATATATATATATATATATATATATATTATGATGTCCTTGGATTTGTGCAATGGGAATCGGATCGTGATGAGATCACGAAAATGAGACCGATTACTCGAGAGGGACATCGTGATAACCGGACAGATTGGTGTGCTATATACCCATCCATATAATGGATGCAGCTGGTCTCATAGTACAAGTGCTCATTGAAGAATGAGTTCACTAATTGATCTGCTTACGAAATGCTGGATGGTTGATGATGCCTTATTATCAGACAGCAATTCCGTAGTCCTAGTGGTGTATCTGGTCCTTAGACTTGAGACACCAAGGATGTCCTGTATGAGTGCTCCACTCTTTGATACCAGACTTATAGGTTTGGTTGTCCTAGATCTAATACAATTGGTCATTGAGAGTGGTAGTCGACCTTAAGAGGGCTATTGAGTGTCGATAGAGGATCATCCACTCTCGGCGTCATGAGAGGAATATCCCATGTGTTCTTGCTCAAACAAATCCCTGGCCAGGGTCATTCGGGTTCAAAGAAAGAGAGTTCTCCGGGAGAATCCGATTAGAACGAGACTCGAGTAGAAACTATATGGGTCTGACAACACCATGCTCGATATACGGTCTCTGGGATATTAGATGGATGAGGGATTATAGGTACACGGTAACTGAGGACAGACAGGTCCAATAGATTGGATTCCTTTGTATCATCTGGGGACTACGACGTAGTGGCCTAGTATGTTCGTAGTTGATGAGTCAAGTGAATTATTAAAGAGATAATAATTCATTGAGTTAGAAGGAGTTCTGATAGGTATGACTCACGGCCAATTCGATATTGGGCCTAGAGAGTCACACACATATGGTAGGCATTGCAATGAGTAGAGGTTTGGATATGAGATATCTGACGGAGCCCTTGTCTTATTGGATATCCAATAAGCCCTTGAATTATTGGATATCCAATAAGCCCTTGAATTATTGGATCCCATGGATGAGATCCAATAAGAGCCGATGAGAGATTATTGGATAGAGATCCACTAATCTAAAAGGCTTGGGTTATTGGATGTAGATCCAATACCCACTAGGCGAGGATCCATTAGGGTTTGACAAGGGACCTCTATAAATAGGAGGGATTCAGAGCCTCATAGGCTAGAGCCTTTGCTTGCCTCTCCTATTCTCCTTCCCCTCTCCACCTCAGAGCAGGCTTGGAGTTTTGAGGAGCGTCGTCGCAGCCCTGTTGTGTGGATCACCACTAGAGAGGAGGACGCTTGACCTCCTTCACCCTCTCCTAAAGATCTGCAAGGAAACAGGGATATACGATCTCCCTAGGTAACACAATCTACTCTATATGCAGTTTTAAGTTTCACGGATTTTGCGCACCAATCTTCGCACGATGATGAACATCTCTTTGGGAATCGAGGATTTTATTTTCTTGTTCTTCTACTATGCATGTGATGTCGCCCCTAAGATTTCCCAACACACTATATCCCTAATGTCCCCACACGAGCAGCTATCAGACAAGCTACATCTATCATATGGATACGTATACAACACACTAGTCTATTTGGTTATCTCGATATCCCTCTCGAGTAACCTATGACTGGGATTATTTAGGATTTATGTTTAAAGATGAATCAGTCTCATTATCGTGATCTCTTTACGATTCGATTCCCGTTGCACAGATCCATGGATATCACAATATATTCATGCAATAAGTAATATAAAGTGATAAAATATAAATTATAATAATAAGCAAAAAGACTACGTGTCATGTCACACGTGCCATCACTCACATGATTGGCTTGCAGGGCACCAATGACTTATAATCTCCCACTTGACCTAAAGTCAATGACCTTTGTGTCTGATCCCCATCAGGCATTTATGATGCTTAAAGACAATTTGAGACAACGGCTTTATCAATGGATCTACAATGTTATCTTCGGAAGGAACTCTTTCCACTACTACATCTTCTCGAGTCACAATCTCTCTAATTAGGTGGAACCTCCTCAGAATGTGCTTAGACTTCTGATAAGACCTAGGTTCTTTTGCTTGAGCAATCGCCCCATTGTTGTTGCAATATATGGGAATCGGCTCCTCGTTGCCCAGCACGACTCCTAGATCCATGATGAACTTCTTCTTCCAAACTCCCTCCTTTGCTGCCTCTGTTGCAGTAGTGTACTCCGCCTTTGTGGTCGAGTCAGTAATAGTATTTTGTTTGGAACTCTTCCAACATACTGCTCCTTCATTCAGGGTATACATATACCCCGAATTTAACTTGCTATCATCGATATTGGATTGGAAACTAGAGTCCGTGTAGCCTTCAATCTTGAGGCTACTACCTTCATATACTAGTAAAAGATCCTTAGTCATTCTCAAGTACTTAATGATACACTTTACTGCTTTCTATTGCTCCAAGCCTAGATCCGCTTGATACTTGCTCATGACACAAAACATAAGTTATATCAGGCCTGATACATAGCATGGCATACATGATTGACACTATCGTTGAGGCATAGGGTATCCTATCTATGTTTGCTCTTTCTTCAGGAGTCTTAGGGGATATACTCCTAGAAAGCGATATCCTATGTCTCATCAGTATGAAACCACTCTTGAAATTTTTCATGCCAAACCTTTTGACAATGGTGTCTATGTACTTGGATTAGGACAAGCCAAGCATCCTCTTGGATTTACTTCTATATATCCGAATCTCCAAGATGTAGGATGCTTTCCCGATGTCCTTCATGGGGAAGTGTCTCGATAACCAAGCTTTTATAGTAGATATCATTCCTACATCATTCCCAATGATTAGGATGTCATCCACATACAATACCAAGAAGGTGATAGCGCTCCCACTTATCTTCCTATATACACAATGCTCATCTTCGTTCTTAACGAAATTATAATATCTGATTCTCTCATTAAATCTTATATTCCAACTTCAGGAAGCTTGCTTTAGTCCAGAAATGGACCTAAGAAAGCTACACACCTTATTTCGGTAGTTCTTGGATACGAATCCCTCAGTCTGTATCATATACATATCCTCTTCGAGGTTGCCATTGAGAAATATGATTTTCATGTCCATCTGCCATATCTTATAATCATGGCATGCTGCAATAGCCAATAGAATTTAGATGGATTTTAGCATGGCTATGAGTGAGAAGGTTTCGTCATAGTCAACACATTGCCTTTGATGTGTTGAATCTAGCCCATATGTGGGCTTGGACAATTAGGCCTTTTGAGCTCAAATCAATAATTAAAAGGGAAAAGCAAACGTGAGAGAGGGCAGCGAGCGCACGTAGCGAGTGGTGGCAGCGTAGAGAGAGAAAAGGTAGAGAGAGAAAAGAAGAGAAAAAAATTAGGATCCTGAGTTTTCTGCTTAACAATTAGTGGCGAAACGTTGTCAGATTTAGCCCAAATTTTATACGAAGAATCCTTACAACAAGCTCTACAATCCTAATGGTGTTGATCTGCAGTTTACCCTCTCTGAGGTACTTTCCTACTATACCTACTTTGTGAGACCTAAAATTCTCTTATGATGAGATCAATCTATGTGATGAAGATATGCTATTCTTGAGCCAAGATATATGATCTTGATATTATTGTGATCCTCTTATTATTTTAGAGAAGACTTATTATAAACCTGTTATTATTACTATTGATAGTGGAAGTTTGAGGTAGACTATGGTCCTGTGATTTTTTCCGCATTAGGTTTTTCACATTAAAAATTTAGTCTCACTGTGTAATTCATTTATTGCTCTATTGTTTATGCTGCTCTAGTTGATATTTGCATTTTGATATCAAGTTGGTATTTGGATGAGGAATCCATTTTGATACACAAAGAGGGAAAAGAATTATTCCGCTTTAACAGGTTTTTCCCAATATGGTATTAGAGCAACAAGTTATTTTATGCTAGTTTTTCTTGTGTGATTGAAATGGAATAGTTATATGATATGATTAAATTGAACTCATTAAATTATTATATTTGGAGGCATATGATGGAAGATTTACTTTATTGTAAAGATTTGTATAAGCCCATCAACGTTAAAGATAAACCTTCTACTATGGACGATGAGGAATGGGAAGTTCAACATAGAAAAGCTATTGCCTATATTAGAAGATGGATAAATATAAATTTGCATGAGCATATTTCTGATGAAACCAGAGCTGATGTTGTTTAGCGAAGGTTAGAAAATCCCTTTGCAAAAAAGATAGTGGGAAATATAATTTCTCTTATTCAAAAGCTTGTAAATTTGAAGTATAAAGATGGTGGTAACATTACTGAGCATATAAGCCTATTTTAGATTCTTGCAAACAAGCTGATTGCTATGAAAATGAATATAGATGATGAGATACAAGGATTATTACTTCTCAGCTCTTTACTAGAAAGTTGGGAAACGTATATGGTAACAATTTGTAACTCCATGCCAAAGGAAACTCTAACTATAGATATGATTAAAAACTGTTTGCTAAATGAAAATGCTAGAAGGAAAGAACAGGGTGAATCTTCTTCTGGTGGATTTGTTATTGAAAAATAAGAAAGATATGGAAGAAGTCAGTATAAATCCACATGGTTATAGAGGAAGATCCAAGTCTAAAAGAGATATCAAATGTTTCCACTATAACAGGCTAGGTCACATGAAGAAAGAGTGTAGGTTTTGGAAGTGAGAACAGAATAAAAGGAAGAAAAATGAGAAAGACCAATACAATTGCGGCTGAAGGTGATATCATTATTGTTTGTGATGACGGTTGTAGCTCAAACAGTAACTGGGTAATTGACTCTAGTGCTTCATTTCATGTTACTTCTCATGGTGATTTCTTTGGATCTTACACTGATAGTGATTTTGGTAATGTCAGAATGGGAAACAGTGGTACATCTAAGATTATGGTTATTAGAGATATTTGCTTAGAGACCAATATTGGGAGTAAATTGATACTCAAAGATGTTAGACATGTTCCAAGTATTCGTCTTAACTTGATATCTACAAGTAGACTTGATGATGAGGGATTTACATATTATTTTGGTGAAAGCAAATGAAAACTCACTAAAGGTTCTCTAATTATGGCAAGAGAAAAGAAGCTTAACTCTTTTTATGTCATGGAAGCTAAGCTATACGAAGGAGAGATTAATGCAATTCAGAAGGGTGAAAGTATAGATCTTTGGCACAAGAGACATGGTCATATCAGCGAGAAGGGATTTCAAACTCTTACTAGAAAGTAGTTCTTACCAGAGTTGCAAGGTACATCTCTTAAATCTTGTGATTATTGTTTAGCTGAAAAAATACATAGAGTTATCTTTTATACATATCCATCATCTAGAAGATCAGATATTATTGATTTAGTTCATACTGATGTTTATACTATACAAACTAGAACTCTTGGAGGTGCTCTTTATTTTGTTACTTTTATTGATGATCATTTTAGAAAAGTTAGGGTTTTGCTTTAAAATATAATGACTAGGTACTCGATATTTTCAAAGAGTTTTATGTCACTATTGAAAGAGAAACTGGCAAAAAGTTAAAATGTATTCGAGCAGATAATAGTGGCGAGTACAAGGGTCCTTTTAAGAATTATTGTAGGTTTCATGGTATTAGGCTTGAGAAAATAGTTCCTAAAACTCCTCAACTGAATGGTGTGGCAGAAAGGATAAACAGAACCATTAAAGAAAGGATTACGTATATGCTTTCCCATACCAAATTACCTAAGTCATTTTGGGGGTAGGCTATGAGAACTACAATTAGCTTGATAAATCTTTCTCTATTAGTTTTCTTGAAATGTGATGTTCCAAAGAAAGTATGGAAAGGAAAAGATATATCTTATAATCACTTGAGAGTCTTTGGGTGTAAAGCATTTGTTTATATTTCCAAAGATGAGAGGTCCAAACTTGATGATAAGGCAAAAGCATGTATCTTCTTGGGATATGGTCGTAAAGAGTTTGGGTACATATTATAGGATCCAATGAATAAGAAGATTATTAGAAGCAGAGATGTTATATTTCTTGAAGACTAATTATTTGATGATGGTGATAATGTTGATAAGCCAAAAACCTTTTATATTCCTTGGAGTTTGGGTCCAGTTCCTTCACCTATAGTTCATGATGATTATGGGAGAGATGAATAAGAAGATTATGGTAAGAATATCAGTGATGAGACTCCTACAGTTGATGATGTTGAACTAACTGAACAAGCACCTCCACCACCAATTGAGATTCCATTGAGAAGATCCACTAGAGAGCGACAACCATCTACCAGATATCCTCCACATGAGTATGTTATGCTTACTGATGGGGGAGAGCCAGAAATTTACCATGAAGCTATTCTACATGAACATAAGAATGAGTGGGTTAAAGCCATGCAAGAAGAGATGAGATCATTGCTTGAGAACCACACCTAAAACTTGGTAAAGTTGCCTAAAGAGAAGAAAGATCTCAAGAATAAATGGGTTTATAAATCGAAGACAAAAAATAATAGCTCACAACAAAGATACAAGGCATGACTAGTTGTGAAAGGATTTAGTCAGAAGAAAGGTATTGACTTTGAAGAAATATTTTCTTCTGTGGTGAAAATGTCCTCTATCTAAGTTATTCTTGGTTTGGCTGCCCGTTTGAATTTAGAAGTTGAGCAATTTGATGTGAAAACAATATTTCTTCATGGTGACTTAGTAGAAAAAATTTATATTGAGCAACTAGAAGGTTTCAAAGTCAAGGGAAAAGAAAATCTAGTGTGTAAGCTTAGGAAAAGCTTATATGGACTCAAACAGGCACCTAAACAGTGGTATAAGAAGTTTGATTCATTTATGATGAGCTAAGGGTATAATAGAACTATATATGATCATTGTGTGTTTATGAAAAAAATTTCAAATAATGATTTTATTATTCTCTTGCTATATGTTGATGATATGCTGATTGTTGGTCACGATGCTAGTAAAATTGAAAAGCTTAAAAGAGAGCCAAGTCTTTTGCCATGAAAGACTTGGGATCAGTGAAACAAATACTTGGCATGAAGATTCTTCGTGATAGGAAAAAAAGGAAGATTTGGCTATCTCAGGAGACCTACATTGAAAAGGTTCTTGAAAGATTTAACATGAGCAAAGCTAAAGCAGTTTGTTCTTCACTTGCAGGTCATTTCAAGCTTAGTTCGAAACAATATCCTACAAGTGAGAAAAAAATAAATAAATATCTAGAGTGCCTTACTCATCTGCAGTAGTGTTAGGACTCTAGTTAGGAGAGTCCTAATTGAGAGGGACATTCACGTAAAACCTGCCTAAGTTGAGCTCTATTAAAGAGATGAAGAGGCCGGCTAGGGTTAGGAGGTTGTTTCTTAGAGAAGAATTAGGAGTTGTAAAGGAATAGGAGTCTTGAGTAGAAGTCCTATTAGGAGTTGGTTAGAAGTAGGAGTCTTGAGTAGGAGTCCTATTAGGAGTTAGGGTTTAGAAACCCTATAAATAGCCATGTATTTCTCCTCTTTTGATAAGCAATAGATGAATCTTTTCTGCAGCCTTTGAGCAGCAACTTGGAGGGAGAAACCCCTATAGAGTTCCAAGGAGGCCGATCCCCTAAAGAGATCAATCCCAAGTTTAGAATCTGCAAGGGTTCTAACACTTGGTATCAGAGCAGCGTTCTTGGCGTCTCGCTGCCCTTCCACAGCCATCCAACAACCCTCCACAACCACCGAAAGCAATTCCCACAATTGCTTAAAAGATCGTCGCCAAATTACGCCGTCATCTCCACCACCACGGATCATCCTTTGATCTCCTCGTGAATTGCAACAGGTTCTGGTTTCCTACCTTACTACTACTGCAATTTAGTTATCCTTATTTGAAAATCCCAAAAAAATTATTCCTATATTGCTGCATAAACTTTTCATCATAAAGTTTTTATCTCTACGACGAAAGATACATTGCAGAATTCCAACCGTATAGCACCGTCTGTTTGATCTTGCTATTGTGTTTTTCTATCCAAATCTCTACAAAATTTTTTTGACATCTTTGACACTTCCTAACAGCAGATTTCCTTTGGTTTTGTCAAAAAATTCTCAATATAAACCATTGATATTTTACGTCTAATCTGCTATACTTGAAAATCTATACTGTAAAATTTCAGCCGTATATTGTTGCCTTAACCCATCTATTTGCAATCTTTTTTTAATGAAATTTCTTATACACTTCATAGATTATCTTGGCTTCCATCTAAGATTGATCTATTGAGGAATTCATCTCTAAAAATGATTTTGTGTTGCTGCAAATTTTTGTCGTAAACCGCTGAAATTTTTCAACGAGAATTCTACTATCGCAGCTTGCACCAATTTCCTTGCTGTTATACTGCAGAAATTTTCTTGATTAAATTAGACATCCTTGCTATTATATAAATTGTGATTTTTCTGTCAATTCCCTCCTCAATTCTCTTAAGTTTTTGGTGGAAATTTCATCTAGAAACCGCTATTTCTTCGACGATAATTCTGCTCTTACAAGACAGCACATACTTGCTGCAACTTCCATTGATTTCTATCAAACCTTTGCTGCCATCTACCACAGATCCAAAACTTTCATCCACAACCCTAAAACTCCACCAAACCACAACCTCAAACTGTACCCAAAATAGCCACAAAACAAGCCTAAACTGTAGCCTACATCCACCAATCCACCAACCCTTTCGACTATCACCTCTCTCAACCAATACATGCCTTTAACCCGACAACAAAAGAGAGATCATAACATCATAGATTTGGTGGCATATACTATGGCATCTGAGGACGTAATCAATGCTAAATTCGAAGCCTTCGAGGCGCGAATGGAGGATAAGATTTGGACACTCTTTACCGAACTCAGATTGGGCCTACCACTAAGCCCAAAGAAATCACATCAAGAAGAGAGCTTTGCCCAATCGCACCAAGCCCGAAGATATGACTTCCAAGAGAGGGGAAGCTCTATGACTGACCCCAACTATCCATGCATGAGATTAAACTTCCCTAAATGGGAAGAAGGATATCCGATTGGTTGGATTTCGCGTGCAGAGCGATATTTTTGGTACCACAAAACCGCAGACGCGTCTATGGTAAAAATTGCAGCTATACATCTTGAAAAGGATGCCATACGGTGGTTTGACTAGTTTGAACACACTTATGGAGTCCTTTCATGGCGATAATTCAAAGAAGGACTGCTGATCTGCTTTAGACCAACCAATTACGAGAATATTGACGAACAACTAGCAAAGATCCGACAAACCTCCACCATTCAGGAGTATCAAACCAGGTTTAAAAGGTTATCTAATCAAACTCATGAATGGTCTCAAAAATAGCTATTGAGGACCTTCATTAAGGGCTTGAACCGGAGATCCGAGAAGAAGTTAAAGTGCGACAACCGTACACGCTTATGGCAGCCATCTCTTTCGCACGACATCAAGAGGAGCGATTGAACCATGAAGCTTGGAGGACTAGGGTCACTCCTCAACCAGCAATACTGAAGCATTCAGCCCCTCCTACTATCGACCAAGTCCCTACACCAAAAAGGTTGACAAGAGAAGAGCTTCGGGAGCGATATGCAAAAGGGTTATGTTGGTATTGCAACGAGCTGTGGAGCCGTGAGCATCGCTGTAGTAAAGGGAGACTTCTAATGATTGAACCATTAGAAGAAGAGGTCATTGAACATCCAGAAGAGAGCCTTGAACATAAAGAAGTAGATGCAGAAGAAGAGCCACAACCGACCGAAATTACGGTACATGCACTAGCCGGCTACTCAATCTCGCAAATGACGAAAGTTGGATGCCTTCTCAAACAATAACCGATCACTGTTCTCATCGACACAGGCAGTACTAATAACTTCCTAAACAGTAAGGTTGCTATCCAGATATCCTTACCTATCGAGAATTGCAGCAAGTTTGACGTTAAGGTCACCGACGGATGGATTTTGAAGTATGATCGTAGGCACCCGCGAGTGAAACTGTTGCTGCAGGACCAAGAGATAATTGCATATTTCTTCCTCCTCCCTCTTGATGATCATGAGGCCATGCTCAAAATTAAATGGTTGATGATATTAGGCGATGTTTCTTGGAATTTTATGCAACTAATTATGAAATTTTATAGTAAGGAGAAACAGGTGATACTACATGGGAAACGTGGGGGCGACATAATGACGATTTACACATAACAAATAGAGAAGGTTTTGCATAAAGCATGCAGTGGCTTTTTGGTACAACTTGAGCAGCAAACTTAGGGAGAGCCAATAGAATTTGAAGATCCAAACCTACTTCCTTTTCTTGCTGAATTTTCAGATATATTTGACGAACCGCACAACCTACCTCTTACCCGTCGGCATGATCATTATATAACGATTCTTCCAAGCAAACCTCCAGCAAATACTCAGTCATATCAGTATCTACATCTCTAGGAGGATGAAATAGAAATGATTGTAAAAGAGATGCTCGAAATAGGAGTTATTCAGCCAAGTTGCAATCTCTACTCTTCACCGGTGCTACTTGTATGCAAGAAGGACATAACATGGCGAATATGCGTTGATTACCGAGCTCTCAATGGCATAACTATTAAGGATAAATACCCTATTCCAGTAGTAGATGAATTGCTAGATGAAAGGGAGCATAAATCTTCAGAAAGCTGGACCTTTGATTCGGGTATCATCAAATACGAGTGTGTGAAAAAGGCATACCGAAAATCGCCTTTCAAACACACTATCACGCCCCTCAAAATATATCGATATTATTAAAATTTTCATCACAAATCCATCTTGTTGAATCTCGGATTTTGATGATGTAATCAATTGGTGGGTTAATTGATCTAATCCATATTATTGAGTTAAGTGTGCAGGATTAACTACGATAACCAGAAAACATAAAGCAAGGATACCGGAGTCGAGCTCGATGGACGTTTAAGAGACCGAAGAATCATCGGAGATGCTGCCGGAACCATCCGAGAAGAAATCGGGAACGTGTCAGAAGTTCGCCGAAGAAATCGTCGGAGGCTCGCGGAGATCACCAAGAAGGCTTGGCTACTCGTTAAAGTCATCACAAAGATTGGGAGCTTGCAGGGAGTCCGTCGGAAGAAGTTCGTCGGAAAGCTCGCCGGAACAAGACTCGACGTTCGCGGTTAAAAAAAAAAAACTTGCTTAGGATGTTTTTTTGTGTTATGTAGTTCACCTGTAATTAGGATTAGGATTAAGAAATAATCCTATATCCTGGTTAGGGGCCAACTGGGCCCAAAGTCAGATTTGGTTTGAGCTAAAATTAAGCCAAACAAATGAATTGGAGAGCCAGGCGGTGGCACCGCCTGGCTGGGCGGTGACACCTCCTTGGCTGGGCGGTTGCACCGCCCAGCACCCGAGCGCTAGGCGGTGGCACCGCCTAGCTGGGCAGTGGAACCGCCAGCACCGGGAACCCTAAGAGAATTCAAATTTTGGAGCCCAAAATTTGAATCCTCTTGAGGCCTATAAATACCCCTCAAATCTCAGCTGAGGTTACAACTTTTGAGAAGCATTTTGATTGAGAGAAAAGTCTTAGAAAGTCTTAGCAAGTCTTGTTTTCAATTTGCTAGAGAGTTCTCCTCCTTCTTTCTTATTGAAAATTTGTAAGAGGTTGAGCTGCTTGTAAAAGGTTGTAAGAGGGGTGTTTACCCTTCCATTTCAAGAGACTTGCTAGTGGAAGGTGGGAGCCTCATCGAAGAGGGGCCTCGCAAGTGGAGTAGGTCATTTGACCGAACCACTCTAAAAATCGGCGTAATCTCTGGTTTGCTTTTTATTATTGTCATTTACATTACTGCAAATCTTCTTACTGCTTTAGTTCCTTATTACTCTTGCTGCGCAACTTTAAGAACACACCTTCAAGTTAAATTTCTCAAGTTTCGTTCTTAACGTACGAAAGATTTTATTAAAATCGAAGTTTTAATCCGCTGCACTAATTCACCCCCCCCTCTTAGTGCCGCTCCGATCCTAACAAGTGGTATCAGAGCAAGGTTATCTCTCATATTTGGTTTAATACCCAAGAGAGATGGCTTACTCCGGCATGCAAGAGGGCCATTCTATTGCACGACCACCTTTGTTTAATGGGTCGGATTACACATATTGGAAGACTCGCATGAGAATCTTCCTCATTTCTATGGACTTTGAGCTTTGGTCTATTGTCGAGAATGGATTTCAAAAATCTTCTCTTCCGATGAGCGAATGGGATGAATCGGAGAAGAAGGTTTTTGCTTTAAATGCAAAGGCTATGAATGCCTTGTTTTGTGCACTAGACAAAAACGAATTTAATCGTGTTTCAATGTGTGATTCGGCTTTTGATATTTGGAGAACTCTTGAGGTCACTCATGAAGGCACTAGCCAAGTGAAAGAGTCCAAAATCAACATCCTTGTGCACTCTTACGAACTTTTCCGAATGAAACCAAGTGAGTCCATCGGAGACATGTACACCTGGTTTACGGATGTCATCAATGGACTCAAAGCTCTTGGTAAAGATTTTACTAACTTTGAACTAGTAACTAAAATCTTAAGATCCCTCCCTAAAAGTTAGGATCCAAAAGTTACGGCCATTCAAGAGGCCAAAGACCTTAAAGCATTCCCTCTTGAAGAACTCATTGGGTCTCTAATGACCTACGAAATGACATGTCAAGCTCATGACGAACTCGAGAACCCCCTTCCAAAGAACAGGAAGGATATGACACTCAAATCACAAGAAGACCACTTGAAAGGAACATCAAGTGATGAGGACAGTGACAATGACATTGCACTTTTGACTCAAAAGTTTAAAAAATATTTAAGAAAGAACAGATTTAAAAATAATATAAAAAATAAATTTGAACAAAAGAAGGACCAAGTGATTTGCTATGAATGCAAAAAACCGGGACACTATAAGAACGATTGTCCTCAAGCCAAAAAAAGAACATCAAAGAAGAAGACATTCAAGGCAACGTGGGATGATTCAAGCGCATCCGAAGAAGAGGAGTCCAACACCGAGCAAGTTGCTCATTACGCGCTAATGGCGTTAGGAGAAGAGGTATGTGATTTATTTAATGAAGACTTATCTTTTGAAGAACTATCTATCGCTTTTCATGAATTATTTGATGAATGTAGAACTGTTAGCAAGAAGTTAAGTATCTTAAAGAAAGAGCATGCTTTGCTACAAGATAAGTTTGATAGTCTTCAAACTCCTCCATGCTCTAAGTGTGAGCACTTAGAAGCAATAAAAAATGAAAATTTGCTTCTTAAGGAAACCTTAAACAAGTTTAAGGTTGGTAGCAAAGGATTAGATATGATCCTTGCACACAAGGGTCACATCGCAAATAGAAATGGAATTGGATTTGTAAAAGGATTACATCAAAATCCTACCACTTTCATAAAAGGACCTACATTACATGTTTCCTCTTATATGAAATGCAACTTTTGTTGCAAATCCGGACACATTGCCTACAAATGCCCATTTAGGAAAATTAGTTCACAAAAATTAATATGGGTTCCTAAAGGAACTATAAAGAATTCAATCATAAATAACAAAGTTAGTGGGTCAATTTTTGAGGCACCCAAAATCAAATGGGTACCTAAAAATCATCCTCTTTTGTAGACAAACCCACAAGCTAGGAGCAAGAGATGGTATCTCGATAGTGGATGCTCAAGACATATGACTGGAGATCCATCTCATTTCTCTATGCTCACTAGCAAAGAAGAAGGGTACGTTACCTTCGGAGACAACAACAAGGGCAAAATCATTGGCAAGGGAACTATTGGTAACAAATTTAATTTTTCCATTGATGATGTCTTACTAGTTGATGGATTGAAACATAATCTCTTGAGTATTAGTCAACTATGCGATAAAGGTTACATCGTTAGATTTGAATCAAATATGTGCATTATTGAAAAACCAAATCATAACATGACTATGATTGCTTTAAAACAAAATAATGTCTATACCATCAATCTTGATGAACTAAGTAATGAAATGTGCTTCTCCGCCGTAAATGATGATGCTTGGCTTTGGCATAGGAGATTAGGCCATGCAAGCATGAAAACAATATCTACGATCTCATCTCAAGAATTAGTACGAGGAATTCTAAATATAAAGTTTATTAAGGACAAAGTATGCGATGCATGTCAACTAGGCAAACAAATAAAAACAAACTTCAAACCAAAAAATCAAATTAGCACTACTAGACCATTACAATTGATCCATTTGGACTTATTTGGACCAATTGATACAATAAGTCTAGGTGGAAGCAAATATGCTTTTGTGATTGTGGATGACTACTCTAGATACACTTGGACCTATTTCTTAGCTCACAAAAGTGATTGCTTCAAGTGTGTCTCTAAATTTTGTAAACTCACTCAAAACGAAAAAGGCTTCATGATTTCATCAATTCGGAGTGATCACGGTGGTGAATTCCAAAATCGTGACTTTCAAAATTTTTGCGAAAGTAATGGGTACAATCACAACTTCTCAACTCCAAGAAATCCTCAACAAAATGGAGTAGTTGAAAGGAAAAATAGAAACCTACAAGAAATAGCAAGAACTATGTTGAATGAACATAGTTTACCTAAGTACTTTTGGGCCGAAGCCGTAAATACGGCTTGCTACATCATGAATAGAGTTCTAATAAGACCATCCTTATCCAAAACTCCCTATGAATTATGGAATAACAAAAAACCAAACATCTCCTATTTTAAAGTTTTTGGTTGTAAATGCTTTATTTTAAATGAAAGGGATGCTTTAGGAAAATTTGATGCTAAATCCGATGAAGGCATCTTTCTTGGTTACTCTTCCGTTTCTAAAGCTTTTCGGGTTTTTAATAAAAGAACTTTAGTAATTGAAGAGTCTATTCATGTAGTTTTTAATGAAACTTTCGATTTAAAGAAAAATGATTTTGATGATGATCTTGGTTTTGATAATTTGAATTTAAATGAACCCTCTCCTCAAAATAGCTATTTGAATGCATCTTCTTCCGAAATTTCTTTACCAAAAGAATGGAAGTATGTAGATGCTCATCCAAAAGAGCAAATTATAGGAGATACATCAAAAGGGGTTCAAACTCGTTCTTCTTTCAAAATTTTCTGTGCTAACGCCGCTTTCCTTTCTCAAATTGAACCTAAATGCATTGACGAAGCCTTAAAAGATGATTTTTGGATCATTGCAATGCAAGAAGAATTGAACCAATTTGAGAGGAATGAGGTATGGAAGCTTGTTCCTAGACCAAGTGACCACTTAGTCATAGATACTAAGTGGGTCTTTAGAAACAAGCAAGACGAAAATGGTATCGTGGTTAGAAACAAGGCTAGATTAGTGGCCAAAGGTTTCAACCAAGAAGAAGGTATCGATTACGAAGAAACCTTCGCTCCCGTGGCTCAATTAGAAGCCATAAGGATGCTCCTTGCCTATGCTAGTAGTAATAATTTTAAACTATTTCAAATGGATGTTAAAAGTGCTTTCTTGAATGGCTTTATTTCCGAAGAAGTATTTGTCGAACAACCTCCTGGATTTGAAAATTCTCTTCTTCCTAATCATGTATTCAAATTGACTAAAGCTCTCTATGGCTTAAAACAAGCTCCTAGAGCTTGGTATGAAAGGCTTAGTTCCTTTCTTATTTTAAATAATTTTACCAAAGGCAAGGTTGATACTACATTGTTTATTAAACATTTTGAAAATAATTTTCTTATTGTGCAAATTTATGCTGACGATATTGTGTTTGGCTCTTCGGATGAATCACTATGTGAATCATTTGCCAAATGTATGAGTCTTGAATTTGAAATGAGTTTAATGGGTGAATTAACTTTCTTTTTGGGATTACAAATCAAACAACTTAGTGATGGTATATTTCTTAACCAATCCAAATATACATTAGAATTGTTAAAACGATTTAACATGGATAGTTCAAAAGCAATAAACACCCCTATGAGTACTGCGACTAAGTTAGATATGGATGAAAATGGTGAAAGTTTCGATCAAAAAACATATAGGGGAATGATAGGTAGTCTACTCTACCTCACTGCGACTAGACTGGATATTATGTTTAGTGTAGGACTTTGCGCTAGGTTTCAATCTAATCCTAAATTATGTCATCTTAAGAGTGTTAAAAGAATATTTAGATATCTTAAAGGAACTCCAAATTTAGGATTGTGGTATCCAAAATCTGAAAAATTCGATCTAATAGCTTATGCAGATGCCGATTTTGGCGGATGCAGGATAGATAGAAAAAGTACATCCGGAACATGCCAATTTTTAGGACATGCACTTGTTTCTTGGACTTCCAAGAAACAAAATTCAGTCACACTATCTACGGCGGAAGCCGAATACATTGCTGCAAGTGCATGTTGTGCATAAGTCATTTGGATGAAAAATACATTAGAAGACTATGGAATTCACTTTAAAAATATTCCCATAAAATGTGATAATACTAGTGTCATATGTCTTACTAAAAATCCAATTCAGCATTCTAGAACTAAGCACATCGATGTTAGGCATCATTTCATACGCAATCATGTCCTTAACAATAATGTTGTTCTAGAATTCATTGACACAAAGCATCAATTAGCAGATATATTTACAAAAGCCTTGAATGAAGACCAATTTGAATTCATACGAAGGGAATTAGGCATGCTAAATTGTCCCTAAAATGAACTCACAAAAAGGACTCGTTCTTTTCCCTTCGTTTATGAATTTGAATTCTTCCTTCTTCAATTCAAAATGATCCATTAAAGTATAAATTATGATCTTGAGGGAAGAAGCTAAACAAAAGGAAGGAAGAAAATTTTTTTTTCTTTCTTTCTTTCCTCCGCGTGATGCCAGCGGTGGCACCGCCAAATCCGGCGGTTGCACCGACTGACGCTCGGGCGCCAGGCGGTGACACCGACCAGTTTGGCGGTGACACCGACCGAGTCACCCTTTTAACCCGAGGGGTTAGGGCAGGCGGTGACACCGCCCCCAACCCGAAGAAAGACCTCTCAAAACCCTCTCCCATTCCCTCTAAACCTCATTCTAATTATTAGAAACATTGGAGAAGGATTCTTGGTGGTCCAAGCTTTACATCTCTCAACATAATCTCCACGAGGTAACACTTGAAATCCCTCTTTTCTTTTCTCTTTCTCTTGCTTATTTTTCACAATTTCATCATCATGTTGTCTAGAAAATGGCTCCTAAGAGATCAAAAGGAATAAGGATTGAAGGAGATTCATATAACCATGACCTTTTTAGATCAAAAGAGGTAGCCCTTAGCTTTCCAAAATTTGAAACACGATGTGTCCATAAGGGAAAATACGTTGATTTGGATGAACTAGAGGACTTAGAACCCATTAGGTGGTTTGCACACCTAGAAGCTCTACCTCTACTACAAATAGATGAACCAATCTATCCACGGTTAGTGAGATTGTTCTATGCCAACCTATATGAAGACAATGATAGCCTAAGCACTCACATTCTAGGAACACCCATTAGAATACTTGACAGCACCATTTGTGAGCTAATTGGCATAACTGAAAAAGATAGGGGATGTTATTTTAAAGGTAAATGGGACGTCAAAAAAATAGGAGCAACCTATTCCGAAGCCGTGAAAACAATTTTTGCAAATCCAAACCTTGATTTCCTACCCAAGAGCTGTGAACACTTAATGCCTTTCAACTCTAAAATTCTTCATCACATTATCACAAGCATCATATTCCCCAAACAATTTCATCTTGATGAAGTAAGTCAACTAGAGATAGGAACCATGTATTGGATTATGACCGGTCAGCATAATTGTTTTGGGTACTTGATTCGCCAACACATGCAGGAAATTATGACTAAAGATACTATATTACCATATGGGAGGTTAATCACTAGAATTCTTCATGCCTATGACATTTGCATTCCACCCGATGAAGAATCTATTCAAAATGATCGATATAACATAATAAATAAAAACCTGCTGAAAAAACTTAGGTGCACTTTTAGCAATGGCATATGGGTTAGGTAGCCTAGAAGGACGGATCCAATTCCTACACAAATAGAACAACCCGAAACACCAATTCTTATGGGAAATGAATCTCCTCCTCCTAGTCCCTTTGGAGCAGCACCTTCAGCTCCTGTTTCCTCCACTAAAGATATCATTATGGCGGAGCTATCTCAGATCAAATCACAGCAAGAACAAATTCAGAATCAACAAGTTGAAATTTTGAAGACACTACGACAGATGAATGAAAAAATAGATATCATGTATCAGCACTGTGGATTACCTCCTAAGGATTAAATTGATGTATCTTTTTATTCTGTTCTGTTTGCTTTTAAAAACAAGTTCATGTTTGTCATCGATTGTACGATAACTGATCTTTCCTTTAGATAACTACTGTCTTAATCTGCATAGATGATGATGTCTTTTGGATAAACTATTTCTGGCAAATTTGAATGATGATATTTGATAAATGCTAAACCTTTTTCTATGATCATCAATTAGCTGGTTTGTCCCTTTTTGTTGATGACAAAGGGGGAGAAGTGATGACTTACACCAGAACGATAGCATGACTAATATGAATTACAAAAACTTGTGTGATATGAATGTCTTATATGACTTGCAAATCCTTGAAAATATCACAAGATTGATATCATGAAATTTATATTGAAAATCTTTATCTTCTGTCGTAGCAAAATTCATCCCGTATCATTTAACTTATGATTTTCATCGAAGTTTCGTACTTACTATTGTTTAATGAGGATAACGATAAGTTCTACGATTAGAACTTATCGGGTTATGCTTGAATCCAATGGGATGGAATTCAAGTGTTTTTTATCTTCTCATAATATGGCATATAGATAGGGGGAGTTATGTTTAACTCCGTCATCAATTGATTGTCATCATCAAAAAGGGGGAGATTGTTGAATCTCGGATTTTGATGATGTAATCAATTGGTGGGTTAATTGATCTAATCCATATTATTGAGTTAAGTGTGCAGGATTAACTACGATAACCAGAAAACATAAAGCAAGGATACCGGAGTCGAGCTCGATGGACGTTTAAGAGACCGAAGAATCATCGGAGATGCTGCCGGAACCATCCGAGAAGAAATCGGGAACGTGTCGGAAGTTCGCCGAAGAAATCGTCGGAGGCTCGCGGAGATCACCAAGAAGGCTCGGCTACTCGTTAAAGTCATCACAAAGATTGGGAGCTTGTAGGGAGTCCGTCGGAAGAAGTTCGTCGGAAAGCTCGCCGGAACAAGACTCGACGTTCGCGATTAAAAAAAAAAACTTGCTTAGGATGTTTTTTTGTGTTATGTAGTTCACCTGTAATTAGGATTAGGATTAAGAGATAATCCTATATCCTGGTTAGGGGCCAACTGGGCCCAAAGTCAGATTTGGTTTGGGCTAAAATTAAGCCAAACAAATGAATTGGAGAGCCAGGCGGTGGCACCGCCTGGCTGGGCGGTGACACCTCCTTGGCTGGGCGGTTGCACCGCCCAGCACCCGAGCGCTGGGCGGTGGCACCGCCTGGCTGGGCGGTGGAACCGCTAGCACCGGGAACCCTAAGAGAATTCAAATTTTGGAGCCCAAAATTTGAATCCTCTTGAGGCCTATAAATACCCCTCAAATCTCAGCTGAGGTTACAACTTTTGAGAAGCATTTTGATTGAGAGAAAAGTCTTAGAAAGTCTTAGCAAGTCTTGTTTTCAATTTGCTAGAGAGTTCTCCTCCTTCTTTCTTATTGAAAATTTGTAAGAGGTTGAGCTGCTTGTAAAAGGTTGTAAGAGGGGTGTTTACCCTTCCATTTCAAGAGACTTGCCAGTGGAAGGTGGGAGCCTCATCGAAGAGGGGCCTCGCAAGTGGAGTAGGTCATTTGACCGAACCACTCTAAAAATCGGTGTAATCTCTGGTTTGCTTTTTATTATTGTCATTTACATTACTGCAAATCTTCTTACTACTTTAGTTCCTTATTACTCTTGCTGCGCAACTTTAAGAACACGCCTTCAAGTTAAATTTCTCAAGTTTCGTTCTTAACGTACGAAAGATTTTATTAAAATCGAAGTTTTAATCCGCTGCACTAATTCACCCCCCCCTCTTAGTGCCGCTCCGATCCTAACACATCTAGGATCCAAACACACATTTGAGGACACTGAAAAACATTCAATCAAATTTACATCCATAAAACCTGTGTAGTTTATAATCATATATCACATCACTCGATAATTCATATTTATGGCAACCTAAGCCAAACTTGACAAACATGAACAACATTTATAAATCCATAAGCTAAATAAATTATACAATCAGAACTCCAATTATTCACCACAAGTTCATATCATCATAAACTAGACTTAACATTCTGAAATTCCAAATAAGAGAGATCTTCTAATACTTTTACACAGTATATCCATTTTGATTCATCGACAACATTTCATTATATACAAAATATGCTTATACAACAATAACATAATAACCAACAAGACTTGCCCATAATTTTGAATAACTCTTCACTGCCTCAGCCCAATTCAAAACATCTCAAAGAGTGACAAGCTGACCTGAAAGATTTATATAACAACGGAGTGAGCTAAAAACAGCTCAGCAAGTGACAAAGCATATTCAGAATAGAAGGAACGGTTTCAAATGAGTAAGGTATCATAATGCAAGGCAGAATACAAGAATTCTCAAGAATACCATCTCATTAGATACAAAATCGTATGTGTCATGTCATTCAAAACATATTTGGTTCATAACAAATGGAGCATAGAGTAATTGGAGCATTTCAATAGCGTACGAGATGTTCCGGAGTATATCATTGGCAAATAGGACATTTCAGAACATATCAGTTTATAACAAATGGAGCACAGAGTAATTGGAGCATACCAATAGCGTATAAAATGTTCCGGAGTATATCAATGACAAATGAAACATTAGGAGCATAACAATAGCAAATGAAACATTTCGGAGCATAACAAAGGTATAGGAAATGTTTCGGAGCATATCAATAACAAATGAAACATTTCGGAGCTTGTCAATGGCGTATGAAATGTTCCGGAGCATAGCAACGGCATATGGAATATTTCGGAGCATATCAATAACAAATACCAAACAGAAGCTCATACGTCGTCTTTGACGTTGCATTCATATCATTCTTATCCAAAGCATGTACAGAAACACATAACCAAAGCTCTGGATATCATATCAAACATACAGAAGGTGCAGTGGGACCGCAGACAGAATGTGAATCATCCATTTCTGAATGACCACCAGACAGAAGTCTCCCACGTCTAGGAGCTCCATCCACCCACGTCTAGGTGAAGTCAGAGGGGGGCCGGCAGAGCATCTCAGGCTCTATGCACATACCCTTTACCATTTCTAGCAAAGGTCCAGATAATCCCACAAACACCAGAGTACAAAAAGGACAGTATGAACAACGAATAGCATATATCGGAAGCACACGTGGAACAACAAAACGTACATGTGCCTTTACGAGTCAATACGATGCAAGCAATAATCTTTCACAATTGTATTCAGATTTGAAAGGAATTGAAAGCAATGGCACATATGGAATCCAAGCAATCACATACAACTCAATTTCAATAAGAAGGTTAGATGAATTCGATATCCAAAGGAATGAAACTAGAATAGGCACACATCGAAAGCAAATGCGGAACAATGGGTTATACATGTGCCTATATAAGTCAATACGATATAGCATAAACGTTACACAATAGTTTTCAAGAATGCAAATAATTTTAAGGACAAGAGCATACAAGAATTCAAAGTAGTAATATAAAGCTCAATTGAATAAGAAAGCTAAAGAATGTCAATTTCCAAAGAAATGAAACCAGAATATGCGAAATTGACCAAAGCTCGATTTCTGGCAGAATTCAAGAGGCACATTAAACAAATAATTCAAACTATCAATCGTGCTCCAAGTTACTCAGAAATATATCATTGGAAAGATATTTCAATTTATTTTCAGATAAAACAAGTCTCGTATGAATCGAAGTTTCCAACAAAGAGTTACAATAGATTTAGTAACCCAAGATCAAAGAACAAATCTCAATTTTTTACAGAATTCACAGGGTCGGTTTCAACAGAAAACTGGGCAGGCATTTGGACTCTAAATCATTCAATCCATATATCAAAGAAAGATCTACGAGTCTAGTTTCCAATGAAATAAGCTTTGAACAAATCGGAGTTTCCAACATCGACTTATAGGCAAATCAGTAACAAAAGGTCAGAAATTACGATCCCTGTTTTGCAGAATCTGTAGGCTCATTTGAAACAGAAGTTTGGGCAGGCAAACTTGCTCCGAATTCTTAAAATAAGCTATCAAAAGAAAGGTTTATGAGTCTATATTCTGATCAAATAAGTTTTGTCTAAATCAGAGGTCAATACATGAAGTTATAGCCATAACAAAGTAGAAGGGTCAGAATATCAGAAGTTGCATAGATTCGACTCGTTACGTCTAAACAGGAGATATATCAAATGAAAGGCTAGAACAATTCAAAGTTCTTCATATTCAAAACAAATGTAGTGGTAAAATTGTAGTAAGGAAAGATCAGGACACTTGCAATAGGAAAGATTAGAAAGCTTGCAATAGGAAGGATAGGAACACTTGCAAGAGAAAAGATTAGAAAGCTTGCAGTAGAAAGGATCAGAACACTTGCCTTTCAAAGATTTTGATCTGAAGATCCAAAGAAGGTGTCAGCCCAAATCCTTCTACTTTTCCTTCACAACTGTGGCTCATGCAGAACATGGAGGCATAGTCACCTACTCTCTCTTACTCTCATTCCTTCGTTTTCTTTCCCAAACGCAGCTGCCATAGCCACCACCGCTGTCGCTGCCACAATCGCTGCCCCTTCCACTGCACTACTTCCTTCCTCCTCTTCTTTCGCAGACACAGCTGCTGCATACGCAATCGCTGCCGCTGTGGCCGCAATCCCTTCCGCAGCCCCTTTTTCCCCCTTTCCTTTCTTTTCTTTCCCAGCTGCACTGCTGCAGTCGCAGCCTCAGCCATGGCCGCAGCCTCTTCTTCCTCCCCTGCTCATCTTCCTCTCCTTCTTCTCTTCCAACTGCAGCTGCCATCACCACAGCCACAGCCCCTTCTCCTCTTCCTCTCTTCTTCCTCTCCTTCCCTTTCTCTTCTTCTTCCTTTCCTTTTTCTCTTTCCCTGCCACAGTTGCAGCTGCCACTGCCGCTGCCGCAGCTACTTTTTTCCCTTCTCCTCTTCCTTCTCCTTCCTTTCTTCTTCTTCTCTCCCCGCTGCAACTGCTGCAGGCGCGGCCGCAGCCACGGCCGCAACCTCTTCTTCCTCCCCTACTCATCTTCCTCTTCTTCTTCTCTTCCAGCTGCAGCTGTCATCGCCGCAGCTGCAGCCCCTTCTTCCCCGGCATCACACACACCCTCTCCTCTGTTTCCTCTGCAGGAAACAGAGGTATCACAACCTCTTCTCCTACTTCCTCTTCTTCTTCTCTTCCAGCTGCAGCTGCCATCGCCGCAGCTGCAGCCCCTTCTTCCCCGGCGTCACACACACCCTCTCCTCTATTTCCGCTGCAGGAAACAGAGGTATCACAACCTCTTCTCCTGCTTCCTCTTCTTCTTCTCTTCCTCTTCTTCTTCTTCTCCTCTTCGAACGCCCTACACCTCTCCTCTGTTTCCACCTGCAGGAAACAGAGGTGCTGCAGCCCTAGCTACTGCCACCACTCGCTCCTCTCCCTCGTCCCTCTCTTTTCCCTCTTCTTCTCCTTCTCTTCTTCTCCTCTTCCCTTTTTCCTCCCCAACGCCACACACCTCCTCGCTGCAGCCTTGCCACAGCTATCCTCCTCTCTTCTTCTTCTTCTTCCTCTTCCCTTCTCCTCCCTAATGCCCCACACATCCTCTCCTCTGTTTCCATCTGCGGGAAACAGAGGTGCTGCAGCCCTAGCTGCAGCTGCTACCTCTCTCTCTCTCTCCTCTCCATCTTCCCTCTCTTCTTCTTCTTCTACTTCTTTTCTTCTCTTCTCCCTCTTCTTCCTCCTCTCTTCTTTTCCCTCTTCTTCTTCTTTTCTTCTCTTCTCCCTCAACTTCTCTTCTTCTTCTCCCCACGCCCCACCGCTCCTCTCTGTTTCTCGAAGAAACAGAGAGTGCATGGGAGGCGGTGGGATAAAACCGAAATTTTTGGTTTTCTTTATTTTCTTTTCATTTTGTAACTTAGCAGTTTAGTCCTTGAAATTTTTATATTTACATATAGGTCCTCAAATTTACATATAAATACTTATTAATAAATTTTCAAAAGTGAGGGATATTACACACACAACGGCCACTATAAATTTTTGCTTTCTGCAACAAAAGATGGAATATCTTGGGCATATCATATCAGAGGAAGGTGTGATGGTGGACCCCTCCAAAATAGAAGAAATGCAGAACTGGTTGACCCGAGAACCATAAAATTGCTACATGGATTTCTGAGTTTAATAGGCTACTACCATAAGTTTGTGAAAAATATGGAAAGATTAGTGCACCACTTACTTCCTTACTGAAAAAATATATCTTCCAATGGTCGAACAAAGCCTTCGCTGCCTTCGACAAACTTAGGGCAGCCATAACGATGACGCTGGTGCTAGCACTATTAGATTTCAGCCGACCCTTCATTATTGAGGCTAACGCATATAGAGTCGGAATTAGAGCCATTCTCATACAAGATGGTCGACCACTCGCATACACTAGCAAGACATTAACTCCCTCCCATCAAAATATGTCAACATATGATAAGGAGATGCTCGCCATTGTGCACGCAGCAACGAGGTGGAGACCCTACTTGATCGGTCGATGATTTCAAATTAAAACCGACCATAAAAGCCTCAAGTACTTTTTGGAGCAAAAGATATCATCCCTTGAGCAGCAAAAATGGGTAACAAAACTTCTTAGATTTGATTATGAAATAACTTACAAAAAGTGGAAAGAGAATGTTGCTGTAGATACGCTTTCGTAGCTACCCGAGCAAGCTGAATTTTCGATCTTTTCACTTCCGACCAGCGACTTCCTTAAGGATATTAAGATGGAATGGTAGGAAGATTCGGAGTCTAGTAAGATCATAAAAAAATTGGAGGAAGCACCAAGCTCCGTGACTCATTACAATTGGGACTCAAAAGAGTTACACTATAAGGGACACATTGTGCTTATGATAAATTCTACTTGTATCTTCACGAGCAGATTTTGGACAAAGTAATTCCATATAAAGGATACTAAATTGAAAAAGAGTACAACATATCACCCACAAATTGACGGCCAAACAGAAGTTGTAAATAGGTGCTTGGAGATAGCCCAAAGCAACTCACCAAATATGACTATCCAAGGAGAACTCCAGACCCAGCCAAGTGTCATTATTGATCGATGGATCGTGACTCGATGACGATGACCCACTACTAAAGTGCTAATATAGCGGGTGAACCTACCAACAAAAGATGCCACTTGGGAGAACTATGATGACTTGAAAATCTAATTCCCAAAATTCATGAATCGTTAGCCTCGAGGACAAGGCTGATTTGAAGAGGACGGGTCTGTTAGGACACTAGCTAGGAGAGTCCTAATTGAGAGGGACATTCATGTAAAACCTATCTAAGTTGAGCTCTATTAAAGAGATGAAGAGGCCGGCTAGGGTTAGGAGATTGTTTCTTAGAGAAGAATTAGGAGTTGTAAAGGAATAGGAGTCTTGAGTAGAAGTCCTATTAGGAGTTGGTTAGAAGTAGGAGTCTTGAGTAGGAGTCCTATTAGGAGTTAGGGTTTAGAAACCCTATAAATAGCCATGTATTCCTCCTCTTTTGATAAGCAATAGATAAATCTTTTCTGCAGCCTTTGAGCAGCAACTTAGAGGGAGGAACCCCTATAAAGTTCCAAGGAGGCCGATCCCCTAAAGAGATCAACCCCAAATTTAGAATCTGCAAGGGTTCTAACAAGTAGGCAGTTTGATGTATGTTATGGTTTGTACTAGGCCAGATATAGCTCTTGCAGTTGGAGTTGTTAGCTGATTTTTCTCTTATCCTGGTAAGGAACATTGGGTAGTAGTGAAATGGATATTAAGATATCTAAGAGGTACTTCCACGTTATGTTTGTGTTTTGGCAGTGATAAACCTGTGCTAGAAGGGTATACAGATGCAGACATGGTAGGTGATACTGATTCTAAGAAGTCCACTTCGGGGTTCTTAATGACATTTGTAGGGGGAGCAATCTCTTAGCAATCGAAATTACAGAATTGTGTTGCTCTATCAACCACAGAAGTAGAATACATAGCAATTACTGAAGTCTACAAAGAAACTTTATGGATGAAAAGGTTTCTACAGGAATTGGGCTTGAAACAGGAAGGATATACTCTTTACTGTGACAGTAAAAGTGTCATTCACCTCTCTAAGAATTCAGCATACCATTCTAGATCCAAGCATATTGATGTGAGATATCACTAGATTTATGATGTGCTTGAGATGAAAGAATTACGCTTGGAAAAGGTGCATACCAATGAGAATGGATTAGATATGTTGATAAAGTCTTTTCCTAAGGAAAAGCTTGAAGCATGTAGGCGAAGAGCGGGCTTAGTACAGCCCACCATATGAGTTGGAGGGGGGAGAATTGTTGGGTCCAACCCATATGTGGGCTTAGACAATTGGGCCTTTTGAGCCTAAATTAATAATTAAAAGGGAAAAGCAAACGTGAGAGAGGGCAGTGAGTGCGCGCAGCGAGCAATGGTGGTGTAAAGAGAGAAAAGGCAAAGAGAGAAAAGAAGAGAAGAAAAATTAGGATTTTGAGTTTTCTGCTTGATGATTAGTAGCGAAAGGTTATCTGTTTTGACCCAAATTTTATATAGAGAATTCTTACAGCAAGCTCTACAATCCTAATGTGTTGATCTACAGTTTACACTCTCTGAGGTATTTTCCTGCTATACCCATGAGACCTAAAATTATCTTATGATGAGATCCATCTATATGATGAAGATATGCTATTCTTGAACCAAGATATATGACCTTTATATTATTATGATCCTCTTATTATTTTAGAGAAGACTTATTATAAATCTATTATCATTATTATTGATAGTGGAAGTTTTAGGTGGACTATGGTCCTATGGTTTTTCTTACATTAGGTTTTCCACGTTAAAAATTTGGTCTCACTATGTGATTCATTTATTGCTCTACTGTTTATATTGCTTTGGTTGATATTTGTATTTTGATAACAAGTTGTATTTTGATGAGGAACCCATTTTGATATACAAAGAGGAAAAAGAATTATTCCGCTTTAATAGGTTTTTTCTAACATGATGATACTCCTTAGCCACTAGCCTTACTTTATATGTCTCTACCTTTTCATCTGCTCTGATCTTCTTCTTGAATATCCACTTGCAACCGATGAGTACAATACCCTCAGTTGCATCAACTAGGTTTCAAACATTCTTGGAGTACATGAAATCCATCTCAGAATTCATGACTTCTTGCCACTTCCCGAAGTCTATACTTGTAATAGCCTTCTTATAGGTCTAAGGATCAATATCCTCAATATCCTCTCCTCTAATATGTCCCATATATCTCTCAAGAGGATGAGATACTCTGTTGGACCTACGTAAAGTCAGAACTTGTGTGCTAGGCATTTGAATAGACTCGGGATGTGGAGTGGTGCGTGAGCTAGATTCTCAAACCTCGCTCAACTCTATCAAGCTCCCACTATCTCTGCCAAGAATGTGTTCCTTCTCAAGGAATACTACTCTCTTAGCTACAAAGACCTTTTGGTCCTCGGGATGATAGAAATAATACTCACTAGTTTCCTTGGGGCATCCCACGAACTTGCACTACTCCATCCTAGATTCCAACTTATCGGGGTTGTGTCTTTTAACATGGACAGGGCAGTGCCAAATCTTAACAACTTTAAGATCGAGCTTTTTCCCTTTCTATATCTCATATAGTGTAGACACTACTAATTTAGTTGAAACTCTGTTCAGATAATAAGCTGCGATCTTTAGGGCGTATCCCCAGAATGAGATGGGTAGGTAAGCGAAACTCATCATGGACCGCATTATGTCTGACAGTATATGATTCCTCCTTTTAAATACACTATTGAGCTAGGGTATATAATGCGGTGTCCATTAGGATAGAAAACCATGGTCCTTGAGGAACTAGGTGAACTCCATACTCAAGTACTCACCTCCTTGAGAAATCATCAGTAGAAGTAATAAAGTAGGAGTAACCACAAATGGGATATAATCTTATGGTTCTTGTGAAATTTGGTGAACTCTGTACTCAAGTACTCACCTTCTCGATCTGATCGAAGAGTCTTGATACTCTTTCCAGTCTGGTTCTCCACTTAATTCTTATACTCTTTGAATTTCTCAAAGGCCTCGGACTTGTACTTCATCAAGTACATATGTCCATACCTTGAGAAATCATCAGTAGAAGTAATAAAGTAGGAGTAACCACCAACGGGATAGAATCTTATTGTCCTTGTGGAATTTGGTGAACTTTGTACTCAAATACTCACCTCATCGATCTGATCGAAGAGTCTTGACACTCTTTCCAATCTGGTTCTCCACTTCATTCTTATACTCTCTGAATTTCTCAAAGGCCTCAGACTTGTACTTTATCAAGTACACATGTCCATACCATAAGAAATTATCAATAAAAGTAATAAAGGAAGAGTTGGTCAGTTTTCCACGAAGGCAAGACTCGCAAGTTGCATATGACTCATAGTCGAATTGATCTACATATCCATCCTTTAGCAACTTTTGAATTCTTCCCTCATTGATGTGACCTAACCTACAATGTCACATGTATGCATTGTTCATCTCATCTCGTTTCCTTTTGGACATAGTTACATTCATTATATGTGGAGCAGTATCTAGCATAAACAAATCATTATGCTGTTGAATCTCGGATTTTGATGATGAAATCAATTAGTAAATTATTTAATCTAATCCATGTGTTGAGATAAGTGTGCAGGATCAACTACGATAGCAGTAAAGCGTAAAGCAGATGATGGGCCAGAGTCGACGACTCGGATGATATACCAGGAGCTCGCCGAGAGTTCATCGTGAGATCACCGGAAGCATGTTGGAAGACTCACCGAAAGCTCATCGGGAGATCGCTAGAAGCATACCGGAAGACTAGCCAAGGGTTGGTCAGGAGTTTACTGGAAGATCGCCGAGTGAAGAATCAATGTACCAGACCATGCTTGCCTTAATCATAGTTAGAACAATAATTAGAGTTGATTTGGGAGGTAAACCCATCAACTTTGTTAGGGGCCAATTGGGCTCGAGTTGGGCTGGTTTGGGTCGGAGTCAAGGCCCAACCAAGATGCTAAATTCTTGGACGACGGTGGCACTACTAGAGCCAGTAGTGGCACCGCCTGGAAAGCAGCACCCTAGGTGGTCTGGGTGGTGGTACCATCGGTAGTTATTGCTGCCAGCGGTAGTATCGCCCCTGTCAAGCGGTGGTACCACCAGAGCTCGATCTCCAAGCTCTATCAAGCGGTGGTACCGCCAAAGCTCAGTCTCCGAGCTCTGTCAAGTGGTGGTACCGCCCAGATTGAGTGGTAGTACCACCCAGTGTCAGATATTAGGGGGTGGTACTGCCCAGTAATGACGGTGGTACCGCTAGGACCCCATAAATCCGGAATGAGTCACTTTTGGCTCCATTTTTTAAAAGTCATTGGGGCCTATAAATACCCCACCCTTTTCAGTATAAAAAGGCAACGAAGTGTGATTATAATCTTGAGTTATTGGGGTGTACAAGTGTTATAAACAAGTGCTAGAGGTCTCCTCCTCCCTTTCTAAAATTTGAGATCATTCAAGAGATGTATGAGACTTGTAAGGGTTCTTTCCTAAACCCGTGAAAAGGAGAAAGCGCTATAAGAGGTGGTTGGTCTTCACCTATTGAAGGAAGGCCTTTAGTGGGTGCTAGTGACCTCGTCGAAGGAGGAATCCAAAAGTGGATGTAGGTCACATTGACCAAACCACTCTAAATCTAGTTTGCATTTTATTTTGAGCAATATTCTTTAACTGCAAATCATTTCATAGCAAGGTGCTTCTTCTCCTCATCTTACTTTCACTACACTTATGCTTTCTTACATTTTAAAGTTACTATCTTTCTGAATCGATTTCCTTCGAACGTACGAAATATTTTCTAAAATCGTAAAAAGTTTTCCTCTGTACTAATTCACCCCCCCTCTTAGTGCCACTCTTGATTCTAACACTTTGATGATTGTAATTCTATGCTTTGATTTCCATGTTATCTCTTCAAACGATGAGTATGATAATGCAATATCGTGCTTACTTTGATGCTGAAAACTTCTGTGATTTTGACTCGAAAATGGATGTCATGCCTTGCATCATTTCTATTGATGAATACATGGTATCATCTTTAGATTTGGTAAATCATGATGTGCATGATGATAATAAGTCTAAATTATCAATTTGATGCTTGAATTCAAAGGCGTTGAATTCAAGAGTTTCTTTTCTAAATTATGGCATATAGATAGGGGGAATTAAGATTAACTGCATCACCAATTGGTTGTCATCATAAAAAAGGGAGATATTGTTAATATTGGATTTTGATGATGAAATCTATTGATAAATTATTTGATCTAATCCATGTGTTGAGATAAGTGTACAGGATTAACTACGATAGCAGTAAGGTGTAAAGTAGATGATGGGTCGGAGTCAAAGACTCGGATAATATACTAGGAGCTTGCCGAGAGTTCATCATAAGATCACCGAAAGCATGCTGGAAGACTCGCCGAAAGCTTGTTGGGAGATCGCTGGAAGCATGTCGGACGACTAGTCGAGAGTTGTCGGGAGTTCGTCGGAAGACTCGCCAAGAAGTTCGCCGGAGGATCGCCGAGTGAAAAATCGATGTACCGAACCATGCTTGCCTTAATCATAGTTAGAACAATAATTAGAGTTGATGTACCGAACCATGCTTGCCTATTGAAGGAAGGCCTTTAGTGGACACCGATGACCTCTAGGTCATATTGATCGAACTACTCTAAATTCTAGTTTGCATTTCGTTTTGAGCAATCTACTTTAACTACAAATCATTTCATAGCAAACTACTTCTCCTTCTCATCTTTCTTTCACTACGCTTACACTCTCATACATTTCAAGTTGCTATCTTTCCAAATCAGTTTTCATTTAATGCATGAAATATTTTACAAAATCAAAGAATTTTCCGCTGCACTAATTCACCCCCCCCCCCCTCTTAGTGCTGCTCTTGATCCTAACACTAGGTTCTTCTTGGCTGCCACCTCCTATTTTTCTTTCCCCCTCTCCTCCTCAACTTGCAGCCCCTACTTGGGGTGTGTGGACAATAAGAAGGGGTAGCCCCTTCTTGATTGTGTGGTGCGCGTAGTGAGGAGGAATATATAGCAAATTAAGGAACATCTTCGTAGCCTCTGCCTTGTGGATTACTGCTAGAGAGGAGGATAATTGACCTCCTTCATCCTCTCTCATATATATATAGGTTTTCAAGGATATACGATCTCCCTAGGTAACACATCTTTCTTATACATGTAGTTTTTCAGTTTCATGGGTTTTTGCGCACCAATTTTTGCTTAACAATGAAAACTTATTTTCTTTAGAAAATTTTAGGATTTTGTTTTCTATTCTTCCACTGCATATGTGATGTCATCTCAAATTTTTTAACAGTAGTATCAGAGCCAGGTTGCTCGTTCAAAAGATTGGCTTTTAAACTAAGTATGTTGTGTTCAATCGCGTAGAAATTGTTTTGCGCGATTGTTGTGATTTTTGTCATATTTTTTAAGATCTGAATGCATGTCTTCTCCCTTTTAAAAGGTATTTTAATTCGATGTTTTGTCACAAAATAAGTTCTCGTTGAACAGAGGGAAAAGGGCTGAACTATTGTTGCTATGCAGTTTGGCTGAAGGCTGCTTGCAGCCTTGGCCAAGAGCACATTATGCTACTCTTGGCCTAGCCAAAGGCAGCAAGGCCATGAGCAACATGGAGGCCCTTGGCCAAGGAGCTGGCAGCCCCTACAGCCAGGTTTCCTGGCTGCAGGGGGCACCATAGGTGACTAGGGTTTCCTAGCAGTCCAAGAGTCCCCGACAGCCCGGACTCTTGGCCTCATGGGGGAAGGTAGCGACGAGGGTTTCCTAGCCACCCATGTATACCCTAAAGCTAGGGTTTCCTAGCTATAGAGGTGACCTTGTGATAGGACCCTAGTAGGGTTGGGTCCTATTCAACCAAGAAGTTGCTAATAAAAAACCTATGAGATTGTAATAAACCCCACCTAGCCGCCTCTATCCTATAGAGAAGAATGGCTAGGGTTTATATTTGGGCCTTCGAGATGACTCAAGTGTTAGGATCGGAGTGGCACTAAGAGGGGGGGTGAATTAGTGCAGCGGTAAAATAACGTCGGTTTAAAACTTTCGTACGATAAAATCGTTTCTGACGTAAAACCGTTTTCGGAAACATAACTTGAAAGCGAGTTCATAAAAGTATTGAAGGCAATAAGCTATTAAAGAGGTTTGCAATAAGATAATAGTAAGAATAAATGCAAACCAAAGAAGACTGCTGTTTATAGTGGTTCGGTCAATCGTGACCTACATCCACTCCTCTGATTCCTCTTCCGTCAAGGCCACCGGCATCCACTAGAGGCCTTCCTTCAATAGGCGAAGGCCAACCACACTTTTACAACTCAATTCTCCTTTTACAGAGTTTAGGAGATAACCCTTACACCCCACTCACTCCTCTCTCAAATTATTCTAACACTTAGAACTATGAGAGGAGCTCACACAAGATTGCAGTAGCATTTCTATACTTTTTAACTCTAAATGCTTATGTACTTTAACCAAGGATACGAGGGGTATTTATAGGCTTCAAGTTGATTCAAACTTGGAGCCTAAAAATATCTCATCCCGGGTTCCCCGAGCACGGGCGGTACCACCGCCCAATGTCAGTTTGGCTGACACTGTCCTGGGTGGTACCACCGCCCAGGTCTGGTGGTACCACTGATTGGGAAGCTGTGCTGGGCGGTACCACTACCTAGATTGGCGGTACCACCACCTAGCACCCTGCCAGGGGCGGTACAACCGCCCAGACTGGCAGTGCCACCGCCTAACATAGTCTCGAAGATTGTGCCATGACGGTGAGTCTTCTTGGGACACTGTTTGGGCTTCTTATTGGGCCCAACACAATTTTTACATGGGCCTAGCTAACTCGTAATTGGGTTGGCCCAATCCAAGCCCAATTACGTGCTAACTACGATTCCTAAGACATATTCTAAGCTAAACTAAGTCCGTAAGTCTATTCTTCCGGCGAGCTTCCGGCGATCTTCCTGCGAACCTCCGACGAACTCTCGGCAATGTTTCGACGGACTCTCTGTAAGCTCCTGGACTTGCAACAAACCACTTGGCGAGTTCTGACAAGCTTCTCTGGCAAGCTCCATGACTTCTCAGTCGGTTCCCGTAGAACTTCCGACGAACTCTCAAACTTCCAACATGATCGCGTCATTGACTCTAAGACTTCATTTTGCTTTATGCCTTGCAATTATAGTTAATCCTGCACATGCAAAACAAACTTTGATCTGGACAATTAATACTAAGTATTAATCAAGTTGTCCGGCATATCATTGGTCCCTCGACGCTTCGTCCAATTCTTCGGCGCATCGTCCTCTCTTGCGACCTATTGCCCAATCAGCCAGTTGACTCTACAACTTTAATATCCTTGGCGCAATATTCGCTCTTCTTGGCCCGATGCCCGAATCCATGACCCGAAGCCTTCTATCGATACGTCGACCGATTCACAAGCCCGACGTCTAATCTTCTGACATGTTCCCCCGGCCTAACATGATTTTTCTTGCTTTAATTGTCTCATCTTGATCGAAGTATCCTGCCTCACTCAAAACGCAGATTAAAACATAAACACATATCGATTGGTTTCATCGTCAAAATCCGAGATTCAATAATTTCCCCCTTTTTGATAATGACAACCAACCGATGACAGAGTTAACCTTAACTCCCGGAGTTTAACCAAACTCCCCCTATCAATATGCCTTATTGATAGAAATTCTTAGATTCAAAAATCCAAACATCATGTCATGATTAAATCATGCATGTCATCAACATACTTCCCCCCCTTTGTCATCAACAAAAAGGAGAAGTACAATTCTCATGTGTTTAGAGATAAAAAGTTCAAATCATTGCATAAAACATAGTATCAAATTTTATCATCATGCAATCTAGCAATTAAAGATGTGCAAGTTTAGCAAGTTTGCTTTTCTTGAGATAGCAAATGTTTGCTTCTCTTTAGATTACAATCTAGCAATTTTTACGATATGCAAGTTTTACTACATACAAGTTAGCAAAAATTTTGAAAGCAAATGCAAGATAGCTTTCTTGTGTAAGCTCATGATTCTTACTTCCTATTGCAATGTGCAAGTTGCAAGTTTTGCTTTTTGAGATAGGCAAGATAGCACTTTTGTAATTTTTGTTTCTTAAGATAGGCAAGGTTTTTCTTCTCTTTTGAGAAGTGTTATTTTTGCTTTCTTTGCAAAGTGCAAGCTAGCAAAATGCCAAACTAGCAAGAGACAATATTTTACATGAGGCAAACAAACAATTTGGCAAGTGTTACATTTGCATCTTCTCTTTAGATGTGCAAGAAAGTAAGCAAGATTTTGTATTTTCTTAACTTGTGCAAGCTAGCTAATTTCTCTTTGAGATGACCCTTTACATCAATTCAAGATAGCACATTAGCAACTCTTTCTCCCCCCCTTTGTCATTGGCAAAAAAAAAAAAAAAGAAGACCCTTTGCATCAATTATGACAAACGTAAGTATCAATCTTATTTGTGCATCGTTATATTTTCAAATTAAAACATGCACATTTTCAAAACCATACATTTCATTTTTTATGTATGATACAAATAAATCAATCGATCATTATGAGCATATCATACATAATATTCAAGCATTAAAATTTTTAAGCATTTATCAACATGTTGATCATGATACCAAACATTCATCATTTAAAGTATTCATGATACACATCATATGCAATACATCATGTACATCATTATCATAAGTATTGCATACATCATTTCAAATTCATAAATATTTCATGCATTCATATCATCACATAAGGAATATCAAGAAGAAAATAATTGGGTGATGAGATAAACATTTCATGAATACAAGGAATTGCATAAAAGTCATATCATGAAAGATTAGAACATGTGAATACCAAAAGACATGATTTTTTTTTTAAAACCTCCTCATAAATAATCAAAAGAAAATCTTAGGTGATCGATTAATGAAAAATCTTGATTCATAATAAATCTTAATTTATAATTATCATGGAATCAAGATCATAATTTGGATAAAAATTCATTTAAATTTAAATCATCAAAATCATTTTCAAAGTCCAAGGGATTTATAAAGATGATACAAATGGATTCATCAAAATCAATAGAGAAAAATAATTTTCAAGAAAAAATATTTTCCTCTTTTTTTTGTTATTTCAATTCATATGATTTTATTTCATTTATGCCAAATAAAAATATGTATCATGTTTAAAACCGAAAGTGCAAGATTTATTACGACAAAGATCAATAAGACACGTTCATTATGGTAAAAATCAATAATCCGTAAACCACAAGATTCATCATGTATAATTTCAAAAATCTCATTCATAGAATAAAATCATCAATCATGATATCAAAACATCATTATGCATCAATAAATCATCAAGCATGATTTCATAATTTCAATCAAAATTATTTTATTTGTTTATCATAAAACATGCATTTTTCATGATTATTTTTAAAATCACTAGCATGATAAACATGATTCCTAATTTTTT
Source organism: Musa acuminata AAA Group (assembly GCF_036884655.1). Lineage (NCBI taxonomy): Eukaryota > Viridiplantae > Streptophyta > Magnoliopsida > Zingiberales > Musaceae > Musa > Musa acuminata. The sequence continues at coordinate 22,536,779 of NC_088335.1, forward strand.
GCATTTTCATAACATTATTAAACATGTAATTTTTAAGGAAAAATATTTTCTAAACAAAAAAAAAAAATACATCATGAAAAGCATTATGCAATTTCAAAGTAAATTAGAGGGATTTCGATTACCTCATCGTTGAAAGCGGTGAAGGCGTACTTTGCCGTCTCGCCTTTCTTTATTTTCTCCTCGTCTTTAGAGGAGCTTGATTCATCCTAATTTTTATTCTTCTTCTTGCGTTCAAAGCAAGTAGTTCCATTCTTTTTACTTTTTAATTTTTGTTTCATGAACTTTTTAAGTTTCATTTGTGGTTCAAGTTCACCATCACTTGAGCTTATGCTCAAGTGGTCTTCAATTATTCTATGTCCCAAATTCTTCCTGTTCTTTGGAAGGTGGTTTTGTTCATCACATTAATCATGTGCATTGTGCACCATTTCATATGTCATCAATGTACCGATAAGTTCTTCAAGTGAAAAAATATTTAAATATTTTGTTTCTTGTAAAGCTATTACTTTTGAATCCCAAGTTTTAGAGAGTGATCTTAAGATCTTGTTAACGAGTTCAAAGTTCAAAAAATTTTTACCAAGTGCTTTTAGACTAATGACGACATCCGTAAAACGGGTGTACATGTCTCCAATAGTCTCTCTTGGTTCCATACAAAACATCTCAAAATCGTGCATCAAAAAATTTACTTTAGAATCTTTTATACTATTTGTGCCTTCATGTGTGATTTCAAGAGTGTGCCAAATATCGAAAGTTGTTTCGCACAAAGAAACCCGATTAAATTCGTTTTTGTCTAAGGCACAAAATAGAGCATTCATAGCTCTAGCATTTAAAGAAAACATCTTTTTCTCCAAATCATTCTAATGGTTCATTGGAAGAAAAGACATTTCAAATCCGTTTTCGACTATGTGCCATAAATCAAGATTCAATGAAAGCAAGAAAACTCTCATTCGAGTTTTCCAATAAGTGTAGTCCGTTCCATTGAAAAAGAGAGGATGAATAAGAGAGTGACCCTCTTGGTTGCCGAAAAGAGTCATTTCTCTTGGGTGTTAATCCAAGTGAGAAATAACGAGGTTCTGATACCAATTGTTAGGATCGGAGCGGCACTAAGAGGGGGGGTGAATTAGTGCAGTGGTAAAATAACGTCGGTTTAAAAACTTTCGTACGATAAAACTATTTCCGATGTAAAACCATTTTCGGAAACTTAACTTGAAAGCGAGTTCATAAAAGTATTGAAGGCAGTAAGCTATTGAAGAGGTTTGCAGTAAGGTAATAGTATGAATAAATGCAAACTAGAGAAGACGACTGTTTATAGTGGTTCGGTCAATCGTGACCTACATCCACTCCTCTGATTCCTCTTCCGTCGAGGCCACTGGCATCCACTAGAGGCCTTCCTTCAAAAGGCGAAGGCCATCCACCCTTTTACAGCTCAATTCTCCTTTTAACAGGTTTAGTAGATAACCCTAACACCCCACTCACTTCTCTCTCAAACTATTCTAATACTTAGAACTATAAGAGGAGCTCACACAAGATTGCAGCAGCATTTCTATACTTTTTAACTCTCAATACTTGTGTACTTTAACCAATGATGAGAGGGTTATTTATAGGCTTCAAGTTAATTCAAACTTGGAGCCTAAAAACATCTCATCCCGGGTTCCTCGGGCATAGATGGTAACACCGCTTGCGCTGGGCAGTACCACCACTCAGTGTCAGTTTGGCTGACACTGTCCTGGGCGGTATCACTACCCAAGTCTGGCGGTACCACTGCTTGGGAGGCTGTGCTGGGTGGTACCACCGCCTAGACTAGCGATACCACCGCTTGGCACCCTGCCAAGGGCAGTATAATTGCCTAGACTGACGATACCACTGCCTGACACAGTCTCAAAGACTATGCCATGATGGTGAGTCTTCTTGGGACATTGTTTGGGATTCTTATTGGGCCCAACACAGTTCTTACATGGGCCTAGCTGGCCCGTAATTGGGTTGGCCCAATCCAAGCCAAATTACGTGCTAACTATGATTCCTAAGACATATTCTAAGCTAAACTAAGTCCGTAAGTCTATTCTTCTAGCGAGCTTCCGGCGAACCTCCGATGAACTCTCAGCAATGTTCCAGCGGACTCCCGGCAAGCTCCTGGACTTGTGACGATCCATTTGGCGAGTTCTGACGAGCTTCTATGGCAAGCTCTACGACTTCTCGGCTGGTTCCCATAGAACTTCCGACGAACTCTTGAACTCCCAACGTGATCACGTCCTTGACTCCGGGACTTCATTTTGCTTTATGCCTTACTATCGCAGTTAATCTTGCACATGTAAAACAAACTTCGATCTAGATAATTAATACTAAGCATTAATTAAGTTGTCCGGCATGTCATTGGTCCCTTGACGCTTCGTCCGATTCTTCGGCGCATCGTCCTCTCTTGCGGCCTATTGCCCAATCAGCTAGTTGACTCCGCAACTCCGATATCCTTAGCGCAATATCCGCTCTTCTTGGCCCGATACCCGAATCCACGGCCCGAAGCCTTCTGTCGATACGTCGACCGATCCACAAGCCCGACGTCCAATCTTCTATCATATTCCTCCGGTCCAACATGATTTTTCTTGCTTTAATTGTCTCATCCTAATTGAAGCATCCTACGTTACTCAAAACACAGATTAAAACATAAACACATATCGATTAGTTTCATCATCAAAATCCGAGATTCAACATCAAGTTCATCCGAAGAAGAGGAGCTAACCAACACCGAGCAAGTTGCTCACTATGCACTAATTGCCATTGGAGATGAGGTAACAAGTTCATTTGATGCAAATTTATTATTTGATGAACTTTTAAATGCTTTTCATGATTTATTTGATGAATACAAATCAATTAGTAAAAAATATAAATTATTAAAAAAGGAGCATGATTCTATTGTTAGTGATTATGATAGATTAAAAGTTAAGCACAATGATAGTTTAGCTTCATGTACGAAATGTGATGAACTAGAATTACTTCAAAAGGAAAACTTGCTAGTTAAGAAAACCTTAGAAAAGTTTGAAGTTGGTAGCAAATCCTTGAACATAATCCTTGCCAACATGGGTCACGTTCATAGAAAAGGCAGAATCAGATTTGTGAGTAGCACTCACCAAAATCTAACCACCTTTGTTAAAGGCCGTACTTTGCATGTTTCAACGCAAAAGAAATGCAACTTTTGTTGCAAATTTGGGTATGTAGCTTATCGTTGTCCATTTAAGAAATGTAGTCCACACAAATTGATTTTGTTGAATCTCGGATTTTGATGATGAAACCAATTGATAAGTGTTTATGATTTAGTCTACATTTTGAGTTACGCAGGAAGCTTCAATCAGGATGAGACAACTAAAGCAGGAAGAATCATGTTGGGCCGGAGGAAAATATGTTAGAAGATTGGACGTCGAGCCGAAGGATCGGTCGACATCTCGACAGAAGGCTTTGGGCCTTGGATTCGGGCATCAAGCCAAGAAGAGTAGATATTACGCCAAGGATATCGGAGTTGTGAAGTCAACTGACCGATTGGGCAATAGGTCGTAAGAGAGGACGATGCGCCGAAGAGTCGGATGAAGCGTCGAGGGACCAATGACATGTCGGACAACATGATTCATGCTTTGTATTAATTGTCTAGATCGAAGTATGTTTTTACATGTACAGGATTATCTATGATAGTAAGGCATAAAGCAAAATGAAGTTCTGGAGTCAAGGACGCGATTTCGTTGAGAGTTTAAGAGTTCGTCGGAAGTCCAGACGTTCGTCGAAAGTTCTGTAGGAACCAGCCGAGAAGTCCAGGAGCTTGCCAGAAGAAGCTCATCAGAACTCACCAAGAAGATCATTGTGAAGTCCATGAGCTTGCTGGAAGTTAGTTGGAACATTGCCAGGAGATCGTCGAAAGAAACTAAGACCTAGGGACTTGTTTAGCTTAAGTATGCCTTATATTTTGTGGTTAGCACGTAATTGGGATTGGATTTGGGCCAACCCAATTATCGGCCAGTTGGGCCCATATAAGGACTATGTTGGGCCCAATGAAAGGCCCAAACAATGACCCAAGAGGTGACATAGTTGTTAGAACCCTTACAGATTCTAAACTTGGGGTTGATCTCTTTAGGGGATCGGCCTCCTTGGAACTCTATAGGGGTTCCTCCCTCCAAGTTGCTGCTTAAAGGTTACAGAAAAGATTCATCTATTGCTTATGAAAAGAGGAGAAATACATGACTATTTATAGGGCTTCTAAACCCTAACTCCTAATAGGACTCCTACATAAGACTCCTACTTCTAACCAACTCCTAATAGGACTCCTACTCAATACTCCTATTCTTTTACAACTCCTAATTCTTCTCTAAGAATCAACCTCCTAACCCTAGCCGGCCTCTTCACCTCTTTAATAAGGGTCGGCTTAGGTAGGTTTTACATAAATGTCCCTCTCAATTAGGACTCTCCAAGCTAGAGTCCTAACAGACCTGCCATCTTCAAATCAGCCTTGTCCTCAAGGCTGATGATTCATGAATTCTAAAAATTTGATCTTCAAGTCGTCATAGTTCTCCCAAGTGGCATCTTCTATTGGTAGGTTTGTCCACTGTATTAGCTCTTTATTAGTGGGTCATCATCGTCGAGTCACGATTCGTCGATCAATAATGACACTTGGCTGGGTCTGGAGTTCTCTTTGGGTAGTCATATTTGGTGGGTGACTTTGGATTGTCTCTAAGCACCTATTTACAACTTCCGTCTAGCCATCGGTTTGTGGGTGATATGTCATACTCCTTTTTAATTTAGTACCCTGTATATGGAATAACTTTGTCTAAAATCTGCTCGTGAAGATGTAAGTAGAATTTGTCACAAGCACAATGCGCCCCTTATAGTGCAATTCTTTTGAGTCCCAATTGTAATGAGCCATAGAGCTTGGTCCTTTCTCCAAATTTTTTATGATCTTACTGGTCTCCAAATCTTCCTGCCATTTCATCTTAATATCCTCAAGAAAGTTGATGGTCGGAAGTGAAACGACCGAAAATTTAGCTTGCTCGGGTAGCTGCGAAAACACATATGCAACAATATTCTCTTTTCACTTTTTGTAAGTTATTTCATAATCAAATCCAAGAAGTTTTGTTACCTATTTTTGTTGCTTAAGAGATGATATCTTTTACTCCAAAAAGTACTTGATGCTTTTATGGTCGGTTTTAATTTGAAATCGTCGACCAATCAAGTAGGGTCTACACCTCATTGCTGCATGCACAATGGTGAGCATCTCCTTATCATATGTTGACATATTTTGATGGGAGGGAGACAATGCCTTGCTAGTGTATGTGAGTGGTCGACCATCTTGTATAAGAATGGCTCCAATTTCGACTCCAGATGTGTTCGCCTCAATAATGAAGGGTCGGTTAAAATCTGATAGTGCTAGCACTAGCGTCGTCGTCATGGCTGCCTTAAGTTTGTTGAAGGCAGCGAAGGCTTTGTCCAACCATTGGAAGACATATTTTTTCAGTAAGGAAGTAAGTGGTGCACTGATCTTTCTATTGGTTTTTATGAACTTACGGTAGTAGCCTATTAAACCTAGAAATCCATGTAGCAATTTTATGTTCCTCGGGGTCGGCCAGTTCTGCATTGCTTCTATTTGGAGGGGTCCACCATCACACCTTCCTCTGATATGATATGCCCAAGATATGTCATATTTTGTTGTAGAAAGCAAAAATTCATAGTGGTCATTGTGTGTTCGAAAGGCGATTTTCGGTATGCCTTTTGCACACACTCATATTTGATGATACCCGGATCGAAAGTCCAGCTTTCTGAAGATTTGTGCTCTCTTTCATCTAGCAATTCATATACTACTAGAATAGGGTATTTATCCTTGATTGTTATGACATTGAGACCATGGTAATCTATGCATATTCGCTATGTTTCATCTTTCTTACGTACAAGTAGCACCGGTGAAGAATAGAGACTGTAACTTGGCCGAATAACTCCTGTTTCGAGCATCTCTTTTATAATCCTTTCTATTTCATCCTTTTGAAGATGAAGATACTAATATGGCTAAGTATTTGCTGGAGGTTTGCCTGGAAGAATCGTTATATAATGATCATGCCGACGGGTAAGAAGTAGGTTGTACGGTTCGTCAAATATATTTGAAAATTCAGCAAACAAAAGAAGTAGGTTTGGATCTTCAAATTCTATTGGCTCTCCCTTAGTTTGCTGCTCAAGTTGTACTAAAAAGCTGCTGCATGCTTTATGCAAAACTTTCTCCATTTGTTGTGTGTAAATCATCATTACATCGCCCCCACGTTTCCCGTGCAGTATCACCTGTTTCTCCTTACTGTAAAATTTCATAATTAGTTGCATAAAATTTTAAGAAACTTCACCTAATGTCATCAACTAATTAATTCTGAGCATGGCCTCATGATCATCAAGAGGGAGGAAGAAGAAATATGCAATTATCTCTTGGTCCTACAGCAACAGTTTCACTTGCGGGCGCCTACGATCAGACTTCAAAATCCATCTGTCGGTGACCTTAACATCAAACCTGCTGCAATTCTCAATAGGTAAGGCCATCTGGATAGCAACCTTACTATTTAGAAAGTTATTAGTGCTACTTGTGTCGATAAGAACAGTGATTGATTGTTGTTTGAGAAGGCCTCCAACTTTCATCGTTTGCGGGTTTGAGTTGCCAGCTAGTGCATGTAACGTAACTTCGGTCGGTTGTGGCTCTTCTTTTGCATCTTCAATAACCTCTTCTTCTACTGGTTCAATCATAAGAAGTCTCCCTTTACTATAGTGATACTCACGGCTCCACGGCTCGTCACAATGCCAACATAACCCCTTCGCATATCGCTCCCCAAGCTCCTCTCTTGTCAACCTTTTTGGTGCAAGGACTCGATCGATAGTAGGTGGGGCTGAATGCTTCAGTATTGTTGGTTGAGGAGCGACCCTAGTCCTTCGGGCTTCATGGTTCAATCGCTTCTCTTGAAATCGTGCGAAAGAGATGGCTGCCATAAGCGTGTACAGTTGTCGAGCTTTAACTTCTTCCCGGATCTCCAGCTTCAAGCCCTCAATGAAGGTCCCCAATAGCTATTTTTGAGACTAATCATGAGTTTGATTAGATAACCTTTCAAACCTGGTTTGGTACTCTTGATTGGTGGAGGTTTGTCGGATCTTTGCTAGTTGTCCATCAATGTTCTTGTAATCGATTGGTCCGAAGCGGATCAGCAGTCCTTTGAATTGTCGCCATGAAAGGACTCTATAAGTTTGTTCAAACCAGTCAAACCACTGTAAGGCATCCCCTTCAAGATATATAGCTGTAATTTTCACCATAGATGCGTCTGTGATTTTGTGGTACCGAAAATATCACTCCACGCGCGAGATCCAACCAATCGGGTCTCCTTCTTCCCATCTAGGGAAGTCCACTCTCATGCGTGGATAGTTGGGGTCGGTCATAGAGCTTCTCTTCTCTTGGAAGTCATATCTTCGGGCTTGGTGCGATTGGTTAGAGCTCTCTCCTTGATGTGATTTCTTCGGGCTTGGTGGTCGGCCCAAACTGAGTCTGAATCTTATCCTCCATTCGGGCCTAGAAGGCTTCAAATTTAGCTTTGATTACCTCCTCAGATGCCATAGTATATGCCTTCAAATCTGTGATGTTAAAATCTCTCTTTTGTTGTTGGGTTAAAGACATGTATAGGTTGAGAGATGTGATAGTCGAAAGGGTTGGTGGATTGGTGGATGTAGGCTGCGGTTTAGGCTTATTTTGTGGCTGTTTTGGATGTAGTTTAAGGGTGTGGTTTGATGGAGTTTTAGGGCTGTGGATGAAAGTTTTAGATCTGTGGTAGATGGCAGCAAAGGTTTGATAGAAATCAGTGGAAGTTTGCTGCAGAATTGTGTTGTCTTATAAGAGCAGAATTGTCGAAGAAACAGCGGTTTCTGGACAAAATTTCCACCAAAAAGTTAAGAGATTTGAGGAGGGAATTGATAGCAAAATCTCAGTTTATATGACAGCAAGGATGTTCAATTTAATCAAAAAAATTTCGGTAGTATAATAGCAACGAAATTGGTGCAAGTTGTGATAGCAGAATTCTCATCGAAAAATTTCAGCGGTTTGCGACGAAAATTTATAGCAACACAAAATCGGTTTTAGAGATGAATTCCTTAATAGATCAATATTAGATGGAAGCCAAGATAATCTATGAACTGTATAAGAAATTTTAATAAAAAAAGATTGTAAATAGATGAGTTAAGGCAACAATATGCGGCTGAAATTTTCTGCAGCACAGATTTTCAAGTGTAGCAGATTGGACATAAAAGATCAGTGATTTATATTAAGAATTTTTTGACAAAACCAAAGGAAAATCCACTTTAGGAAGTATCAAAGCTATCATAAAAATTTCAGAGAGATTTGGATAGAAAAAATATTGTTTCAAGATCAAACAAACAGTGTTATGCGGTTGAAATTTTACAATGCAGATTTTCAAGTATAGCAGATTAGATGTAAAAGGTCAATGGTTTCTATTAAGAATTTTTTGACAAAATTAAAGGGAAATCTTCTGTTAGGAAGTGTCAAATATGTCATAAAAATTTTGTAGAAATTTGGATAGAAAAAGCACAGTAGCAAGATCAAACAGACAGTGTTATGCGGCTGGAATTCTGCAATGTATCTTTCATTATAGAGATGAAAATTTTGTGACGAAAAGTTTATGCAGCAATATAGGAACAATTGTTTTTTTTGGATTTTCGAATAAGGATAACTAAATTACAGCAGTAGTAAGGTAGGAAACCAGAACCTGTTGCAATTCACGGGGAGATCAAAGGATGATCCGCGGTGGTGGAGATGATAGCAGAATTTGGCGATGATCTTTTAAGCAATTGTGGGAATTACTTTGGGCAGTTGTGGAGGGCTGATGGATGGCTGTGTAAGGGCAGCGAGACTCCAAGAATGCTACTCTAATACCAGGTGTTAGAACCCTTACAGATTCTAAACTTGGGGTTGATCTCTTTAGGGGATCGGCCTCCTTGGAACTCTATAGGGGTTCCTCCCTCCAAGTTGCTGCTCAAAGGCTGCAGAAAAGATTCATCTATTACTTATGAAAAGAGGAGGAATACATGACTATTTATAGGGCTTCTAAACCCTAACTCCTAATAGAACTCCTACTTAAGACTCCTACTTCTAACCAACTCCTAATAAGACTCCTGCTCAAGACTCATATTCCTTTACAACTCCTAATTCTTCTCTAAGAATCAACCTCCTAACCCTAGCCGGCCTCTTCACCTCTTTAATAAGGGTCAGCTTAGGTAGGTTTTACATGAATGTCTCTCTCAATTAGGACTCTCCAAGCTAGAGTCCTAACAACAGTCTCCGAGACTGTGTTAGGTGGTGGTACCGCCGGTCTGGGTAGTGATATCTCTCAGACACAGTCTCGGAGATTGTGTCAGGTGGTGGTACCATCGGTCTGGGCGGTGGTATCGCTCAAACATAGTCTCCGAGAGGCTACAGGAAATGGTACCACCAGTCTGGGCGGTGGTACAACCCAAACACAGCCTCCCAAGCGGTGGGGGTGCCCAAACTGAGCGGTGGTACTACCCATTGTTAGACTGACATTGGCAGTGGTACCACCCAACATAGGCAGTGGTACCGCCCGTACCCAGGAAACCCGGGATGAGATATTTTTATGCTCCAAGTTTAAATCAACTTGAAGCCTATAAATACCCCTCTTATCCCTGGTTAAGAAACACAAGTATTAAGAGTAAAAAAGGATAGAAACGTTGCTGCAATCTTGTGTGAGCTCCTCTCAAAGTTCTAAGTGTTAGAATAGTTTGAGAGAGGAGTGAGTGGGGGTGTAAGGGTTATCTCCTAAACCCGGTAAAAGAAGAATCGGGTTGTAAAAGGTGGTTGGTCTTCACCTATTGAAGGAAGATCGATAGTGGATGCCGGTGACCTCAACGGAAGAGGAATCGACGGAGTGGATGTAGATCACGATGACCGAACCATTATAAAATTTGGTTTGCATTTACTTTCTACAAATTATATTAATTGCAAACTGCCTTCAATATGCTCTTACTTCGCTTTCAAAGTTAAGTGTTTCCGAGTTCAGTTTTCAACATACGAAATGATTTTCAAAACTGACATAATTTTACCATTGCACTAATTCACCCCCTCCCCCCTCCCTCTTAGTGCCAACCCCATTTCTAAAAATCGGTATCAAAGCCTTGTGATTTCTCATTTGGTTCAACACCTAAGAGAAATGGCTCTTTTCGGCTTTCAAGAGGGTCACTCTCTCATTCGTCCTCCCTTGTTTAATGGGATGGACTACACATATTGGAAAACTCGAATGAGAGTTTTCTTGCTTTCGTTAACTCTTGATTTATGGAATATTATCGAAAATGGATTTCAAATGTCTTCTCTTCCAATAAACCATTGGAATGATTTGGAGAAGAAGACTTTTTCTTTAAATGCAAAAGCTATAAATGCTTTGTTTTGCGCCTTAGATAAAAATGAATTTAATCATGTTTCAATTTGTAAAACTACGCACGATATTTGGCATACTCTTGAAATCATACATGAAGACACTAGCAAAGTTAAAGATTTGAAAATCAACTTTTTGATACACGATGTTGAACTATTTCAAATGAAGCCGAGCAAAACCATTGTTGACATGTACACCCATTTTATGGATGGCGTTAATGGTTTAAAAGCTCTTGGTAAAAGTTTTTCGGATTTTGAACTCGTTAACAAGATTTTACGATCGCTTTCTACAAATTGGGATTCGAAAATAATGGCTATTCAAGAATAAAATAATTTAAATATTTTTTTGATCGAAGAACTTATCGGGTCTCTAATGACCTATGAAATGACGTGCAATGCATGTGAAGAACTTGAGAACCACCTTTCAAAGAACAGGAAGGATTTCGGATTAAGAACAATTGAAGACCACTCGAGCATAAGCTCAAGTGATGGTGAACTTGAACTCATCACTATGAAATTTAAAAAGTTCATGAAACAAAAATTAAAGAACAAAAAGAAAACAACTACTTGCTATGAACGCAAGAAGAAGGAAGCACTTTGGGATGAATCGAGCTCCTCTAAAGATGAGGAGAAAATCAACAAAGGCGAGATGGCAAACTACACCTTAACGGCTTTCAACGATGAGGTAATCAAAATGCCTTTAATTTATTTCAAAATTACATGATGCTTTTTCATAAGTTATCTTTAATTTAGTTTAGAAAATTTATTTTTTCTTGAAAATTGCATGTTTAATAATGTAATGAAAAATACAAAAATTGGAATCATGCTTATTATGCTAGTAATTTTGAAAATAATAATGACCATTGCATGTTTTATGAAAAATACAACAAAGTGTTAATCTAAAATGCTTTGCTCACCTAGTAAGATTAATCTTATGTATATGTTTAGAAGCAATAATGTGTATCATTTTGATTTTCATATTGCTTTTGATTGAAGATGTCTTATGTTTAATAAAATCATGTTTAATGAGTTTATCTTTCTAAATTATGCATGATGATTCTTGTGATTTATGGACTATCGATTTTTACCATAATGAAAGTGGCTTTTTCGGTTTTAAAAATGATGCATGTTTTGATTTGACATAAATGAAAAAGGTATGCTTATATGAAATAATGTAAGTATCATGCTTGACGATTGTATATTTAATTAAAGCATGATGATTTAAAGAAATGATTATTTGATATTGATGATTTCCATGATGATAATTGCTCTTTCGATTTTAAACCATGATGTATGGTTTTCATATGAAAAAAAAAGGGGATATCAATGAATGTATGTTTGTTATCTTTTTTTGAATCTCTTGAAAATGATTTTGAGTTGACGATTTGAATTTGAATGAGCTTTATCTTGATTTTTTAGGATTTATAATATGAAATTTCTGATGCATGAATTGAAATCTTTTTCTCCTACATTTCCTTTTACAATTTACTAAAGAGAATATCTTTTTCCAAATTCATGACTTAAAATTTCATTTGAATATCTCTTATTTGATCTCCCAAGATTTCTCCTTGAATATTTAAAGAGGAGAATTTTCTAGATGAATCATGATTTTAATGATTAAAGATTTTATATGCATAAATTGAGATCTTGTTCTTCTACCAGACTGAACGAATTCTATCTATATCATGATCTTCTAAGAATTATTTTTGTTATTTATTTAAGAGGAGATTTGCTAAAATGAATCATGGTTTCTCTTGAATTCTCAGAATTTTAACTTGAAAATTCTTTTTATTAATCAAGATTGTCTACTATTATTCTTTCTTTTCACTATTTGAGTTATCCAAAAAGAATCATAATATGTCTCTTGATACTCATGATTTATCTTCAAGATCTTTGATATTTTATCTCTCATGATATGATTTTTATGTATAATTCCTTGTATTCATGAAATATTTATCTCATCACCCAATTAATTCTTCTTGATATTCTTTATGTGATGATATGAATGCATGAAATATTCATGAATTTATTTTGATGTATACAAATGAGAAGTTTCGATCATGCATGGTAGGATGTAATTTGATAAAATTGGTACCATTATGATATGAAATATTTATGATTTGAAATGATGCATGCAATACTTATGCTTTTTATTATGATGATGTATGTGATGTATTGCATATGATGTATATCATGAATACTTTGAATGATGAATGTTTGGTATCATGATCAAAATGTTGATAAATGCTTCAAAATTTTAATGTTTTAGTATCATGTATGATATGCTCATAATGATGATTGAATTATTTTTCGGTATCGTGCATGAAAAATGAAATATAAGGTTTTGAAATTGTGTATGTTTTAATTTGAAAATATAATGATGCATAGATAACATTGATACTTATCTTTGTCATATTTTAAAAATTATTGTAAAGATAAAAGAATTACAACATTGTATTCTTCCCTTCTTTTTGATAATGACCAAGGGGGAGAAATATTTGCTAGCTTACAAATTGTAAGGAGAAAAACTTGATATCTTGAACATCACCAAAAATTTGCTACCTTGCATGATGTAAAATTTGTTAGAATTGCTAGCTTGTAATCTAAAGAGAAGCAAAGAGTTGCTATCTCAAAAGAAGCAAAAATTGCTATCTTGCCAATCTCAAGAAGCAAAACATGCTAAACTTGCATACCTAGTAAAATTTACAAACTTGCATATTTCAAGAAGCAAGAGTTGCTTTCTTGAACATCTCAAAATTGCTAGCTTGCATGTTGTAATATTTTTGCTAGCTTACATAATGATAAAACTGAAAATTATATTTATTATGTAATAATTTGAACTTGTATTTCTAAACACTTGAGAATTGAACTTATCCTTTTTATTGATGACAAATGGGGAGAAGTATGATCATGTTATGCATGATGATGTGTTGCAAATATTCATGATGAAATTTGCAATGACTTGAATTCAGCTTGAATTCAAGGTTCTATCAATATGGCATATTGATAGGAGGAGTTTGTTTAAACTCCGAGAGTTAAGGTTAACTCCGTCATCAATTAGTTGTCATCATCAAAAAGGGGGAGATTGTTGAATCTCGGATTTTGATAATGAAACCAATTTATTAGTATTTATTATTTAATCTGTGTTTTGAGTGACATAGGATGCTTTGATCAGGATGAGATAATTAAAGCAGGAAGAATCATGTTGGGCCGGAGGAAAACATGTCAGAAGATTGGACGTCGAGCCGAAGGATCGGTCGACGTATCGACCAAAGGCTTTGGGCCTTGGATTCGAGCATTAGGCCAAGAAGAGTGGATATTATGCCAAGGATATCGTAGTTGCGGAGTCAACTGGCCGATTGGACAATAGGCCGCAAGAGAAGACGATGCGCCGAAGAATCGGACGAAGCGTCGAGGGACCAATGACATGCCGGACAACATGATTCATGCTTAGTATTAATTGTCTAGATCGAAGTGTGTTTTTACATGTGAAGGATTAACTACGATAGCAAGGCATAAAGCAAAATGAAGTCCCGGAGTCAAGGACGTGATTTCGTTAGGAGTTCGAGAGTTCGTCAGAAGTCCAAACGTTCGTCGGAAGTTTTGTTGGAACCAGTCGAGAAGTCCAAGAGCCTGCCGGAAGAAGCTCGTCGAAACTCGCCAAGAAGATCGTCATGAAGTCCAGGAGCTTGCCGGAAGAACGTTGGAACATTGCTGAGAGATCGTAGGAAGTTCGTTGGAAGATTGCCGAAAGAAACCAAGACCTAGGGACTTATTTAGCTTAAGTATACCTTAGATTTCGTAGTTAGTACGTAATTGGGATTTGATTTGGGCTAACCCAATTATGGGCCAGTTGAGCCCATGTAAGGACTGTGCTAGGCCTATTGAAAGGCCCAAATAGTGACCCAAGAGGTGGCACAATCTCCGAGATTGTGTCAAGCGGTGGTATCCCCAGTCTGGGCAATGGTACCACCCAGACACAGTCTTTGAGAGGCTACAAGCAGTGGTACCGCCAGTCTGGGCGGTGGTACTGCCTAGTGTCAGACTAACAATGGCGGTGGTACCGCCCATACCCAAGAAACCCAGGATGAGATGTTTTTAAGCTCTAAGTTTGAATCAACTTGAAGCCTATAAATACCCCTCTTGTCCCTGGTTAAGAAACACAAGTATTAAGAGTAAAAAAGGATAGAAACACTACTGCAATCTTGTGTGAGATCTTCTCAAAGTTCTAAGTGTTAGAATAGTTTGAGAGAGGAGTGAGTGGAGGTGTAAGGGTTATCTCCTAAACCCGGTAAAAGGAGAATCAAGTTGTAAAAGGTGGTTGGTCTTCGCCTATTGAAGGAAGATCGATAGTGGATGCCGGTGGCCTCAACGGAAGAGGAATCAGCGGAGTAGATGTAGGTCATGACGACCGAACCACTATAAAATCTGGTTTGCATTTACTTTCTACAAATTACATTAACTGCAAACTGCCTTCAATATGCTCTTACTTCGCTTTCAAAGTTAAGCATTTCTGAGTTCGATTTTCAACGTATGAAAAGATTTTCAAAACCTACGTAATTTTACCACTACACTAATTCACTCTCCCCCCCTCCCCCCTCTTAGTTCCGACCTCGTTCCTAATAGATTTAGATTCCTAAAAGAACCTCAAATGACTTAATGCAATATGATAAGCTATGTAGATTGATTTTTTAGGCACCCAAGGTCAAATGGGTACCTAAAAATTATCCTTTTTTATAAAAACATATACCATCACAAGCTAGGAGCAAGAGATGGTACCTTGATAGTGGATGCTCAAGGCATATGACCGGAGATTTATCTCAATTCTCTAAACTCACTAGCATGGACGAAGGATATTGTCACCCTTGGAGACAACAACAAGGGTAAAATCATTGGCAAAGGAACCATAGGTAACAAATCCACCTTTTCTATTAAAGATGTGTTGTTAGTTGATGGCTTAAAGCATAACCTTTTGAGCATTAGTCAATTGTGTGATAAAGGATACATCATTAGATTTGAATCCAATGCTTACATTATTGAAAAACCATTCAAAAACACATCTATGATTGTTCTAAAACAAAATAATGTATACACTATTGAAATGTGTTTTTCGATTTTGAATGACGATGCTTGGCTTTGACATAGGAGGTTAGGTCATGCAAGCATGAAACTAATCTCTTAAATTTTATCTAAAGAACTTATAAGAGGAATTCCTCACATTAAGTTCATCAAAGACAATGTATGTGATGCATGTCAACTAGAAAAGCAAATAAAAAGTAGTTTCAAACTAAAGAACCAAATAACCACCTCTAGGCCATTGCAATTAATCCATATAGACTTACTCGGACCAATTGCTACATCAAGCCTAGGAGGAAGTAAATACGCATTTGTCATCATGGATGATTTTAGTAGATACACATGGACTTACTTTTTGGCACACAAAAGTGATTGCTTTAGGTGTTTCTCTAAGTTTGTAAACTTGTTCAAAATGAAAAGGGATTTATGATTTCATTAATTCGAAGTGATCGCAGTGGTGAATTTCAAAACCGTGATTTCCAAGAATTTTGTGAATCCAATAGATACAACCACAACTTCTCTACTCCAAGAAATCATCAACAAAATGGAGTAGTAGAAAGAAAGAATAAAAACTTACAAGAAATGACAAGAATCATGTTACATGAACATAGCCTACCCAAATATTTTTGGACCGAAGCCGTAAATATGGCATGCTATTTTATAAATGTTGAATCTCATATTTTAATGATGAAACCAATTGATTAGTGTTTATGATTTGATATATGTTTTGAGTGACATGGGATGCTTCGATCAGGGAGAGACATTTAAAGTAGGAAGAATCATGTTGAGCCAGAGAAACATGTCAAAAGATTGGACATCGCATTGAAGGATCGGTCGACGTATTGATTGAAGGCTTCAGGCCATGGTTTCGGGCATCAGGCCAATAAGAGTGGATATTATGCTAAGGATATCGGAATTACGGAGGTTAACTGGCCAATTGGGCAATAGGCTGCAAGAGAGGACAATGCGCCGACGAATCAGACGAAGTGTCGATGGACCAATGACATGCCAGACGACATGATTCATACTTAGTAATAATTGTCTAGATCGAAGTATATTTTTATATATGTAGGATTAACTATGATAGCAAGGCATAAAGCAAAATGAAGTCCCAAAGTCAAGAACGCGATTTCATTAGGAATTCGAGAGTTCGTCGGAATTCCGGACATTCATCGGAAGTTCTACCAGAACCAACCGAGCAGTCCAGGAGCTTGCCAAAGAAGCTCATCGGAACTCGCCAAGAAGATCATGAAATCCAGGAGCTTACCGGAGTCCACCGGAACATTGCTGGGAGTTTGACGGAAGTTCGTCAGAAGATCGTCGGAAGCTCACCGAAAGATTGTTGGAAGCTCGCTGAAAGAGCAATTGACATACCGAAACTAGATTGCTTAGAAAATATCTTAGGAATCATAGTTAGCACATAATTGTAGTTAGGATTGGGAGGTAATCCCATCAACTCTATTAGAGGCCAACTGGGCCCGAAGTTGGGCTGGTTTGGGCCGGATTCAAGGCCCAACCAGGATACTGAAAGCTTGGTTGGCGATAGCACCGCTTGGGAGAAACTGTCTCCCAAATGGTCGGGGCGGTGGTACCATCGGTAGTAAATGCTGTCAATGGTGGTACCACCCCTGTCAGGCGATGGTACCGCCAGAGCTCGGTCTCCAAGCTCTGTCAGGCGGTGGTACCGCCCATACCCGGGAAACCCGGGATGAGAAGTTTTTAGGCTCCAAGTTTGAATCAACTTGAAGCCTATAAATACCCCTCTCATCCCTGGTTAAGAAACACACAAGTATTGTGAGTAAAAAGGAAAGAAACGCTGCTATAATCTTGTGTTAAACTCCTCTTAAAGTTCTAAGTGTTAGAATAGTTTGAGAGAGGAGTAAGTGGGGGTGTAAGGGTTATCTCCTAAACCAAGTAAAGGAAGAATTTGTTGAATCTCAGATTTTGATTATGAAATCAATTGATAGATTAATTGATCTAATCCATATTATTGAGTTAAGTATGCAGGATTAACTATGATAGCCTAAAAACATAAAGCAAAGATACCGGAGTCAAGTTCGATGGGTGTTCAAGAATCCGAAGATTCGTCGGAGATGCTGCCGGAACCAACTGAGAAGAAATCGAGGACTTTTGGAAGTCCACTAAAGAAATCGTCGGAGGTTCGTGGAGATCACCGAGAAGGCTCAGCTACTCGCTGAACTTGCCACAAGATCGGGAGCCTTTTGGGAGTCTGTCGGAAGAAATCCGAGGGTGTATCGAAAGTCCACCGGAAGATCGCCGGAAAGCTCGCCTGAAGGAGACTCGACATTTGCCGGTTAAAAACTTGCTTAGGACTATGTTTTCAATTGCGTAGTTTGCATGAAATTAGGGTTAGGATTAAGGGATAATCCTATATCCTGGTAGGGGCCAATTGGCCCAGAATATGACTTGGTTTGGGCCGAATTTGAAGCCCAACCAATGATCGGTAAGGTTGGGCGGTGGAACCGTCGAACTGGGCGATGGTACCGCCAGACTGGGCGGTGGCACCGCCAGAACACTATCAATGTGAAAATTGACAAGCGGTAGCATCGCACCGACAAGCGGTGGCACTACCAGTACACGGTCAATGTGACATTGATAGGCGGTGGCACCGCTAGTTTCGGGAACCCAAGAGAATTCAAATTTGGAGCTCAAATTTGAATCCTCTTGGGGTCTATAAATACCCCTCAATTCTCAGCAGAGAATACAACTTTTGAGAAGCAATAATTGAGATAAAAGCCTTAGCAAAGTCTTTAGCAAGTCTTGTTTTCAATTACTTGAGTGTTCACCTCCTTCTTTCTGGTTGAAAATTTGTAAGAGTGTGAACCACTTGTAAAAGATTGTAAGAGGGGTATTTGTCCTTCCCCTTCAAAGCGATTTGCTAGTGGAAGTTGAGAGCCTCTTCGAAGAAGGCTTCGTAAGTGGATGTAGGTCATTTTGATCGAACCAATTTAAATTGGTGTATTCCTTAAATGTGTGAGTTCTTACTTTCTTGAAATTGTTATTTACACTACTGCTAGCTTTCAGTTTTTATCTACTCAAGTTACTATCGAAACAAAATCTCATCGTATTTATGAATTCGTTTTTAAACTTACAAGTTTTAATTCGCTGCACTAATTCACCCCCACCCCCCCCTCTTAGTGCCACTCCAATCCTAACAATTGGTATCAGAGTAAGGCTCACTCTCATATTTGGTTTAATACCCAAGAGAGATGACTTACTCTAGCATGCATGAGGGTCATTCTATTACACGTCCACCTATATTTAATGGGTCGAATTACACATATTGAAAAACTCGTATGAGGATCTTCCTCATTTTCATGGATTTCGAGTTATCGACTATTGTTGAAAATGGATTTCAAAAATCTTCTCTTCTGATGAGCGAATGGGATAAATCAGATAAGAAGGTTTTTGCCTTAAACACAAAGGCTATGAATGCCCTGTTTTGCGCATTAGACAAAAATGAATTCAATCACGTCTTAATTTGTGATTTGGCTTTTAATATTTGGAGAACTCTTGAGGTCACTCATGAAGGCACTAGCTGAGTGAAAGAATCAAAAATCAATATTCTTATGCACTCTTATAAACTTTTCCGAATGAAACCAAGTGAGCCCATCGGAGACATGTACACCCGTTTCACGGATGTCATCAATGGACTCAAAGCTCTTGGTAAAGATTTTTCTAACTTTGAACTTGTAACTAAGATCTTAAGATCCCTTCCTACAAGTTGGGATCCAAAAGTTACAGACATTCAAGAGGCCAAGGACCTTAAAATATTTCCTCTTGAAGAACTTATTGGGTCTCTAATGACCTACGAAATAATGTGCCATGCTCATGAAGAGCTCGAGAACCCCCTTTCAAAGAACAGGAAGGATATGGCACTCACATCACAAGAAGACCACTTGAAAGGAACATTAAGTGATGAGGACAGTGACAATGATATTGCACTTTTAACTAAAAAATTTTAAAAATTTATAAGAAAGAACAAATTTAAAAATAACACCAAAAATAGACTTGAACCTAAAAAGGACCAAGTGATATGCTACGAATACAAGAAGTTGGGGAACTTCAAAAATGAATGCCCTCAAGCCAAGAAGAAGCAACCAAAGGAGAAGAAAGCTCTAAAAGTGACTTGGGACGATTCAAGTGATTCCGAAAGTGAAGAAGCTAGCAACAAAGAGGAGGAAAACTTTGCGCTAATGACTTTAGGAGAAGAGGTATGTTATTTAATTAATGAAGATTTATCTTTCAATGAACTTTCTATCACTTTTCACGAATTATTTGATGAGTGTAGAACTATTAGTAAGAAGTTTAATATCTTAAAGAAAGAGCATGTCTTACTACAAAATAAGCTTGATAGTCTTCAAACTCCTCCATGTTCTAAGTGTGAACATTTAGAAGCAATAAAAAATAAAAATTTGCTACTTAAAGAGACCTTAAACAAGTTTAAGGTCGGTAGCAAGAGATTGGACATGATCCTTGCAAATAAGGGTCAAGTCACAAATAGAAGTGGAATTGGTTTTGTGAGAGGATCTCACCAAAATCATACCACTTTCATTAAAGGACCCACATTACATGTTTCACCTTGTTTGAAATATAACTTTTGTTGTAAATTTGGATATATAGCTTACAAATGCCCACTTAGGAAAATTAGTCCACATAAATTAATATGGGTTCCTAAAGGAACTATAAATAGTTTAATAATGAATAACCAAATTGGTAGATCAATTTTTTAGGCACCCAAAATCAAATAGGTACCTAAAAACCATCCTCCTTTGTAGATAAACCCACAAGCTAAGAACAAAAGATGGTATCTCAATATTGGATGCTCAAGAAACATGACTGGAGATCTATCTTATTTCTCTATGCTCACTAGCAAAGAAGAAGGGTACGTCACCTTCGGAGACAACAACAAAGGTAAAATCATTGGCAAGGGAACCATAGGTAACAAATTAAGTTTTTCTATTGATGATGTATTACTAGTTGATGGATTAAAATATAATCTCTTAAGTATTAGTCAATTATGCGATAAAGGTTATATCATTAGATTTGAATCTAATGTGTGCATTATTGAAAAACCAAACAATAACATGTCAATGATTGCTTTGAAACAAAATAATGTCTACACCATCAACCTTGATGAACTAAATAATGAAATATGCTTCTCCGCCTTAAATGATGATGCTTGGCTTTAGCCTAGGAGATTAGGCCATGCGAGTATGAAACTAATATCTAAGATCTCATCTAGAGAATTAGTACGAGGGATTCCCAATATGAAGTTTGTTAAGGACAAAATATACGATGTGTGTCAACTAGGTAAACAAATAAAAACTAGTTTCAAATAAAAAATTCAAATTAGCACCACTAGACCATTACAATTGATCCATTTAGACTTATTTGGACCAATTTACACGACAAGTCTAGGAAAAAGCAAATATGCCTTTGTAATTGTAGATGACTATACTAGATATACTTAGACCTATTTCTTGGCTCACAAAAATGATTGTTTCAAATGTTTCTCTAAATTTTGTAAACTCACTCAAAACAAAAAAGGCTTCATGATTTCATCAATTCGGAGTGATCACGGTGGCGAATTTCAAAACCGTGACATCCAAAGTTTTTGTGAAGTTAATGGATATAACCACAACTTCTCCACTTCGAGGAATCCTCAACAAAATGAAGTAGTTGAAAGAAAAAATAGAAATCTACAAGAAATGGCAAGAACTATGTTGAATAAACATAGTCTACCCAAGTATTTTTGGGCCAAAGTTGTTAATACGGCTTGCTACATCATGAATAGAGTTCTAATAAGACCATCTCTATCAAAAACTCCCTATGAATTATGGAATAACAAAAAATCCAATGTTTCTTATTTTAAAGTTTTCGGTTGCAAATGTTTTATTTTGAATGAAAAGGATGCCTTAGGAAAGTTCGATGCCAAATCCGATGAAGGCATCTTTCTTGGCCACTTTTCCATTTCTAAGGCTTTTCATCTTTTTAACAAAAGAACCTTAGTTATAAAAGAATCTATTCATGTAGTTTTAAATGAAATTTCTAATTTAAATAAAAATAATTTTGATGATGATCTTGTTTTGATTATTTGAATTTAAATGAACCCCCTCCTCAGAATAGCAACTTGGATGCATCTTCTTCCTTACATAAGGAATGGAAGTATATGGATGCTCATCCAAAGGAGCTAATTATAGGAGATATATCAAAAGGGGTTCAAACTCGTTCTTCCTTTAAGAATTTTTGTGCTAACGCCGCCTTCCTTTCTCAAATTGCACCTAAATGCATTGACGAGGCCTTGAAAGATGATTCATGGGTTATTGCAATGCAAGAGGAATTGAACCAATTTGAGAGGAATGAGGTATGAAAATTTGTTCATAGACCTAGTGACCATTTAGTCATTGGTACTAAATGGGTCTTTAGAAACAAGCAAGACGAATGCGGTATTGTGGTTAGAAACAAGGCTAGACTAGTGGCCAAATGTTTCAACCAAGAAGAAGGTATCGACTATAAAGAAACCTTCACTCCTGTGACAAGGTTAGAAGCCATTAGGATGCTCCTTGCCTATGCTAGTAGTAATGATTTTAAACTATTTCAAATGGATGTCAAAAGTGCATTCTTGAATGGTTTTATTTTTGAAGAAGTATATGTCGAACAACCTCCCGGATTTGAAAATTCTCTTCTTCCTAATCATGTATTCAAATTGACTAAAGCTCTCTATGACTTGAAACAAGCTCCTAGAGCTTGGTATGAAAAGCTTAGTTCCTTTCTTATTTTAAATAATTTTACCAAAGGCAAAGTTGATACTACATTATTTATCAAACACTTTGAAAATAATTTTTCTTATTGTGCAAATTTATGTTGACGATATTATTTTTGGTTCTTTGGATGAATCACTATGTGAATCATTTGCCAAGTGTATGAGTCATGAATTTGAAATGAGTCTAATGGGTGAATTAACCTTCTTTTTAGGATTACAAATTAAACAACTTAGTGATGGTATATTTCTTAATCAATCTAAATATACATTAGAATAGTTAAAACGATTTAACATGGATGTTTCAAAAGTGATAAACACTCCTATGAGTACTTCGAAGAAGTTAGATATGGATGAAAATGGTAAAAATTTTGATCAAAAAACGTATAGGGGAATGATATGTAGTCTACTTTATCTCACCACGACTAGACCGGATATCATATTTAGTGTAGGACTTTGCGCTAGGTTTCAATCTAATCCTAAATTATCTCATCTTAAGAGTGTTAAAAGAATATTTAGCTATCTTAAAGGAACTCTCAATTTAGGATTATGGTATCTAAAATTTGATAAATTTGATTTAATAGCTTATGTAGATGCCGATTTTGGCAGATGCAGGATAGATAGAATAAGTACATCCGGAACATGCCAATTTCTAGGACATGCACTTGTTTCTTGGACTTCCAAGAAACAAAATTCAGTTGCACTATCCACGGTAGAAGCCGAATACATTGTTGCAAGTGCATGCTATGCACAAGTTGTTTGGATGAAGAACATATTGGAAGACTATGAAATTTACTTGAAAAATATACCTATAAAATATGATAATACAAGTGTCATTTGTCTTACCAAAAATTCAATTCAACACTCTAGAACTAAGCATATCGATATTAGGCATCATTTCATACGTGATCATGTCTTTAACAATAATGTCATTCTAGAGTTTATTGACACAATGCATCAATTAGCAGACATCTTTACAAAAGCTTTAAATGAAGACCAATTTGACTTCAATAGAAGGGAACTAGGCATGTTAAATTGTCCCTGAGAATAAGCTTGTTTGAATGTATTTTCCAAAAAGTTTTTCATCCTCTTTTCATTCTTTTGTGGATTTAATTTCTTCCTTCTTTTTCGATTCCAAATGATATATTAAAGTGCAATCCAAGATCCTATCCTATCTTGAGCCAAACACCTCTGAAAAATAAAAAGGGGGAGGAAAGAAATTTTTTCTTTCTCTTCCTTGGCATGCCAGCGGTGGCACCACCAGAACCGACAATAGCACCGCTTGAGCTCTCGGTCGCCAGGTGGTGGCACCGCTTAGATTGGCGGTGGCACCGTCCGATATCTCCCTTATAAGTAAAGGGGCTAGGGCCGACGGTGGAACCGCCCCCAACCCGTGAGAACTCTCCCTAGAACTCCCACAACTCTTTTTAAACTTCTCTAACCCTCATTCCAACCTTTGGAAGCCTAAGAGAGAGATTCTTATTGGTTCAAGCTCTCTATTTTTCAAGGAATTCTCCATAAGGTAAAATCTGAAATCTTTCCTTCCTCTTCTCATTATTTTGCCTACTCTTCATAGTTTCATATTCTTGATCTATCATCTTGTCTAGATAATGGCTCCTAAGAGATCAAAAAGAACAAAAGGGAAAAGGGTTAAAGGAGATTCATATGACCAAAATCTTTTTAGATCCAAAGAAGTAGCTCTTAGGTTTCAAAATTTCGAAATAAGAACTATATATAAGGGTAAACATGTTGATCTAGAAGAACTAGGAAACCTAGAACCCATTAGATGGTTTGCACATTTAGATGCCTTACCTCTCCTACAAATCAATGAACCAATTTATCCTAGGTTAGTTAGGCTATTTTATGTAAACTTATGTGTGGACAACGATAGCTTAAGTACTTACCTTTTAGGAATACAAATTCAAATCTTTGATAGTACTATTTGTGAACTAATTGGAATTACTTAAAAGGATAGGGGCTATTACTTTAAAAATAAATGGGATGTCAATGTAATCGGAATAACTTACTCTGAAGCATTAGAAACTATCTTTGAAAATCCGAACCTAGGCATGATACCCAAAAGTTGCGAGCACTTACTATCCTTTAACTCTGAAATTCTTCATCACATCATGACTAGTATACTACTTCCCAAGCAATTTAATCTTGATGAAATGAGTCAAATAGAGCTAAGCACCATGTACTGAATTATGACCGGACAACATAATTGCTTTGGATACTTAATCTGGCAACACATGCATGATATAATAGCTAAAGATACTATGTTACCATATGGGGGGTTAATCACTCAATTAATACTTGCCCATTATATTTGTATCTCACCTGATGAAGAAATAATTCAAGTTGATCGATTAAAAAGACTTAGGTGCACATTTAGCAATAGTATATGGGTTAGGCAACCTAGAAGGACTGATCCAATTCCCCCACCAGTAGAACACCCCGAAACACCAATTTTTAGAGGAAATGAATCTCCTCCTCTTAGTCCCTTTGGTGCAGCACCTTCAGCTCCTACTTCATCTTCTGAAGAACTCATTATGGCAGAATTGCATTAGATCAAATCATAACAAAAACAACTCAAATCACAGCAAGAGCAAATTCAAATTCAGCAAATTGAAATTTTCAAGGAACCGCGACAAATGAATCAAAAAATAGATGTCATGTATAAGAACTATAGATTTCCTCCTAAGGATTAATCGATATACCTTCTTATTATGTTACCTTGATATGCGATCCTTGTATGATTACTCTTGATGCCAAATTAAAGTTTTGCCATCTTCTTTCTTTTGTATGAAAGCCATGCTGTTTTAAACGTGTTAGGATCGGAGCGGCACTAAGAGGGGGGGGGTGAATTAGTGCAGCGGATTAAAACTTTGATTTTAACAAAATCTTTCGTACGATAAGAACGGAACTTGAAAAGTTTAACTTGAAAGCGTATTCTTAAAGTTGCGCAGCAAGGGTAATAAGGAACTAAAGCAGTAAGAAGATTTGCAGTAATGTAAATGACAATAATAAAATGCAAACCAGAGATTACGCTGATTTTTAGAGTGGTTCGGTCAAATGACCTACTCCACTTGCGATGCCCCTCTTCGATGAGGCTCCCACCTTCCACTAGCAAATCTCTTGAAATGGAAGGGTAAACACCCCTCTTACAACCTTTTACAAGCAGCTCAACCTCTTACAAATTTTCAATAAGAAAGGAGGAGAACTCTCTAGCAAATTGAAAACAAGACTTGCTAAGACTTTCTAAGACTTTTCTCTCAATCAAAATGCTTCTCAAAAGTTGTAACCTCAGCTGAGATTTGAGGGGTATTTATAGGCCTCAAGAGGATTCAAATTTTGGGCTCCAAAATTTGAATTCTCTTAGGGTTCCCGGTGCTGGAGGTGCCACCGCCCAGCGCTCGGGTGCTGGACGGTGCAACCGCCCAGCCAAGGAGGTGTCACCACCTAGCACTCGGGTGCTGGGCGGTTTCACTGCCCAGCCAGGCGGTGCCACCGCCTGGCTCTCCGTTTCATTTGTTTGGCTTAATTTTAGCCCAAACCAAATCTGACTTTGGGCCCAGTTGGCCCCTAACCAGGATATAGGATTATCTATTAATCCTAATCCTAATTACAGGTGAACTACATAACACACAAAAAAAAAACATCCTAAGCAAGTTTTGTAACCGCAAACGTCGAGTCTTGTTCCGGCGAGCTTTCCGACGAACTTCTTCCGACGGACTCCCTACAAGCTCCCAATCTTTGTGATGACTTTAACGAGTAGCCGAGCCTTCTCGGTGATCTCCGCGAGCCTCCGACGATTTCTTCGGCGAACTTCCGACACGTTCCCGATTTCTTCTCGGTTGGTTCCGGCAGCATCTCCGATGATTCTTCGGTCTCTTAAACGTCCATCGAGCTCGACTCCGGTATCCTTACTTTATGTTTTCTGGTTATCGTAGTTAATCCTGCACACTTAACTCAATAATATGGATTAGATCAATTAACCCACCAATTGATTATATCATCAAAATCCGAGATTCAACAATCTCCCCCTTTTTTATGATAACAATCAATTGATGACGGAGTTAAACATAACTCCCCCTATCTATATGCCATATTATGATAAGATAAAAAACACTTGAATTCCATCCAACTGGATTCAAGCATAACCCGATAAGTTCTAATCGTAGAACTTATCGTTATCCTCATTAAACAATAGTAAGTACGAAACTTTGATGAAAATCATAAGTTAAATGATAAGGGACGAATTTTGCTACGACAGAAGATAAAGATTTTCAATATAAATTTCATGATATCAATCTTGTGATATTTTCAAGGATTTGCAAGTCATATAAGACATTCATATCACACAAGTTTTTGTAATTCATATTAGTCATGCTATCGTTCTGGTGTAAGTCATCACTTCTCCCCCTTTGTCATCAACAAAAAGAGACAAGCCAGCTAATTGATGATCACAGAAAAAGGTTTAGCATTTATCAAAGTTCATCATTCAAATTTGCCAGAAATAGTTTATCCAAAAGACATCATCATTTAAGCAGATTAAAACAGTAGTTATCTAAAAGGAAAGATCAGTTATCATTCAATCGATGACAAACTTGAACTTGTTGTTAAAAGCAAACAGAACAGAATAAAAAGATACATCAATTTAATCCTTAGGAGGTAATCCACAGTGCTGATACATGATATCTATTTTTTCATTCATCTGTCGTAGTGTCTTCAAAATTTCAACTTGTTGATTCTGAATTTGTTCTTGATGTGATTTGATCTGTGATAGCTCCTCCATAATGATATCTTCAGAGGAGGAAACAGGAGCTGAAGGTGCTGCGCCAAAGGGACTAGGAGGAGGAGATTCATTTCCCATAAGAATTGGTGTTTCGGGTTGTTCTATTGGTGGAGGAATTGGATCCGTCCTTCTAGGCTGCCTAACCCATATGCCATTGCTAAAAGTGCACCTAAGTCTTTTCAGCAGGTTTTTATTTATTATGTTATATCGATCATTTTGAATAGATTCTTCATCGGGTGGAATGCAAATGTCATAGGCATGAAGAATTCTAGTGATTAACCTCCCATATGGTAATATAGTATCTTTAGTCATAATATCCTGCATGTGTTGGCGAATTAAGTACCCAAAACAATTATGCTGACCGGTCATAATCCAATACATGGTTCCTATCTCTATTTGACTTATTTCGTCAAGATGAAATTGTTTGGGGAATATGATGCTTGTGATAATGTGATGAAGAATTTTAGAGTTGAAAGGCAGTAAGTGTTCACAGCTCTTGGGTAGGAAGTCAAGGTTTGGATTTGCAAAAATTGTTTTCACGGCTTCGGTATAGGTTGCTCCTATGGTTTTGACGTCCCATTTACCTTTAAAATAGCATCCCCTATCTTTTTCAGTTATGCCAATTAGCTCACAAATGGTGCTGTCAAATATTCTAATGGGTGTTCCTAGAATGTAAGTGCTTAGGCTATCATTGTCCTCATATAGGTTGGCATAGAACAATCTCACTAACCGTGGATAGATTGGTTCCTCTATTTGTAGTAGAGGTAGAGCTTCTAGGTGTGCAAACCACCTAATGGGATCTAAGTCCTCTAGTTCATCCAAATCAACGTATTTTCCCTTATGGACACATCGTGTTTCAAATTTTGGAAAGCTAAGGGCTACCTCTTTTGATCTAAAAAGGTCATGGTTATATGAATCTCCTTCAATCCTTATTCCTTTTGATCTCTTAGGAGCCATTTTCTAGACAAGATGATGATGAAATTGTGAAAAAATAAGCAAGAGAAAGAGAAAAGAAAAGAGGGATTTCAAGTGTTACCTTGTGGAGATTATGTTGAGAGATGGAAAGCTTGGACCACCAAGAATCCTTCTCCAATGTTTCTAAGAGTTAGAATGAGGGTTAGAGGGAATGGGAGAGGGTTTTTGAGAGGTTTTTCTTCGGGTTGGGGGCGGTGTCACCGCCGGCCCTAACGCCTCGGGTTAAAAGGGTTACTCGGTCGGTGTCACCGCCAAACTGGTCGGTGTCACCGCCTGGCGCCCGAGCGCCAGGTGGTGCAACCGCCGGATCTGGCGGTGCCACCGCTGGCATCACGCGGAGGAAAGAAAAAAAATTTTTCTTCCTTCCTTTTGTTTAGCTTCTTCCCTCAAGATCATAAGTTATACTTTAATGGATCATTTTGAATTGAAGAAGAAGGAAGAATTCAAATTCATAAACGAAGGGAAAAGAACGAGTCCTTTTTGTGAAGTTCATTTTAGGGACAATTTAGCATGCCTAATTCCCTTCGGATGAATTCAAATTGGTCTTCATTCAAAGCTTTTGTAAATATATCTGCTAATTGATGCTTTGTGTCAATGAATTCTAGAACAACATCATTGTTAAGGACATGATCGCGTATGAAATGATGCCTAACGTCGATGTGCTTAGTTCTAGAGTGCTGAATTGGATTTTTAGTAAGGCATATGGCACTAGTATTATCGCATTTTATGGGAATATTTTCAAAGTGAATTCCAAAGTCTTCTAATGTATTTTTCATCCAAATTACTTGTGCACAACATGCACTTGCAGCAATGTATTCGGCTTCCGCCGTAGATAGTGCAACTGAATTTTGTTTCTTGGAAGTCCAAGAAACAAGTGCATGTCCTAAAAATTGGCATGTTTCGGATATACTTTTTCTATCTATCCTGCATCCGCCAAAATCGACATCTGCATAAGCTATTAGATCGAATTTTTCAGATTTTGGATACCACAATCCTAAATTTGGAGTTCCTTTAAGATACCTAAATATTCTTTTAATACTCTTAAGATGAGATAATTTAGGATTAGATTGAAACCTAGCGTAAAGTCCTACACTAAACATAATATCCGGTCTAGTCGCGGTGAGGTAGAGTAGACTACCTATCATTCCCCTATATGTTTTTTGATCGAAACTTTCACCATTTTCATCCATATCTAACTTAGTCGCAGTACTCATAGGGGTGTTTATTGCTTTTGAATTATCCATGTTAAATCGTTTTAACAATTCTAATGTATATTTAGATTGGTTAAGAAATATATCATCACTAAGTTGTTTGATTTGTAATCCCAAAAAGAAAGTTAATTCACCCATTAAACTCATTTCAAATTCAAGACTCATACATTTGGCAAATGATTCACATAGTGATTCATCCGAAGAGCCAAAAATAATATCGTCAACATAAATTTGCACAATAAGAAAATTATTTTCAAAATATTTAATAAACAATGTAGTATCAACCTTGCCTTTAGTAAAATTATTTAAAATAAGAAAGGAACTAAGCCTTTCGTACCAAGCTCTAGGAGCTTGTTTCAAGCCATAGAGGGCCTTGGTCAATTTGAATACATGATTAGGAAGAAGAGAATTTTCAAATCCGGGAGGTTGTTCGACATATACTTCTTCGGAAATAAAATCATTCAAGAAAGCACTTTTAACATCCATTTGAAATAGTTTAAAATTATTACTACTAGCATAGGTAAGGAGCATCCTTATGGATTCTAATCGAGCCATGGGAGCGAAGGTTTCTTCGTAATCGATACCTTCTTCTTGGTTGAAACCTTTGGCCACTAATCTAGCCTTGTTTCTAACCACGATACCATTTTCGTCTTGCTTGTTTCTAAAGACCCACTTAGTACCTATGACTAAGTGGTCACTTGGTCTAGGAACAAGCTTCCATACCTCATTCCTCTCAAATTGGTTCAATTCTTCTTGCATTGCAATGACCCAAAAATCATCTTTTAAGGCTTCGTCAATGCATTTAGGTTCAATTTGAGAAAGGAAAGCGGCGTTAGCACAGAAATTTTTGAAAGAAGAACGAGTTTGAACCCCTTTTGATGTATCTCCTATAATTTGCTCATTTGGATGAGCATCTACATACTTCCATTCTTTTGGTAAAGAAATTTCGGAAGAAGATGCATTCAAATGGCTATTTTGAGGAGAGGGTTCATTTAAATTCAAATTATCAAAACCAAGATCATCATCAAAATCATTTTTCTTTAAATCAGAAATTTCATTAAAAACTACATGAATAGACTCTTCTATTACTAAGGTTCTTTTATTAAAAATCCGAAAAGCCTTAGAAACGGAAGAGTAGCCAAGAAAGATGCCTTCATCGGATTTAGCATCAAATTTACCTAAGGCATCCTTTTCATTTAAAATAAAGCATTTACAACCGAAAACTTTAAAATAAGAAATATTTGGTTTTTTGTTATTTCATAATTCATAGGGAGTTTTTGATAGAGATGGTCTTATTAGAACCCTATTCATGATGTAGCAAGTCGTATTTACGGCTTCGGCCCAAAAATATTTGGGTAAATTATGTTCATTTAACATAGTTCTTGCCATTTCTTGTAGGTTTCTATTTTTTCTTTCAACTACACCATTTTGTTGAGGATTTCTTGGAGTTGAGAAGTTGTGATTGTATCCATTAACTTCGCAAAAATTTTGAAAGTCATGGTTTTGAAATTCACCACCGTGATCACTCCGAATTGATGATATCATGAAGCCTTTTTCGTTTTGAGTGAGTTTACAAAATTTAAAGAAACACTTGAAGCAATCACTTTTGTGAGCTAAGAAATAGGTCCAAGTGTATCTAGAGTAGTCATCCACAATCACAAAAGCATATTTGCTTCCACCTAGACTTGTTGTATCAATTGGTCCAAATAAGTCCAAATGGATCAATTGTAATGGTCTAGTGGTGCTAATTTGATTTTTTTGTTTGAAGCTTGTTTTCATTTGTTTGCCTAGTTGACATGCATCGCATACTTTGTCCTTAATAAACTTTATATTTGGAATTCCTCGTACTAATTCTTGAGATGAGATCTTAGATATTGTTTTCATGCTTGCATGGCCTAATCTCCTATGCCAAAGCCAAGCATCATCATTTACGGTGGAGAAACACATTTCATTACTTAGTTCATCAAGATTGATAGTATAGACATTATTTTGTTTTAAAGCAATCATAGTCATGTTATGATTTGGTTTTCAATAATACACATATTTGATTCAAATCTAACGATGTAACCTTTATCGCATAGTTGACTAATACTCAAGAGATTATGTTTCAATCCATCAACTAGTAAGACATCATCAATGGAAAAATTAAATTTGTTACCAATAGTTCCCTTGCCAATGATTTTGCCCTTGTTGTTGTCTCCGAAGGTAACGTACCCTTCTTCTTTGCTAGTGAGCATAGAGAAATGAGATGGATCTCCAGTCATATGTCTTGAGCATCCACTATCGAGATACCATCTCTTGCTCCTAGCTTGTGGGTTTGTCTACAAAAGAGGATGATTTTTAGGTACCCATTTGATTTTGGGTGCCTCAAAAATTGACCCACTAACTTTGTTATTTATTATTGAATTCTTTATAGTTCCTTTAGGAACCCATATTAATTTTTGTGAACTAATTTTCCTAAATGGGCATTTGTAGGCAATATGTCCGGATTTGCAACAAAAGTTGCATTTCATATAAGAGGAAACATGTAATGTAGGTCCTTTTATGAAAGTGGTAGGATTTTGATGTAATCCTTTTACAAATCCAATTCCATTTCTATTTGCGATGTGACCCTTGTGTGCAAGGATCATATCTAATCCTTTGCTACCAACCTTAAACTTTTTTATGGTTTCCTTAAGAAGCAAATTTTCATTTTTTATTGCTTCTAAGTGCTCACACTTAGAGCATGGAGGAGTTTGAAGACTATCAAACTTATCTTGTAGCAAAGCATGCTCTTTCTTTAAGATACTTAACTTCTTGCTAACAGTTCTACATTCATCAAATAATTCATGAAAAGCGATAGATAGTTCTTCAAAAGATAAATCTTCATTAAATAAATCACATACCTCTTCTCCTAACGCCATTAGCGCGTAATGAGCAACTTGCTCGGTGTTGGACTCCTCTTCTTCGGATGCGCTTGAATCATCCCACGTTGCCTTGAACGCCTTCTTCTTTGATGTTCTCTTTTTGGCTTGAGGACAATCGTTCTTATAGTGTCCCGGTTTTTTGCATTCATAGCAAATCACTTGGTCCTTCTTTTGTTCAAATTTATTTTTTGTATTATTTTTAAATTTGTTCTTTCTTAAATATTTTTTAAATTTTTGAGTCAAAAGTGCAATGTCATTGTCACTGTCCTCATCACTTGATGTTCCTTTCAAGTGGTCTTCTTGTGATTTGAGTGCCATATCCTTCCTGTTCTTTGGAAGGGGGTTCTCGAGCTCGTCATGAGCTTGACATGTTATTTCGTAGGTCATTAGAGACCCAATGAGTTCTTCAAGAGGGAATGCTTTAAGGTCTTTGGCCTCTTGAATGGCCATAACTTTTGGATCCCAACTTTTAGGGAGGGATCTTAAGATTTTAGTTACTAGTTCAAAGTTAGTAAAATCTTTACCAAGAGCTTTGAGTCCATTGATGACATCCGTAAACCGGGTGTACATGTCTCCGATGGACTCACTTGGTTTCATTCGGAAAAGTTCGTAAGAGTGCACAAGGATGTTGATTTTGGACTCTTTCACTTGGCTAGTGCCTTCATGAGTGACCTCAAGAGTTCTCCAAATATCAAAAGCCGAATCACACATTGAAACACGATTAAATTCGTTTTTGTCTAGTGCACAAAACAAGGCATTCATAGCCTTTGCATTTAAAGCAAAAACCTTCTTCTCCGATTCATTCCATTCGCTCATCGGAAGAGAAGATTTTTGAAATCAATTCTCAACAATAGACCAAAGCTCAAAGTCCATAGAAATGAGGAAAATCCTCATGCGAGTCTTCCAATATGTGTAATCCGACCCATTAAACAAAGGTGGTCGTGCAATAGAGTGGCCCTCTTGCATGCCGGAGTAAGCCATCTCTCTTGGGTATTAAACCAAATATGAGAGATAACCTCGCTCTGATACCACTTGTTAGGATCGGAGCGGCACTAAGAGGGGGGGGGTGAATTAGTGCAGCGGATTAAAACTTCGATTTTAACAAAATCTTTCGTACGATAAGAACGGAACTTGAAAAGTTTAACTTGAAAGCGTATTCTTAAAGTTGCGCAGCAAGGGAAATAAGGAACTAAAGCAGTAAGAAGATTTGCAGTAATGTAAATGACAATAATAAAATGCAAACCAGAGATTACGCTGATTTTTAGAGTGGTTCGGTCTAATGACCTACTCCACTTACGATGCCCCTCTTCGATGAGGCTCCCACCTTCCACTAGCAAATCTCTTGAAATGGAAGGGTAAACACCCCTCTTACAACCTTTTACAAGCAGCTCAACCTCTTACAAATTTTCAGTAAGAAAGAAGGAGGAGAACTCTCTAGCAAATTGAAAACAAGACTTGCTAAGACTTTCTAAAACTTTTCTCTCAATCAAAATGCTTCTCAAAAGTTGTAACCTCAGTTGAGATTTGAGGGATATTTATAGGCCTCAAGAGGATTCAAATTTTGGGCTCCAAAATTTGAATTCTCTTAGGGTTCCCGGTGCTGGAGGTGCCACCGCCCAGCGCTCGGGTGCTAGACGGTGCAACCGCCCAACCAAGGAGGTGTCACCGCCCAGCACTCGGGTGCTGGGCGGTTTCACCGCCTGGCTCTCCGATTCATTTGTTTGGCTTAATTTTAGCCCAAACCAAATCTGACTTTGGGCCCAGTTGGCCCCTAACCAGGATATAGGATTATCTCTTAATCCTAATCCTAATTACAGGTGAACTACATAACACACAAAAAAAAAACATCCTAAGCAAGTTTTGTAACCGCGAACGTCGAGTCTTATTCCGCCGAGCTTTCCGACGAACTTCTTCCGACGGACTCCCTGCAAGCTCCCAATCTTTGTGATGACTTTAACGAGTAGCCGAGCTTCTCGGTGATCTCCGCGAGCCTCCGACGATTTCTTCGGCGAACTTCCGACACGTTCCCGATTTCTTCTCGGTTGGTTCCGGCAGCATCTCCGATGATTCTTCGGTCTCTTAAACGTCCATCGAGCTCGACTCCGGTATCCTTGCTTTATGTTTTCTGGTTATCGTAGTTAATCCTGCACACTTAACTCAATAATATGGATTAGATCAATTAACCCACCAATTGATTATATCATCAAAATCCGAGATTCAACAAAACGAATGCTGGATTTTTCAAATATGATGAATTTTAATTGAATGTTGATTTCTTTCTACTAAGATGAATTTTGGATTCTATTTAATAAGATGAATTTTGTATAATCTTAAGAATTCCGAATGATCAATCTTCATAGTGAATTTTCAATCACAAATTGTATGCTTAAAAGTCTCATCTCCTTTTTGTTGACGACAAAGGAGGAGAAGAATGAGCAAAAAATTGATGAATTATATGCCAATGTGAAAGCATGACTTATAAAAATTGCAAAAGCTTGTGTATTGCAAAGGTCTTATGTGAATGATATGCATCAATAGCATGACTTATCTAAATAGCAAGAACCTGTATAAATGATAAATCACAAATCTCCGTGAGAATACTGCAAGTTTTTTATATTGCTTGATCATGCCTTACATTTATGAGATTCATGTTGAAAGTTCACATCTATTGTTGAAATGACATTAGTCTTCATTCGACTTGAAAATAATTTTCATAGCTTGAAATTATGAAAAATACGAAGTTTCGTATTTGCTCATGCTTATTGAGAATAACGATAAGTTCAAATAGATAGAACTTATCGGCTTAGGCTTGAATTCAAAGAGATTGAATTCAAGTGTTTTTATCCTCTCATAATATGACATATAGATAAGGGGAGTTATGTTTAACTCCATCATCAATTGAATGTCATCATCAAAAAAGGGGAGATTGTTGAATCTCGAATTTTGATGATGAAATCAATTGATGGATTAATTGATCTAATCCATATTATTGAGTTAAGTGTGCAGGAATAACTACAATAGCCTGAAAACATAAAGCAAAGATACCGGAGTCAAGTTCGATGGGTGTTCAAGAATCTGAAGATTCGTCGAAGATGCTGCCGAAACCAACCGAGAAGAAATCGGGGACTTTCAGAAGTCCGCCGAAGAAATTGTCGGAGGTTCCCGGAGATCACCAAGAAGGCTCGGCTACTCGCTAAACTCGCCACAAGATCGGGAGCCTGCTGGGAGTCCGTTGGAAAAAATCCGAGGGCGTATCGGAAGTCCGTCGGAAGATCACCGAAAGGAGACTCGACGTTTGCTGGTTAAAAACTTGC
The DNA here is from genome assembly GCF_036884655.1 of Musa acuminata AAA Group. Lineage (NCBI taxonomy): Eukaryota > Viridiplantae > Streptophyta > Magnoliopsida > Zingiberales > Musaceae > Musa > Musa acuminata. Next base: position 22,572,287 of record NC_088335.1, read on the forward strand.
TTAGGACTATGTTTTCAGTTGCGTAATTTGCATATAATTAGGGTTAGGATTAAGGGATAATCCTATATCCTGGTTAGGGGCCAACTCGGCCCGAATATGACTTGGTTTGGGCTGGAATTGAAGCCCAACCAATGACCGGTAAGGTTGGGCGGTGGAACCGCCGGACTGGGTGGTGGCACCACCCAGAACCCAAGGATCAAGTGGTGGTACCATCGGACTAGGCGGTGGCACTACCCAGCACCCGAGAGTTCAGGCGGTGGCACCGCCTAGAGCCCGAGAGTTCCGGCGGTGGCACCGCCAGAACACTATCAATGTGAAAATTGACAGGCGGTAGCACCGCCACCGACAGGCGGTGGCACTGCCTGTACACGGTCAATGTGACATTGACAGGCAGTGGCACTGCCACCGACAGGCGGTGGCAACGCTAGCTTCGGGAACCCAAGAAAATTCAAATTTAGAGCTCAAATTTGAATCCTCTTGGGGTCTATAAATACCCCTCAATTCTCAGCAAAGAATATAACTTTTAAGAAGCAATAGATTGAGATAAAAGCCTTAGCAAAGTCTTTAGCAAGTCTTGTTTTCAATTGCTTTGAGTGTTCACCTCCTTCTTTCTAGTTAAAAATTTATAAGATTGTGAACCACTTGTAAAAGGTTGTAAGAGGGGTATTTGTCCTTCCCCTTCAAAGCGATTTGCTAGTGGAAGTTGGGAGCCTCTTTGAAGAAGGCTTCGCAAGTGGATGTAGGTCATTTTGACTGAACCATTTTAAATTGGTGTGTTCCTTGAATGTGTGAGTTCTTACTTTCCTGAAATTGTTATTTACACTACTGTTAGCTTTCTATTTTCATCTACTCAAGTTACTATCGAAACAAAATCTCCTCATATTTACAAATTCATTTTTAAACTTACAAGTTTTAATTTGCTACACTAATTCATCCCCCCCCTCTTAGTGCCACTCCGATCCTAACAGAATCGAGTTGTAAAAGGTGGTTGGTCTTCGCCTATTGAAGGAAGACCGATAGTGGATACCAATGGCCTCAATGAAGGAGAAATCGGGAGTGGATATAGGTCACAATGACCGAACCACTATAAACTCGGTTTGTATTTACTTTGAGCAATTTACTTTTATAGCAAACTGCCTCTCATTCTTATTGTGTTTTTACTATGCCTACGCTCGCATACGCTTTCAAGCTATATTTCTAAGATTGGTTTTAATTATACGAAGTATTTTTCAGAGCCGACATAATTTTACCGCTGCACTAATTCACACCCCCCCCTCCCCTCTTAGTGCCGACTCGTTCCTAAAAGTTGGTATCAGAGCCTCGTTTTTCATATTTGGTTTAACACCCAAATAGAAATAGCTCTTTTCGGCTTTCAAAAGGGTCACTCTCTCATTCATCCTCCCTTGTTCAATGGGACGAACTACACATATTGGAAAACTCGAATGAGAGTTTTCTTGCTTTCATTGGATTTAAACTTATGGAATATTGTCGAAAACGATTTTCGAAGGTCTTTTCTTCCAATGAACCATTGGAATGATTTGGAGAAGAAAACTTTTTCCTTAAATGCTAGAGCTATGAATACTCTATTATGCGCTTTGGATAAAATTGAGTTTAATCGGGTTTCTACTTGCGAAACGGCTTTCGAAATATGGCACACTCTCAAAATCACACACGAAGGCACGAGTAAAGTAAAAGATTCTAAAGTTAATCTTTTAATGCATAATTTTAAACTATTTCATATGAAACCAAGCGAAACCATTGGAGACATGTACACCCATTTTATGGATGTCATCAATGGTTTAAAAGCACTTGGTAGAAATTTTTCAGATTTTTAACTCATTAACAAGATTTTACGATCACTATCTAAAAATTGGGATTCGAAAATAACGGCAATACAAGAATCAAAGAACTTGAATCATTTTCCAATTGAAGAACTTATAAGGTCCTTGATGACCTATGAAATGACGTACAATGCACGTGAAGAACTTGAGAACTATCTTCCAAAGAACATGAAGGATTTCAGACTTAGAACAATTGAAGACCAATCGAGCATAAGCTCAAGTGATAGTGAACTTGAACTCCTAATAAAATTTTTAAAATAAGAATCGAAAATTAAAAATAAACTTAAAAAGAAGAAGAATGCGACTTTAGACAAATTGAGCACATCCGAAGACAAGAAGAAAATCAACAAAAGTGAGGTGGCAAACTACGCCTTAACGACATTCGACAATGAGGTAAACAACTCAAACGTAACTCCTTTAATTTATTTCAAAATTACATAATGCTTTTCATGAGTTGTTCTTAAATTAGTTTAGAAAAATTATATATATTTTTTGAATTACATGTTTAATGAAAATACAAAAATAAAATTGGATCATGCTTACCTTTCTAGTGATTTTAAAAATAATCATGAAAATTACATGTTTTATGATAAACAAACAAAATGATTTTTGATTAAAAATGCCTTATGAAATCATATTTGATTTAAAGTAATATCATGCTTAATGAGTTTATCTTTTGAAATTATGAATGATGATTCTTGCAATTTATAGATTATCGATTTTTACCATAATAAAAATATTTTTTTTGATTTTAAAAAGGATACATGTCTTGATTTGGCATAAATGACAAAGGCATGTTTATATGAAATAATGTAAGTATCATGCTTGATGATTTTACATTTAAATTATGCTTGACGATTTGAAGTAATGATGATTTTGGGTAATTTATGGTTTATTGATCTTGAAGATTTCTATGATGAGATTTACTCTTTTGATTTTAAACCATGATATATGGTTTTCATACAAAAAAGACAAAAGCATGCTTGTATGAAATAAACAACTTCAAATGAAATATATATAAAAAAAAGGAAAAAAAAGGAGGAATACATTTTCTGTCTTATTGATTTTTCATTAATGAATCCATGTATATTATGCTTTAATGAATCTCATGGATTATAAAAATGATTTAAATTTAATGGATTTTATCGAAATCATGATGTTGATTTCTCGTGATTTATAACTTGAAATCGTTTATAAATCAAAATCTTATTTTTTGAACTCCTATATTTCTTCTTGTCGTTTAACAAAGAGGAAATTTTCCTAAATGAATCATGATTTTTTGGAATTACAATTTTTATGATTCATAATGAATTGAGAGATTTTATATGCATGAATTAATATCTTGTTCTCCTACAAGATTGAATGAATTTTATCTATATCATGATTTCCTAAGAATTCTTTTTGTTATTTATTTAAGAGAAGATTTGTTAAAATGAATCATGGTTTCTCTTGATTTCTCGGAATTATAACTTGAAAATTCTTTTTATAAATCAAGATTGTCTACTATGATTCTTTCATTTCGCTATTTGAGTTATCCAAAAAGAATCATAATATGTCTCTTGATATTCACAATTTGTCTTCATGATTTGTATATCTCATTACCAAAATTCTCTTGATATTTTTCATGTGATGATATGAAATTATGCATGAAATACTCATGAATTTATGTTGATGCAAACAAATGAGAAGTTATGATCATGCATGATAGGATGTAATATAATTTGACATTTAGATATCATCATGATTTGAAATGCTATAATTTGTTGCTAAAATGATGTATCATGAATGCGTGAATATCATGTATGATATGCCCATGGTGATTGATTTATTTATGTCATGCATTAAGTAAGGATACCATATGCAAAGTTTTGAAATTGTGCATGTTGTAAATTGAAACTATAATGATGCATAAACATATTGAAATAGGATTGATACTTTATCTTTGTCATGCTTTGAAAATTGTTGTAAAGGGAAAAGAACTACAACATTGTATTCTTCCCTTGTTCTTGACAATGACAATGGGGGAGATAAAATTTTGCTAGCTTGCACTTTGCAAAGGAAGCAAAAATGGCACTTCTCAAAAGAGAAGAAAGAGCTTGCTATCTTGAACATCACTATCTTGCCTATCTTAAGAAGTAAAACTTGCAACTTGCACACTGCAATAGGAAACAAGAATCGCTTACTTACACACTTCAACAAGAAAGCTATCTTGCATTTGCTTTCAAAATTTTTGATAGCTTGCATGATGTAACACTTGCTCAATTTTCTAGCTTATAAATTGTCTGATGATAAAACTTGATATTATGTTTTTATACAATGATTTGAACTTATATCTCAAACACTTGATAGTTGGAACTTCTCCTTTTTGTTGATGACAAAAGGGAAGAAGAATGATCATGTTATGGATGATGACGTGTTGCAAATATTCATGATGAAATTTGTAATAACTTGAATTCAGCTAAAATTCAAGGATCTAACAATATGATATATTGATAGGGGGAGTTAAGGTTAACTCCGTCAGCAATTGGATGTCATCATCAAAAAGGCGGTGATTGTTGAATCTCGTATTTTGATGATGAAATCAATTGATAAGTGGTTATGATTTGATATGCATTTTGAGTGACGTAGGATGCTTTAATCAGGGAGAGACATTTAAAGTAGGAAGAATCATATTGGGCCGGAGAAACATGTCAAAAGATTGGACGTCATACCGAAGGATCGGTCAACGTATCGACAGAAGGTTTCGAGCCACGGTTTCGGGCATCGGGCCAATAAGAGTGGATATTAAATGAAGGATATTAGAATTGCGGAGGTCAACTGGCCGATTGGGCAATAGGCCGCAAGAGAGGACGATGCGCCGAAGAATCGGACAAAACGTCGATGGACCAATGACATGCCGAATGACATGATTCATACTTAGTAATAATTGTTTAGATCAAAGTGTGTTTTTATGTATGCAGGATTAACTATAATAGCAAGGCATAAAGCAAAAATGAAGTCATGGAGTCAAGAACATGATTTCATTAGGAGTTCGAGAGTTCGTCGGAAATCCGAACGTTCATCGGAAGTTCTGCCGAAACTAACCGAGAAGTCCAGGAGCTTGCTAAAGAAGCTCATAGAACCCCGCCAAGAAGATTGTCATGAAGTCTAGGAGCTTGCCGGGAGTCCGTCGGAACATTGTCGGGAGTTCATTGGAAGTTCGCCGGAAGATCGTTGAAAGCTCGTCGGAAGAGCATTTGACGTATTGGAACTAGATTGCTTAGAATATGTCTTAGGAATTGTAGTTTGCATATAATTGGAGTTGGAATTAGGAGGTAATCTCATCAACTCTATTAGGGGCCAACTAGGCAAGCCCGAAGTTGGGCTGGTTTGGGTCGGATTCAAGGCCCAACCATGATGCTTAAAGCCTGGTCGGCTCTGTCAGGCGGTAGTACTGCCCAGATTAAGCGGTGGTACTACCTAGTGTCAAGATGCCAGGCGGTAGTACCGCTCAGCATAGGTGTGGTACCTCCCGTACCTGAGAAACCTGGGATGAGATATTTTTAGGCTCCAAGTTTGAATCAACTGGAAGCTATATATACCTCTCTTATCCCTGTTTAAGAAATATATAAGTATTGAGAGTTAAAAAAGAAAGAAACACTGCTGTAATCTTGTGTAAAACTCCTCTTAAAATTCTAAGTGTTGTAATCACCTACACCCAATAAAAGGAGAATCGAGTTGTAAAAGGTGGTTGGTCTTTTACCTATTGAAGGAAGATTGATAGTGGATGCTGGTGGCCTCGGTGGAGGAGGAATCGGGAGTGGATGTAGATCACGATGACCGAACCACTATAAACTCAGTTTGTATTTACTTTGAGTAATTTGCTTTTAAAGCAAACTACCTCTCCTTGTTACTATGCTTTTACTATGCCTACACTCGCACTAATAATAAATTGGAGGCTCAAAAGTCCCAATAATAATAATGATTACGCCACATATACACATACATCACATGGTCAATGATTATCCATCCACATCACACATCACATGTACACATCACCATGTAGGATTATTAGATAATAATAATTAATTAAAATTAAACTAATTAATTAATTACTTTGCAGCCCTTTGGGGCACCCTATCCTAGGGTACCCCACGTGGCCAAGAAACCTTGGCCATTAGGGTTACCCCTACGGCCAGGAAACCTTGGCCGCAGGACTACCTTGGGCAGCTAGAGTTATGTTAGGAGCGAGTCAGCACTAAGAGGGGGGGGGGGGGAGGGGTGAATTAGTGTAGCGGTAAAATCCCGTCGGTTCTAAAATTTTCATTTGTTTCGATAAAATCAATTTCGGAAACTTGCTCAACTTGAAAGCGTGTTCGTAAATATATTGAAGGCAATAAGCAAGTAAAATAGTTTGCAGTAAAGTTAATTGCTCAAGACGAAATGCAGACCAGATTTTAGAGTAGTTCGATTGTCATGACCTACATCCACTTCACTGATTCCTCTTCCGTTGAGGCGACCGGCATCCACTATCGATCTTCCTTTAATAGGCCAAGATCAACCTCTTTCTTACACCCCTCTTCTCCTTTTCACAGGTTTAGGAGTCAACCTTTATAAGCACACACACTCCTCTCTAAACAGAATTCTAAAGTTAGAACTAGATGAGGGATTTCTCAAGTGATTTCTACAGTGTTTTCTCACTTTAAAACTCTCTGTGCTTGTGTATGTTAACCAGGGATGAGAGGGATATTTATAGGCTTCAAGTTGATTCAAACTCAGAGCCTAAAAAGGTCTTATCCCAAGTTTCCTGTGTACTGGTCGTACCACCATCGTTCCTAGGCGGTACTACCACCGTAGGATCTGACTCTGCGCGGTACCACCGTCGAACAATGGCGGTACTACTACTGGCAGCATTACTGCTAGCGGTACCAATGCCCAGGTTTCCTAGGGTGCTGTTCCCCAAACAATGCCATCGTCGGCCTTGACGATGCCATCGTCGACTAGGGTTTCAGCACCTTGGTTGGGCTTTGAATCCGACACAAACCAGTCCAACTTAGGGCCCAATTGGCCCCTAGGGATTACCTCCCAATCCCAAATCCAATTATATGCTAACTACAATTCCTAAGACATGATCTAAGTAAGATAAGTCCAGTTTCTTTTGGTGAACTTCCGATGATCTCTCGGCAATGTTTCGGCGGTCTCCCAGCAAGCTCCTGGACCTCATGACGATCTTCTTGGCGAGTTCTGACGAGCTTCTTTGGCAAGCTCCTGGACTTCTCGGTTGGTTCCGGTAGAACTTCCGACAAACGTCCGGACTTCCGACAAACTCTTGAACTCATAACAAAATCACGTTCTTGACTCCAGGACTTCATTTTGCTTTATGCCTTGCTATCATAGTTAATCTTGCACACATAAAAATACACTTCGATCTAGAAAATTATTACTAAGCATGAATCATGTTATCCGGCATGTCATTGGTCCATCGATGCTTCGTCTGATTCTTCAGCGCATCGTCCGATCTTGCGGCCTATTTCCCAATCGGCCAGTTAACCTTCGCAACTCCGATATCCATGGCGCAATATTTACTCTTTTTGGCCTGATGCCCAAATCTATGGCCTGAAGTCTTCTGTCGATACGTCGACCGATCCTCCAGCCCGACGTCCAATCTTCTGATACATTTTTCTCCGGCCCAACATGATTCTTCTTGTTATAATTATCTCTCCCTGATTGAAGCATCCTGCATCACTCAAAACGTAGATCAAATCATAAATACTATTAATTGGTTTCATCATCAAAATCCAAGATTCAACAATCTCCCCCTTTTTTATGATGACAACCAATTGATAACGGAGTTAATCTTAACTCCTAGAGTTTAAACAAACTCCCCCTATCAATATGCCATATTGATAGAGCCTTGAATTCAAGCTGAATTCAAGTCATTGTAAATTTTATCATGAATATTTGTAACACGTCATAACATGATCATACTTCTCCCCCTTTGTCATCAACAAAAAGGAGAAGTTCCAACTATCAAGTATTTGAGATATAAGTTCAAATCATTGCATGAAAAACATAATATTAAGTTTTATCATCATGCAATTTGTAAGCTAAAAAATTTAGCAAGTGTTATATCTTTCAAGCTATCAAGTTTTAGATATATAAGGTAATAAGATAGCAGGTTTACAACATACAAGCTAGCAAAAATTTTGAAAGCAAATGCAAGATAGCTTTCTTGTTGAAGTGTATAAGCTTGTGATTCTTACTTCCTATTGCAATGTGCAAGTTGCAAGTTTTGCTTCTTGAGATTGGCAAGATAGTGATGTTCAAGATAACAAGCTCTTTCTTCTCTTTTGAGAAGTGCTATTTTTGCTTTCTTTGCAAAGTGCAAGCTAGCAAAATTTTACATTATTTTACAATAATCAAGCTAGCAATCTAGCAAATGTTACTTCTCTTTGAAGTATGAAGGCTAGCAAGTTTTTGAAAACTAATGCAAGATAATAAGCTAGCAAGATACAATGTTTTACATGAAGCAAGCTACATAAAGTACGTTTGCATCTTCTCTTTAGATGTGCAAGCAAGCAAGCAAGTTTTTGCATCTTCTTTTATACAAGCTAGCTATCTCCCCCTTTGTCATTGTCAAAAAGAAGTGAAGAATATAATTTTGTATTTCTTTTTTCCTTTACAATAATTTTCAAATCATGACAAAGGATAAATAACAAAGATGAAAAATCAAGTCATGAATGTTAAAACAATTTTTCATCTTGAATATTTCATCATTGCTTGCATCATTATCATAAGTTAAAATATTATATGCATAATGCCAAAACATCATTTATAATTATATCAATATTTCAATCATTATTTCAATATGTTTGTGCATCATTCAATTTCAGTTTACGACATGCACAATTTTAAAATATTACATATCATCCTTACTCTATGCATGATACTAAAAATAAATCAATTATCATATCATACAAGATACTCATAAGCTAGCAAATTTATATCATTTTAGAGTATCAAAACAATATCATGAGTATTTCATGCATACATATCATCAATGTTTCAATCATTATTTCAATCATCAAAAATGAAAGATCAAGTTTAAAATTCAAGAAATCAAGAGAACCCATGATCCATTTTAACAAATCTCCTATTAAATAATTAACGAAAAGAACTCTTAGGAGATCATGATATAGATAAAATTCATTTAATCTTGTAGGAGAACAAGACCGTAATTCATGCATATAAAATATTATGATTCACATAGAAAATCTCTTCTTTAATAAAATACTAAGAAAAATCATAGGAGTACAAGGAAGAGATCTTGATTAAAAAAAATATCTCAAGTAATTCCAATAAACCAAGATCATGATTTTGATAAAACTTATTCAAATTCAGATCATCAAAATCATCAAAATCTCAATATTTCTTTCAAGAGATTCAAAATAGCATAAATAATTTTATTGATCTCTTAGTGAAAAATCGATAGGGTAGGGATTGAGAAGTTTTCAAGAAAAATACTTTCCTCTTTTTGTTTCAACTTATTGATTGATTTCATACATGTATTTTATTTTCTTTTATGTCAAATTCATGCATCATTCATTAACACCAAAAATGAACTTTCAAAAGATCACAAAAATTATCATGCATAAGTTTGAAATATAAACTTGATAAGCATGATTTCAAATCATCAGTATATTTTTATTAAGACATCAAGCATGGTTTCGTTGAACATAATATTGAATGATTCTTAAAGATATCTAAACTGTTTTAGTTTCAATTTGTGTGATTGACTTTATATTAGTATGCCCAAATATTTGTTCTTATGTCACACACCATGCATCAACGTTTAAAACGGAAAGATCAAAAATCATCAAGATCAAAAAGTATAACACATAATTCCAAAACATATGATTTCAAATCATTACTTCAAGTCCTTATGCATAAAAATCATCAAGTATGATACAAATATTTATTTTCAAAATATTCATCATGATAACGCATATAAGCCAAAGAAATTATTAAACATAAAGCATATTCATCAATCATGGTTTCATTGAGCATAAGGCATTTTCAAATAAAATAAAAAATCATCAAGATATACATTATTGCTTCTTAAAACCTACATAGGATTTATCTTAAGTATTAGATTTAAATCTAACATTTTTGTTCATTTATCATAAAATATGTAATTTTTATTATCGTTTTCAAAATTACTAGAATGATAAGCATGATCCTAATTTTTTTTAGCATTTTCATTATATTATTAACCATATAATTTAAAAAAATATAATAATTAAACTAAATTAAAAATAACTTATTAAAAGCATCATGTAATTTCGAAATAAATTAAGAGAGTTTTGTTTACCTCATCGTCAAAAGTCGTTAAGGCGTAGTTTGCCACCTTGCCTTTGTTGATTTTTTCCTTGTCTTCGGAGGAGCTCGATTCAACCCAACGTTCTTCCCTCTTCTTGCGTTCATAGCAAGTAGTTGCGTTCTTTTTATTCTTTAATTTTTATTTCATAAAATTTTTAAATTTCATAGAGATGAGTTCAAGTTCACCATCACTTGAGCTTATGCTCGAGTGGTCTTCAATTGTTCTTAGTCAGAAATCCTTCAAGTTCTTCACGTGCATTACACATCATTTCATAGGTCATTAGAGACCCGATAAGTTCTTCGATCAAAAAAGTATTTAAAATTTTTTATTCTTGAATAGCCATTATTTTCGAATCCCAATTCTTAGAAAGCGATCATAAAATCTTGTTAACGAGTTTAAAATTAAAAAAGCATTTGCCAAGAGCGTTTAAACCATTGACGACATCCGTAAAATGGGTGTATATGTTTCCAATAGTTTCACTTGACTTCATTCGAAATAGTTCAAAATCATATATTAAAAGATTTATTTTAGAGTCTTTTACTCTATTAGTGCCTTCGTGTGTGATTTCGAGAGTATCCCATATATCAAAAGCCGTTTCGCAAGTAGAAACCCGATTAAACTCATTTTTATCTAAGGCACAAAATAGAGCGTTCATAGCTCTAGCATTTAAAGAAAATGTCTTCTTTTCCAAATCATTCCAATGGTTCATTGCAAGAGAAGACCTTCGAAAACTATTTTCAATAATGTTCTATAAGTTTAAATCCAAAGAAAGTAAGAAAACTCTCATTCAAGTTTTCCAATATGTGTAGTCCATCCCATTGAAAAAGGGAGAATGAATGAGAGAGTGACCATCTTGAAAACCGAAATGACTCATTTCTCTTAGTGTTAAACTAAATGAGAAATACAAACTCTGATACTAACTGTTAGGAGTGAGTCGGCACTAAGAGGGGGGGGTGAATTAGTGCAATGGTAAAATTATGTCGGTTTTGAAAATTTCTTTCGTTTCGATAACATCGATTTCAGAAACTTGATTAACTTGAAAGCATGTTCATAAATGTATTAAAGGCAATAAGCAAGTAAAATGATTTGTAGTAAAGTAAATTGCTCAAGACGAAATGCAAACCAGATTTTAAAGTGGTTCGGTCGTCATGACCTATATCCACTTCGTCGATTCCTCTTCCATCGAGGCCATCAGCATCCACTATCGATCTTCTTTTAATAGGCAAAGATCAACCTCCTTCTTACACCCCTCTTCTCCTTTTCACAGATTCAGGAGTCAACCTTTATAAGCACACATACTCCTCTCTAAACAGAATTCTAAAGTTAGATCTAGAGGAGGGATTTCTTAAGTGATTTCTACAGCATTTTCTCACTTTAAAACTCTTTGTACTTGTGTATGTTAACCAGGGATAAGAGGGTATTTATAGGCTTTAAGTTGATTCAAACTCAGAGCCTAAAAAGGTCTCATCCCAGGTTTCTTGGGTACTAGCGATACCACCGTCGTTCCTGGGCGGTACTACCACCGTAGGATCTGACTCTAGGCGGTACTACTATCGAATAGTGGCCGTACCACCGTCGAACAGTGGCGGTACCACCGCTGGCAGCATTACTGCCAGCAGTACCATCACCTAGGTTTCCTAGGGTGTTGTTCCCCAGGCAGTGCCACTGTCGGCCCTAGCGGTGCCATCGTCGACCAGGGTTTCAGCACCCTAGTTGGGCCTTGAATCTGGCCCAAACTAGTCCAACTTAAGGCCCAGTTGGCCCCTAATAGAGTTGATGGGATTACCTCCCAATCCCAACTCCAATTATATGCTAACTACGATTCCTAAGACATAATCTAAGCAAGAGAAGTCTGGTTTCTTCCGGCGAACTTCCGACGATCTCTCGACAATGTTCCGATGGTCTCCCGGCAAGCTCCTGGACTTCATGATGATCTTCTTGGTGAGTTTTGATGAGCTTCTTTGGCAAGCTCTGGGACTTCTTGGTTGGTTTCGGTAGAACTTCCGACGAACATTCGAACTTTCGACGAACGTCCGAACTTCCGACGAACTCTCGAACTCCCAACGAAATCACGTTCTTGACTCTAGGACTTCATTTTGCTTTATGTCTTGCTATCATAGTTAATCCTACATATACAAAAACATACTTTGATCTAGACAATTATTACTAAGCATGAATCATGTTGTCCGGCATGTCATTAGTCCATCGACGCTTCGTCTGATTCTTCGGTGCATCGTCCGATCTTGCGGCCTATTACCCAATTGGTCAATTAACCTCCATAATTTTGATATCCTTAGCATAATATCTACTCTTCTTATCCCGATGCCTGAAGCCTTCTATCGATACGTCGACTGATCCTCCGGCCCGACATCCAATCTTCTAACACGTTTTCCTCCGGCCCAACATGATTCTTCCTACTTTAATTATCTCTCCCTGATTGAAGCATCCTGCATCACTCAAAACACATCAAATCATAAATACTATCAATTAGTTTCATCATCAAAATTCGAGATTCAATAGGTTCCTTATCCCCCAAGGTGATAGAACCCCAGAGGAATTCTTTATAGATTGATCTTTATGGAGGATCAATCCTTGGAATGCTATAGGGGTTCTACCATCCTAAAAGTCGGCCATATGGTTGTAATTATAGATAGATCTTATTCTCAAAGAGATAGAGGCTACATGTTTATATAGGGCTCCAAACCCTATCCCTTGGGCTGCTTCCTAAGTGAGTTACCCCTTTTCCCCTCAACCCTAGCCGATCGGTCCAGTAAAAGGGGGGCGACAGATAGGAAACCCAAAGGCCCAAATATAAACCCTAGCCACTCTTCTTTATAGAATAGAAGCGGCTAGGTGGCGTTTATTATAATCTCATAGGTTTTTTATTAGCTGCTTCTTGTTTGAGTATGACCCAACCCTACTAGGGTCCTATCAAGCCCGCCTTCTCCAAATCAGTCTTGTCCTTAAGGCTGAGGTTCTATGAACTCAGGAAACCAAGTTTTCAGCTCCTCATATGATTCTCATGTAGTATCTTCGAGTGGTAAATTATTCTAATGCACTAGTACTTCAGTAGAGGGAAATCGACGACGCATCATGATTCTGTAGTCGAGAATGGCTTGTGGTTGGGCTTGAATATCTCTATCATCAGTGGAGTTGGGCAGTTGGATCTAGGGTGACTCGTGTTCTCCCAACTTGGGCTTCAAGCATGGCACATGGAAGACAGGATGAAATTTGGCATCCTTAGGCAATTTAAGTCTATATGCCACAGCTCCAATACGCTTTGTGATCTGATAGGGCCCATAAAAACGTGTGGATAGCTTCATGGAGGCTCGTGTGTTGATGGAGGGTTGCTTGTATGGCTGTAGGCAAAGATATACCCAATCTCTTACTGAAAATTCTCTTTCGCTTCATCATGTGTCAACTTGCTGCTTCATTCTAGCTTGAGCGGTAGAGAGATTATCATTCAGCAGCTGTACGTTTTTGTCCCTGTCAATTAAATCTTAATCGACGTGATCTACCTTGGCCGAGCCAATTACATACTTTAGAATCACAAGGGCCGACTGACCATACAGTTCTTCATATAGGGCACATTTTGTAAATGAATGATATATAGTATTATACCACCATTTGGCCCAAGGAAGCTATTTTGCCCACTCCTTTGGCCGGTCACTAGCGAAATACCGAAGGTACATCTCTAAACATCTGTTCACCAACTCTGTTTGGATGTCAGTTTGTGGATGATATGCTCTGCTCATCTTGAGTTTGGTGCCCTATATTGAAATAACTCGGTCCAAAATTTACTGGTGAAGATCCTGTCACGGTCAATTACAATGGACCTTGGCATCCTATGTAGTTTAACAATAATTTCTATGAAAATCTGAGTAATACTAGCAGTAGTGTAGGGATTTTTCATAGCACAAAAATGAGCATATTTCGTAAGTCGATCAACCACCATGAGGATTGTGCTTTTACCTTTGGAAGGTGGCAGCCCTTTGATGAAGTCCATAGAGATGTTAGTCCACACCGAGTCCGGTATGGGTAGTGGTTGTAGCTTCCTTGGACTCGCCACTATTTCACCATTTTACTATTGACAAACATTACATTGTGCCACATATTCAGAAATAATTTTTTTTCATCCCACTCCAATAAAAATTTTGCTTCACTCTTTTGTAGGTTCTCAGAAATCTAGAGTGCCCTACTGAAGGTGTGGAGTGGATTTTATGTACGATGATTTTGATGCAATGGGAGTCGAGTATAAGCACAAGATTGGACGTTGAGCCGAAGGATCAGTCGATGTATCAACATAAGGCATCTGTTAGAACCCTTGCAGATTCTAAACTTGGGGTTGATCTCTTTAGGGGATCGGCCTCCTTGGAACTCTATAGGGGTTCCTCCCTCCAAGTTGCTGCTCAAAAGCTGCAGAAAAGATTCATCTATTGCTTAAGAAAAGAGAAGGAATACATGGCTATTTATAGGGCTTCTAAACCCTAACTCCTAATAGGACTCCTACTTAAGACTCTTACTTCTAACCAACTCCTAATAGGACTCCTACTCAAGACTCCTATTCCCTTACAACTCCTAATTCATCTCTAAGACAAAACCTCCTACATGAATGCCCCTCACAATTAGGACTCTCCTAGCTAGAGTCCTAACAGAATGTCCCTCTCAATTAGGACTCTCCTAGCTAGAGTCCTAACATTTTTACATGAATGTCCCTCTCAATTAGGACTCTCCAAGCTAGAGTCCTAACAGACCCGCCCTCTTCAAATCAGCCTTGTCCTCGAGGCTGATGATTCATGAATTCTGGGAATTTGATCTTCAAGTCGTCATAGTTCTCCCAAGTGACATCTTCTTTTGGTAGGTTCGCCCACTGTATTAGCACTTCATTAGTGGGTCGTCGTCGTCGAGTCACGATCCGTCGATCAATAATGGCACTTGGTTGGGTCTGGAGTTCTCTTTGGGTAGTCATATTTGGTGGGTGGCTTTGGGCTGTCTCCAAGCACTTGTTTAAAACTTCCGGTTGGCTGTTGGTTTGTGGGTGATATGTCGTACTCCTTTTCAATTTAGTACCCTACATATAGAATAACTTTGCCAAAATCTGCTATTGAAGATGCAAGTAGAATTTGTAACAAGCACAATGCGTCCCTTATAGTGTAATTCTTTTGAGTCCCAATTGTAATGAGCCATGGGGCTTGGTGCTTCCTCCAATTTTTTTATAATCTTACTAGTATCTGAATCTTCCTGCCATTCCATCTTAATATCCTCAAGGAAGTCGCTGGTCGGAAGTGAAACGGTCGAAACTTCAACTTGCTCGGGTAGCTGCGAAAGCGCATCTGCAAGAACATTCTCTTTCCCCTTTTTGTAAGTTATTTCAAAATCAAATCCAAGAAGTTTTGTTACCCATTTTTGCTGCTCGGGGGAAGATATCTTCTGCTCCAAGAGATATTTTAGGCTTTTATGGTCGGTCTTGATTTGAAAGTATCGCCTGATCAAGTACAATCTCCACCTCGTTGCTATGCGCACAATGGCGAGCATCTCCTTATCATATGTTAACATATTTTGATCGAAGGGAGATAATGCCTTGCTAGTGTATGCGAGTGGTCGACCATCTTGCATGAGAATGGCTCCAATTCTGACTCCAGATGTGTCGGCCTCAATAATGAAGGGTCGGCTGAAATCTGGTAGTGTTAGCACTGGCGTCGTCGTCATGGCTGCCTTAAGTTTGTCGAAGGCAGCGGAGGCTCTGTCCAACCATTGGAGAACATCTTTTTCTAGTAAGAAAGTAAGTGGTGCACTGATCTTTCCATAGTTTTTCACGAACTTGCGGTAGTAGCCTGTTAAACCAAGAAAGCCATGTAGCAATTTTATGTTTCTCGAGGTCGGCCAGTTTTGCATTGCTCCAATTTTGAAGGGGTCCACTGCCACACCTTCCTCTGATATGATATGCCCAAGATATTCCACCTTTTGTTGAAGAAAGCAAAAATTCGTGGTTGTTGTGTGTTCAAAAGGTGGTTTTCCGTATGTCTTCTTCGCATGCTCGTATTTGATGATACCCGGATCAAAAGTCCAGCTTTGTAAAGATTTGTGCTCCCTTTCATCTAGCAATTCATCTACTATTGGAATAAAGTATTTGTCCTTGATGATTATGCCATTGAGAGCTCAGTAATCAACACATATTCGCCTTATTCCGTCCTTCTTGCGTACAAGTAGCACCGGCAAAGAGTAGAGGTTGCAACTTGGCCGAATAACTCCTGTTTCGAGTATCTCTTTTATAATCCTTTCTATTTCATCCTTCTGGAAATGTGGATACTGATATGGCTGAGCATTTGCTGAAGATTTGCTTGGAAGAATCATTATACAATGATCATGCCGACAGGTAAGAGGTAGGTTGCGCGGTTCGTCAAATATATTTGAAAATTCAGCAAGCAAAGGAAGTAGATTTGGATCTTCAAATTCTGTTGGCTCTCCCTTAGTTTGCTGCTCAAGTTGTACCAAAAAGCCGCTGCATGCTTTATGCAAAACATTCTCCATTTGTTGTGTGCAAATCGTTGTTATGTCGCCCCCACGTTTCCCGTGCAATGTCACCTGTTTCTCCTTACTGTAAAATTTCATAATTAGTTTCATAAAATTCCAAAAAATATCACCTAATGTCGTCAACCATTTAATTCTGAGCATGGCCTCATGATTGTTAAGAGGGAGAAGGAAGAAATCTGTAATTATCTCTTAGTCCTTCAGCAATAGTTTCTCCTGCGGGCGCCTACGATCACAATTCAAAATCTGTCCGTCGATGACCTTAACATTAAACCTGCGGCGATTCTCGATAGGTAATGCTATCCGAACAACAAGCTTACTATTTAGGAAGTTAGTAGTACTACCCATTTCGATGAGAATAGTGATCGGTTGTTGTTTGAGAAGGCCTCCAACTTTTATCGTTTACGGGTTTGAGTAGCTGGCTAGTGCGTGTACTGTAATGTCAGTCGGTTGTGGCTCTTCTTCTGCATCTTTTTCTTCATGTTCAAGGCTCTCTTCTGAATGTTCAATGACCTCTTTTTCTATCGGTTCAATCATAAGAAGTCCTCCTTTACTACAGCGATGCTCACGGCTCCACGGCTCGTCACAATGCCAACATAACCCCTTCGCATATCGCTCCCGAAGCTCTTCTCTTGTTAACCACTTTGGTGTAGGGACTTTGTCGATAGTAGGGTGGGCTAAGGGCTTCAATATTACTAGTTGAGTAGCGACCCTAGTCCTCCGAGCTTCATGGTTCAATTGCTCCTCTTGATGTCGTGCGAAAGAGATAGCTTCCATAAGCGTGTACGGTTGTCACGTTTTAACTTCTCCTCGGATCTCCGGCTTCAAGCCCTCAATGAATGTCCTCAATAGCTGTTTTTAAGACCAATCATGATTTTGATTAGATAACCTTTCAAACCTGGTTTGGTACTCCTGAATGGTGGAGGTTTGTCGGATCTTTGCCAGTTGTTCGTCAATATTCTCGTAATCGGTTGGTCTGAAGCGAATCAGCAGTCCTTCTTTGAATTGTCGCCATGAAAGGACTCCATAAGTATGTTCAAACTAGTCAAACCATTGTATAGCATCCCCTTCAAGATGTATAGCTGCAATTTTCACCATAGATGCATCTGCGATTTTGTGGTACCGAAAATATCGCTCCGCGCGTGAGATCCAACCAATCGGGTCTCCTTCTTCCCATCTAGGGAAGTCCACTCTCATGCATGGATAGTTGGGGTCGGTCATAGAGCCTCCCCTCTCTTGGAAGTCATATCTTTGGGCTTGGTGTGATTGGGCAAAGCTCTCTCCTTGATATGATTTCTTCGGGCTTAGTCGGCGGCCCAATCTGAGTTCGGTAAAGAGCGTCCGAATCTTATCCTCCATTCGCGCCTCCAAGGCTTCGAATTTAGCATTGATTGCCTCCTTAGATGCCATAGTATATGGCCCCAAATCAATTATGTTAAGATCTCTCTTTTGCTATTGGATTAAAGGCATGTATAGGTTGAGAGAAGTGATGGTCGAAAGTGTTGGTGGATTGGTGGATGTAGGCTGCGGTTTAGGCTTGTTTTGTGGCTGTTTTGGGTGCAGTTTGAGGGTGTGGTTTGGTAGAGTTTTAGGGCTGTGGATGAAAGTTTTGGATCTGTGGTAGATGGTAGCAAAGGTTTGACAGAAATCCGTGGAAGTTGCAGCAAGTATGTGTTGTCTTGTAAGAGTAGAATTGTCGTCGAAGAAACAACGGTTTCTCGACGTAATTTCCACCAAAAACTTGAGAGAATTGAGGAGGGAATTGATAGCAAAATCACAGTTTATATGACAGCAAGGATATCTAATTTAATCAAGAAAATTTCGGCAGTATAACAGCAAAGAAATTGGTGCAAATTGCAATTGCAGAATTATCGTCGAAAAATTTCAGCGGGTTACGATGAAAATTTGCAGCAACATAAAATCGTTTTTAGAGATGAATTTCTTAATAGATCAATCTTAGATGGAAGCCAAGATGATATATGAAGTCTATAAGAAATTTCATTCAAAAAAGATTGCAAATAGATGGGTTAAGGCAACGATATGCAGCTGAAATTTTCTGCAGCATAGATTTTCAAGTGCAGCAGATTGGACATAAAAGATCAGTAGTTTATATTGAGAATTTTGAGATGAAACTAAAGGGAAATCTACTGTTAGGAAGTGTCAAAGATATCATAAAAATTTCGTAGAAATTTGGATAGAAAAAGCACAGTAGCAAGATCAAAAAAATGGTGCTATGCGGCTTGAATTCTGCAATTCAAGTGCAACAGATTGGATATAAAAGATCAGTAGTTTATATTGAGAATTTTTTGATGAAACCAAAGGAAAATCCACTGTTAGGAAGTGTCAAAGATGTCATAAAAATTTCGTAAAAATTTGGATAGAAAAAGCATAGTATCAAGATCAAACAGATGGTGCTATGCGGTTGGAATTCTGCAATGTATCTTTCATCGTAGAGATGAAAACTTTGTGACGAAAAGTTTATGCCGCAATATAAGAACGATTTTTTTTTTTTGATTTTTGAATAAGGATAACTAAATTGCAGCAGCAGTAAGGTAGGAAACCAGAACCTGTTGCAATTCACGGGGAGATCAAAGGATGATCCGCGGTGGTGGAGATGATGGCGGAATTCGGTGACGATCTTTTAAGCAATTGTGGGAATTGCTTTGGATGGTTGTAGAGGGTTGATGGATGGTTGTGGAAGGGCAGCGAGACACCAAGAACGCTGCTCTGATACCAGGTGTTAGAACCCTTGCAGATTCTAAACTTGGGGTTGATCTCTTTAGGGGATCGGCCTCCTTGGAACTCTATAGGGGTTCCTCCCTCCAAGTTGCTGCTCAAAAGCTGCAGAAAAGATTCATCTATTGCTTAAGAAAAGAGAAAGAATACATGGCTATTTATAGGGCTTCTAAACCCTAACTCCTAATAGGACTCCTACTTAAGACTCTTACTTCTAACCAACTCCTAATAGGACTCCTACTCAAGACTCCTATTCCCTTACAACTCCTAATTCTTCTCTAAGAAAAAACCTCCTACATGAATGCCCCTCACAATTAGGACTCTCCTAGCTAGAGTCCTAACAGAATGTCCCTCTCAATTAGGACTCTCCTAGCTAGAGTCCTAACATTTTTACATGAATGTCCCTCTCAATTAGGACTCTCCAAGCTAGAGTCCTAACAGCATCGGGCCATGGGTTCAGGCATCGGGACAAGAAGAGCGAAAATTGCACCAAGGAAATCGAAGTTGCAGACGTCAACTGGCCGATTAGACAATAGGCCACAAGAGAGGACGATGCGTCAAAGAAATGGACGAAGCATCAATGAACCAATGACATGCCAAAAAATATTTGATTCAAACTTTGTAATAATTATCTAGATCGACGTAGGTTTTAAGTGTACAGATTAACTATGATAGTGATCAAGACATAAAGCAAAATGAAGTCCCGAAGTCAAGAACGAGATTTCATTGGGAGTTCGAGAGTTCATCGGAAATCCAAATGTTCGTCGGAAGTTCTACGGGAATTGACTAAGAAGTCCAAGAGTTTGCCAAAGATGCTTGTTAGAACTCTGCAAGAAGATCATCATGAAGTCTAGGAACTTAACAGGAGTCTGCTAGAACATTGTCGAGAGATCGTCGAAAGTTCACCAGAAGCTCGCCGGAAGAAACCTAGACTTACTAGACTTATTTAGTTTAGTGTATGCCTTAAAATTCGTAGTTAGGACATAATTGGGTTAGAATTGGACAAACTCAATTAGGGGTTAATTGGACCCAAGTTTGGGTTGTGTTGGGCCAAGTGAAAAGGCCCAAACAGTATCCCAACAAGTAGAATCGACATGGCACAATCTCTGAGACTATGTCAGGCAGTGGTACCGCCAGTCTGGGCGATGGTACCGCCCAATGCAAGCAGTGGTACCACCCAGTGTAAGCGGTGGTACCGCTTGTACCTCGAAATTTCGGGGATTTAAATTTTAGCTCTAAGTTTGGAAGCCATTTGGGGTTTATAAATACCCCAGGTATTCCTGCATAGATTAAGAAGAAAAGTGAATAAAAAATATATGTTTCTAGAGTTGAAAACCCTTGTAAAGTATAGAGTCCCTCCTCTTAAAATTTAGAGACCATTCTAAGGGAGAGTGTGAGAGATGCTTTGTAAAAAGAGGGTGTAAAGGTTCTCTTCTGAACCTGTTAAAAGAAGAATCGAGTTGTAAGGATAGTTGATCTTCGCCCATTAAAGGAAGATCATTAGTGGATGCTGGTGGCCTTAATGGAAGAGGAATCAGGAGTGGATGTAGGTCATGATGACCGAACCACTATAAAATCGGTTTGTATTTCTTTTGAGCAATTTACTTTAACTACAAACTTCCTTACTTGCCATACTCTTCCGTACACTTTTGATTGAAGCATCTTTATGAAATGAGTTTTATCATAAGAAGATTTTTGAACCGATGACTTTTTACCGCTGCACTAACTCAACCACACCCCCCCCCCCTAGTGTCAACTCGTTCCTAACAGTTGATATCAAAGCCACATTATTTCTTGTTTGGTTTAACACCCAAGAGAAATGACTCTTTTCAGATTTCAAGAGGGTCACTCTATCATTCGTCCTCCCATGTTCAAAGGGATGGACTACACATTTTGGAAAACTCGAATGAAAGTTTTCTTACTTTCATTGGATTTGAATTTATGGAATATTATCGAAAGCGGTTTTCGAAAGTCTTCTACTCCAATGAACGAATTAAATGATTTGGAGAAGAAAACTTTTTCTTCAAATGCTAGAGTTATGTATGCTTTGTTTTGCGCCTTAGACAAAAATGAATTCAATCAAATTTCTATGTGCGAAACGGCTTTCGATACTTAGCACACTCTTGAAATCACATACGAAGGCACTAGTAGAGTAAAAGATTCTAAGATAAATCTTTTGATGCATGATTTTAAACTTTTTCGAATGAAGCCAAGCGAGACTATTGGAGACATGTACACTCGTTTTACGGATGTCATCAATAGTCTAAAAGCATTTGACAAATATTTTTTAAATTTTGAACTTATTAATAAAGTTTTATGATCTCTTTCTAAAAATTGGGACTCTTAAGTAACGATCATTCAAGAGGCCAAGGATTTGAATACTTTTTCGATCGTAGAACTTATCGAATCTTTAATAACCTACGAAATGACCAATGTGGCATATGACAAACTTGAGAACCACCTTCCAAAGAACATGAAAGATTTTTCACTTAGAATAAAAGAAGACCACTTGAGCGAAAGCTCAAGTAATGGTGAACTTGAACTTCCCACAATAAAGATTAAAAAATTTTTAAAACAAGAATCAAAAATCAAAAATTTTAAAAAGAATGCAACTACTTATTATAAATGCAAGAAGAAGAAAGCACTTTGGGACGAAATGAGTATCTCCAAAGACGAGGAGCAAACTAACAAAGGCAAGGTGGTGAACTACGTTTTGACGACCTTCGTCAATGAGGTAAACAACTCAAACAAAAACTTTTACTTTATTTAAAAATTACATGATGCTTTTCATGAGTTATCTTTAAATTTAGAAATAAATAAAAATATAAATAAAAGGAGATCATGCTTTTCTTTTTCTTGCTAATTTTGAAAATGATAATGACAATTGTATGTTTTATGAAAATATAACAAAATGTTAGATTTAAATCTAATGATTAATCCTATGTATGTTTTTAAGAAAAAATAATATGTATATAAATTGATGATTTCCGACCTTGATTAAAAATGCTCGATGAAATCATGCTTGTTGTTTTCATGAAAGTTTTGGTACAATGCTTGATGACTTTATTCTATGCATGAGATTTTGAAGTTATACATGATGATTTTTGTGATTTATTGATCTTGATGATTTTTATGATAAATCTTGCACTTTCATTTTAAATGATGATATATATTTTTATTCGGCATAGAAAGACAAAGGCATGCTTATATAAAACCAACAACTTCAAATGAAATATCTCTATCTTATTGATTTTTTTGATAAAAGACTAATGAATCCATGTATATTATGCTTTTGTGGTTCTCTTGGATTATGAAAATGATTTGAATTTAATGGGTTTTATCGAAATCATGATCTTGATTTCTCGAGATTTATAACTTGAAATCATTTATGAATCAAAATCTCTTATTATGTGTTCTTGTATCTTCTTATTGAGATTTATCCAAATGAATCATGGTTTCTCTCCTAATTTCTCAGAATTTATAACATGAGATTACCTTTGAAGATAATTGACTATTTAATCTCCTAAGATTTCTTTTTGTTATTTACTATAAAGGAGATTTGTCAAGATAAATCATTTACGAATTGATCCTTCTTGATCTTTCATCTTTCATCTTTCATGTCATGACTTTCATATGATTACCTTTGTATTTATGTGATGATTAGAGTACTGATGTAAGAAAGAAATAAATTACACCATTAAAAATTTTTCTTTCTTATTTACAATGACAAAGGGGAGAAAGGAAATCACTTGCATTTAGAGAGATCGATAAATCTCTTTATTTCATTTTGAATATCTTGAAAGTGACTTTGTTGATTTGATAAATTGAATGAGTTAAAAATAATGATAAATGTTTTAAAAATAAAAATATTTATATCATGTTTGATGATTTTATATTTTGATATTGTGGATGATGAATTGTAGTGATGATTGATTTATTTTTTGTATCATGCATGAAGTAAGAATGAAATGTAAGGTTTTAAAATTATGCATATTTTAATTTGAAACTATTATGATGCACAAACATATTGAAAAATGATTGATACTTTAACTTTGTCATAATTTGAAAATTGATGTAAAGAGAAAAAGAATTATAACATTGTATTCTTCCCTTCTTTTTGATAATGACAAAGGGGGCGAAAAATTGCTAGCTCAAGATGCAAAAAAAATTTTAACTTTCATGTATGAAAAACTTGCTAATTTGAACATCGTAAAGAAAAGCAAACATACTAACTTGCACATCTAACAAAATTTACAAACTTGCAAAACTTGAAATTTGCTAGCTTGCATATTCTAAAATGATGTATTGCTATCTTGCATTCTTTAACAAAAACTTATTAACCTTCATATTTCAAAGAGAAGTAACACTTGCCAAATTTCTAGCTTCTATGTTGTAAAATGATATAAAATTTTGTTAGCTTGCATTTTGTAAAAGAAGCAAAAAATCGCACTTTTCAAAAGAGAAGAAAGAACATGCTATCTTGAACATCACCGAAGATTGCTAGCTTGCCAATCTTAAGAAGCAAAAATGCAAACTTACAAAATTTATAATTTTGCACATCTTCAAAATTAATGATGATTTGGTGATTATGCATGTTGTAAGGTGATGAACAAATTTGCCAGCTGTATGTTATAAAACTTGCATGATGATAAAACTGGAGATTATGCAATGATTAGAACTTGAATGTCTAAACACTTGATAGTTGAACTTCTCCTTTTTGTTGATGACAAAGGGGGAGAAGTGTGATGTTATGCATGATTTTATCATGACATGTTGTTTGGATTTTTGAATCCAAGAGTTCTATCAATATGACATATTGATAGGGGGAGTTTGTTTAAACTCCGGGAGTTAAGGTTAACTTTGTCATCAATTGGTTGTCATCATTAAAAAGGAGAAAATTGTTGAATCTCGGGTTTTGATGATGAAACCAATTGATAGTGTTTATGATTTAATCTGCATTTTGAGTGATGCAAGAAGCTTCGATCAGGGAGAGACAATTAAAGTAGGAAGAATCATGCTAGGCCGGAGAAAAACATGTCAGAAGATTTGACATCGAACCAAAGGATCAATCGACATATCGATAGAAGGCTTTGGGCCATGGGTTCGGGTATTGGGCTAAGAATAGTAGATATTGTGCCAAGGAAATCAGAGTTGCGAAGGTCAAATGGCCGATTGGGCAATAGGCTACAAGAGAGGACGATGCGCCAAAGAATCAGACGAAGCGTCGATAAACCAATGACATGCCGGACAACACTTGATTCGCTTTATAATAATTGTCTAAATCGAAGTGGGCTTTATTTGTGTAGGATTAACTACGATATTGATTAAGGCATAAAGCAAAATGAAGTTCTAGAGTTAAGAACGAGACTTCGTTGGGAGTTCAAGAGTTCCTCGGAAGTCCGGACGTTCGTCAAAAGTTCTGTCGGAATTGACAGAGAAGTCCAGGAGCTTGCTAAAGAACCTCATCGGAACTCGCCAAGAAGATCATCGTGAAGTCCAAGAGCTTGCCGGGAGTCCGTTGGAACATTATCGAGAGATCGTCGGAAGTTCATCGAAAGATCGTCGGAAGCTCGCCGAAAGAAACCTAGACTTACCGGACTTATTTAGCTTATTGTATACCTTAAATTTTATAGTTAGCACATAACTAGGAAGGAATTGGGCCAACCCAATTAGGGGTCAGTTGGGCCTAAGTTTGGGCTGTGTTGGGCTAACTGAAAGGCCCATATTATAACCCAATAGGTGGCACCGTCATGGCACAGTCTCCGAGACTATGTCAGGCAATGGTACCGCTAATTTGGGTAGTGGTACCGCCCAGTGTCAGGCTGCAGGCGGTGGTATGTCCATTTAGTAGTGGTACCACCCATACCCTGAAATTTCAGGGATTTAAATTTTGGCTCCAAGTTTTGAAGCCATTTGGGGTCTATAAATACCCCAGCTATTCATGCATAGAGTAGCAAGAAAAGTAAGCAAAAACTCTATATTTCTAGAGTTAAAAACCCTTGTAAAATATAGAGTCCCTCCTCCTAAAGTTTAGAGACCGTTCTAAGGGAGAGTGTGAGGGAAGCTTTGTAAAAAGGGGGTGTAAAGATTCTCTCCTGAGCCTGCAAAAGGAGAATAGAGTTGTAAGAAGGAGACTGATCTTCGCCCATTAAAGCAAGATCGTTAGTGGATGCTGGTGGCCTCGACGAAAGAGGAATCAGTGGAGTGGATGTAAGTCACGATGATCGAACCACTATAACTCGGTTTGCATTTACTTCTTGCAAATTACATTTACTGCAAATTGGCCTTCTTTACTTGCTTTACATCCACTACACTCTTCCATATGCTTTCAACTTAACATCTTCTAAAACTGGTTTAATCGCAACGAGATTTTGAACCGACGTAATTTTTACCATTGCACTAATTCACCCCCCCCCCCCCCCCCCCCCCCCGCCCCCCCTCTTAGTGTCGACTCATTTCTAACATGCTATCCACAATAAGGGCTTGGTTATCTAGACACTTCTCCAAGAAGAACTTAGGGGAAGTATCCTTTATCTTGGGGATTCAGATCTATTGAGATAGATCCAAGATGATGCTTGGCTTGTCCCAGTCCAGGTATATAGACACCATTGTTAAAAGGTTTAGCATGGAAAATTCCAAAAGATGTCTCGTACCGATAAGACATGGAATATCGTTTTCTAGGAGTATGTCCCCAAAGACTCTTAAAGAAAGGGCGAACATGGATAGGATACCCTATGCATTAGCAATAGGGTCTATCATGTATGTCATGTTATATACCAAGCCTGATATAGCATATGCTCTAAGTGTCATGAGTAGGTATCAAGTGGATCCAAGCTTGGAGTACTGGAAAGTAGTAAAGTGTATCCTTAAGTACTTGAGAAAGACTAAGGATCTTTTACTAATATATGGAGGTAGTAGCCTTAGGGTTGAAGGCTACACAAACTCGAGTTTTCAATCCAATGTCGATGATAGCATATCAAATTTGGGGTATGTGTACACCTTGAATGGAGGAGCAGTGTGCTAGAAGAGTTCTAAGTAAGATACTACTACTGACTAGACCATAGAGGCGGAGTACATTACTGTAGTAGAGGCAGCAAAAGAGGGAGTCTGGGTGAAGGAGTTCATCACAAATCTAGGAGTCGTGCATGTTGAATCTCAGATTTTGATGATAAAATCAATTGGGGAATTGTTTGACATAATCTATGTTTTAAGATAAGTGTGTAGGATTAACCACGATAGTAGTAAGACATAAAGTAGATGATGGGCCAGAGTCGATGATTTGGATGATGTGTTGGGAGCTCATTGAGAGTTCATCGGAAGTTTGTTGGAGGCTCGCCGGAAGATCACCGAGAGTTCCTCGGAAGATCACCGAGAGTTCGTCGGGAGTTCGCCGAAAGCTAACCGGATGTTTTGCCGAGAAGTTCGCCGAAAGAAAAATCGACATACCGGACTAATTGCTTACTTAATCATAGTTAGAACATTAGTTGAGTTAGGATCGAGAGGTAATCCTACTAACTCAGTCAGGGGCCAACTAGGCCCTTAACAGGGTTGAATTGGGCCAAATTGAATAGCCCAATCAGCACCTAAAACCACAACCGGCGGTGGCACCGCCTAGCAGACCCAATCTCCCAGGTGTTCTAGGTGGTGGTACCATCAGCATTTAATACTGCCAGCGGTGGTACCGCCCTTGTCGGGCGATGGTTCCGCCAAACCTCAGTCTCTGATCTCTATCAAGTGGTGGTACCGCCTAGTGTTAGGTTTCAGGAGGTGGTATTGCCCAGTAATGGCGGTGGTATCGCTAGTACCCCGAAAAATCGAGATAAGATATTTTTTTGCTTAAATTTTGAAGCCAATGGGGCCTATAAATACCCCACCCTTTTCTGCATGAAAGGGCATGAAAGTATTGGCATAATCCTGAATCTTTAAAGTGTTAAAGTGATATAAAAGTACTAGAGTACTCCTCCCTTTCTAAGTGTTGAGATCATTCAAGAGAGGTATGAGACTTGTAAGGGTTATCTCCTAAACCCATGAAAAGGAGAAAGTGTTGTAAAGAGATGGTTGGTCTTCGCCTACTGAAGGAAGACCATTAGTGGACGCCGGTGACCTTGACGGAGAAGGAATCAGAAGTGGATGCAGGTCACAATGATCGAACCACTCCAAATTCTGATTTGCTTTTCTATTTGTGCAATTTACATCACTGCAAACTTCCTTAACCTTCTCTTTGCACTCTTATGAAAGCTTTCAAGTTCGGTTTCTTTTCAAAACGAATTGAATCGAAATGAATATTTTTCAGAATCAATGTTTTTTTTCGCTGCACTAATTCAACCCCACACCCCCCCCGCCCCCACCCCCCCCCCCCCCACCCTCCCCCTCCCCCTCTTAGTACCGCTCTTGATCATAACAATTGGTATCAGAGCTCGGTTACTCTCATTTGGTTTGAAACCCAAGAGAGATAGCATTTTTTGACAACCAAGAGGGTCATTCAATCACACGTCCACCCATGTTTAATAGAACGGATTGCACCTATCGAAAGACTACAATGAGGATTTTTCTAATTTCAATGGATTTTGAGTTATGGAATCTTGTAGAAAATAGTTTTCAAAAGTCTTCTCTTCCAATGAGAGATTGGAATGAGTTGGAGAAGAAGACTTTCACTTTAAATGCCAAAGCTATGAATGCCTTGTTTTGTACTTTGGATAAATACGAGTTCAATCGGGTGTCCATTTATGAAACGGCTTTTGATATTTGGTACACACTCGAAATTACTCATGAAGGCACTGGTATAGTAAATGAGTCAAAAATTACTCTTTTGGTCCATACTTGTGAGTTGTTTCGAATAAAACCAAGTGAGACCATTGGAGACATGTACACCCGATTTACGGATGTCGTTAATGGTCTAAAAGGACTTGGTAAAAGTTTCTCAGATTCTGAACTTATTAATAAAATTTTAAGATCACTTCCAAAGAGTTGAGACCCTAAAGTAACGACCATCCAAGAGGCTAAGGACTTAAATAACTTTCCTCTTGAAGAACTAATCAGGTCACTAATGACCTATGAGATGACTTGTAATGCTCAAGAAGAGCTTGAGAATAACCTTCCAAAGAACAAAAAGGATATGACACTAAGAACTCAAAAAGACCACTTGAAAGAAAATTCAAGTGATGAAGACTTTGATAATAACTTGGCACTCTTGACAAAAAAGTTCAAAAATACATAAAAAGGAATAAATTTAAAACTAACACTAAAAATAAATTTGAATCCAAGAAAGAACAAGTAATATACTACGAATGTAAGAAGCCGGGACATTTCAAGAGCGAATATCCCTAGCAAAGAAGAAGTAACCAAAGAAGAAGAAGGCTCTTAAAGCAACATGAGACGACTCAAGTGCATCCGAAGAAGAGGAGCTAACCAACACTAAGTAAGTTGCTCACTATGCACTAATGGCTATCGGAGATAAGGTAAGTAGTTCATTAGATGCAAATTTATCTTTCGATGAGCTTTTAAGTGGCTTTCATGAATTGTTTGATGAATGTAGAACCTTGAGTAAAAAGTATAACTCTTTGAAAAAGGAGCATGCTTCTCTTATTAGCAATTTTAATAGACTTAAAATTGAGCATGATGATAGTTTAGCTCCTTGTACAAAATGCCATGAATTAGAAACACTTAAAAAGAAAAACTTGCTACTCAAAGAAACCTAAGAAAACTTTGAAGTTGGTAGCAAGTCCTCGAACATGATCCTTGCTAATAATGGTCAAGTTCATAGAAGAGGCATAATTTGATTTGTGAGTAGTTCTCACCTAAATCTAACTACCTTTGTTAAAGGCCCTATCTTGCATATATCACCCCACACCAAATGTAGCTTTTGTTGTAAACTTGGACATGTTGCCTATAAATGTCCACTTAAGAGATATAGTCCACACAAATTGATTTGGGTTCCTAAAGAAATCATAAAGAACTCTATGTAAAATGATAAATTGAGTAGATCAATTTTTGAGGTACTCAAGGTCAAATGGCTACCTAAAAATCACCCTCTTTTGTAGAAATATTTACCATCACAAGCTAAGAGTAAAAGATGGTACATTGATAATGGATGCTCAAGACATATGACCAGAGATCCATCTCGATTCTCTAAGCTCACTAGCCTAGACGAAGGATATGTCACCTTCAGAGACAACAACAAGAAATGGCAAGAACTATGTTAAACGAACATAACCTACACAAATACTTTTGGGTCGAAGCCGTTAATACGACATGCTATGTCATGAATAGGATTCTAGTAAGACCATTACTTTCCAAAACTCCTTATGAATTGTGGAATAACAAAAAAATCCAATGTTTCATATTTTAAAGTTTTTGGTTATAAATGTTTCATCTTGAATGAAAATGATGCCTTAGGAAAGTTTGATTTAAAATCCGATGAAGGAATTTTTCTTGGCAATTCTTCTATTTCTAAAGAATTTCATATTTTTAACAAAAGAACTTTGGTTATAGAAGAGTCTATTCATGCTGTTTTTAATGAAGTTTCTAAAGTTAAGAAAAATAATTTTGATGATGATGTTAATTTTGATGCTTTGAATTTAAATGAAACCCTTTCTCCATCTAGCAACTTGGATGCATCTTCTTCCGAAACATCCTTACCCAAGGAATAAAAGTATATAGATGCTCATCCTAAGGAACTAATCATAGGAGACACATCAAAAGAGGTTCAAACTCGTTCTTCTCATAAGAATTTTTGTGCCAATGCCGCTTTTCTCTCCCAAATTGAACCTAGATACGTTGACGAGGCCATGAAAGATAATTCATGGGTTATCGCAATGCAAGAAGAGTTGAATCAATTTGAGAGAAATGAGGTGTGGAAGCTTGTTCTAAGGCAAAATGACCATTTAGTTATTAGTACTAAATGGGTCTTTAGAAACAAGCAAGATGAATTTTGTATCGTGGTTAGAAATAAGGCTAGATTAGTGGCCAAGGGTTTCAACCAAGAAGAATGTATCAATTATGAAGAAACCTTCGCTCCTGTGGCACGATTAGAAGTCATAAGGATGCTCATTGCTTATGCTAGTGGTAATAATTTTAAGTTGTTTCACAACCTCTCAGATTTGAGAATGATAATTTCCCTAATCATGTGTTTAAATTGACTAAAGTTCTCTATGGATTGAAACAAGCCCCAAGGGCTTAGTATAAGAGATTTAGCTCATTTCTTATCCAAAATAATTTTTCTAAAGCCAAGTCGATACCACATTATTTATTAAAAAATTTAAAAATAATTTTTTTATTGTTTAAATTTATGTTGATAATATTATTTTTTGATTCTACGAATGAATCTTTATGCGAATCATTTGCCAAAAGTATGAACCAAGAGTTTGAAATGAGTTTAATGAGTGAATTAACTTTTTTTTTAGGCTTGCAAATCAAACAACTTAATGATGACATTTTTATGAGTCAAACAAAATATACATTAGACTTGCTAAAATGATTTAATATGGATAGTCCAAAGGCTATCAATAATCCTATGAGTACCTCCACTAAGTTAGACATTGATGAAGGTGGAGAAAGTTTTGATCAAAAAGCTTATAGGGGTATGATAGGTAGTTTACTATACCTCACCGCAACTAGACCAGACATCATGTTTAGCATAGGACTTTGTATTAGGTTTCAATCTAACCGCAAGCAATCTCATTTAAAAGTTGTCAAAAGGATTTTTAGATACCTAAAAGGAACTCCTAAACTAGGATTATGGTATCCAAAATCTAAAAATTTAATCTAAGAGGCTTGGGCAGTTGAATGAAGATCCGATACCAAATAGGGGAGGATCCATTAGGGTTAAGTTGATAGGTGACCTCTATAAATAGGAGGGATTTAGTAGTTCATATGCTAGAGTCTTTGTTTGCCTCTCCTATTCTCCTCCCCCTCTCCACCTCAGAGTAGGCCTGGAGTTTTGAGGAGCATCGTTGTAGCCCTACTGTGTGGATCACTACTAGAGAGGAGGGCGCTTGACCTCCTTCACCCTCTTTTAGAGATCTGAAAGGATTCAGGGATATACGATCTCCCTAGGTAACACAATCTTTACTATACGCAGTTTTCTATTTCGTGGATTTTGCGCACCAATCTTCGCACGACGACAAACACATATTTGAGAATTTGGGGATTTTGTTTTTCTGTTCTTCTACTGTGCATGTGATGTCACCCTCAAGATTTTCCAACATTTATTGGCCCCAATGACTTTAAAATTAGAGCCAAAAAGTGTTTCATCTTGGTTTTCTGCGTATTGGCGGTACCACCGCTTGACACCTAACACTGGGTGGTACCACCGCTCAATCTAAGCGGTATGACCACCTGATAGAGCTCGGAGACTAAGCACTGGCGGTACCACCACTTAACATGGACGGTACCACCATTGGCAGCATTAACTATCGATGGTACCACTGCCCAGAACACTTGGGAGACTAGGTATGCCAGGCGATGCCCCCATCGATCGTGATTTCAAGTGCTGAATGGGCTATTCAATCCGACCCAATTCAGCCCTGTTAAGGGCCCAATTGACCCTTGACCGAGTTAATAAGATTACCTCTCGATCCTAACTCAACTAATGTTCTAACTACGATTAAGGCAAGCAATTAGTCCGATATATCAATTTTTCTTTTGGCGAACCTTCGGCAAACTTCTCGGTGAAACTTCCGGCAAACTCCCGACGAACTCTTGGCAATCTTCCAACGAACTCTCGACGATCTTCTAATGAGCTCTCGATGATCTTTCAACGAGCCTCCGGCAAACTTCCGACGAACTCTCGGCGAGCTCCCGACACACTTCCGGTACATCGTCCGAATCTTCGACTCTGGCCCATCATTTGCTTTATGTCTTATTGCTATCGTAGTTAATCCTGCACACTTTTCTCAACACATAAATTAGGTCAAACAATTCCTCAATTGATTTCATCATCAAAATCTGAGATTCAACAACCCCCCCCTTTTTGATAATGACAACCAATTGGTGAAGGAGTTAACCTTAACTCCCCCTATCTATATGCCATATTCTGAGTAAAGATATTTTTGAATTCAAGGCTTTTGAATTCAAGCATCAAACTGATAAGTTTTTATTCAATCATGCATAACATGATACTTATCATGATTCGCCAATTCAAAATATGATACCACATATCCATTTTCAAATTTTGAAAGATGATACGAATGACAATTCATCATAGTATCAATTGTAAATAGCAAGTTAAGCTTATGATACCTCATCATAACAATTTGATATGAAATCAAGCATGATACTAGGAATGAAACATTTAAAAATAATAATGCCACATAAGTAATTATGCCACATTACGGTATATTTCAAGTCAACATTTGATATTTTTCAAGTATTTGTATTTGACGATATCAAACATATTTCAAACATTTATAATAAGATACAAGTATATTTACGATAAGATACATTGTATATATTTATAATGCCAATCCCAATTGGTCATTAATTTTGCCATATTTTGGTATCATTTCTCCCCCTTTGTCATCAACAAAAAGGAGAACAATTCAACAATGCAAGTGTGGTAAAAATTCAAGCAAGTTTTATACTAATTTATCCAATCGATATTGCATCATTGCATTGCAACATTCAAAAGTTCTTAATATCAAAACTTATCAACATTAAAGAGATAGATTCTCTCCCTTGTCATCAAAACTTTGTATGAAGAAGAGGAAGGAAAGTAAGGAGGGAATCCAATCGAATTTGTGAAATGACTTGATTCAAAATATCATGTGAAATCATATCATCATTCTTGCAAGTAATCATCACACACTAATATTCATCTTTCAAGGATCAAGATATTCATAGGAATTCATAAAATTCATCTTTCATGAGAAGAATAAGAAAGAATTCATGGGATAGGAGTATCACATGAAAAAAGAAATTCATAAATATAATTTCATAATTCAAAACCGTTTCTCTTTAAAAAATTCACAAGAGTTAAACTCGTAAGAGATGTATTTGTCAATGAAATCCATGAAGTGATTAAGTGTATCAAA
Organism: Musa acuminata AAA Group; assembly: GCF_036884655.1. NCBI lineage: Eukaryota > Viridiplantae > Streptophyta > Magnoliopsida > Zingiberales > Musaceae > Musa > Musa acuminata. The sequence goes on from NC_088335.1 coordinate 22,605,784, forward strand.
AATCATTAAGTGATGGAGCTAGAGTATGAGGTAAATTAGATACTAAGGATGATAAAAACAAAATAGATTCATGAAAGCCCTATTCATGAAATACATTAAGAGAAGGATAGTCAAGAAAAGAAATATAACAAACTCATGTATTCGGATAATTTAACATTCCTAACTCCCTTATAATGAAATCAAATTATTCTTCATTTAAAGGTTTTGTAAAGATATCGACCAATTGATGTTTTGTATCAATGAATTCTAAAATTACATCATGATTATTAACATGATCTCATATAAAGTGATGCCTAATGTCAATATGTTTAGTTCTAGAGTGCTGAATATGATTTTTCGTTAAACATATTACACTTGTGTTATCACACTTTATTGGTATATTCATCAGGTGAATTTCATAATCTTCTAAAGTGTTTTTCATCCATATAACTTGAGCACAGCATGCACCTACTATAATATACTTAGCTTTGGTTGTGGATAATGCAATCGAGTTTCGTTTCTTGGAAGACTAAAAGACAAGTGTGTGTCTTAAAAATTGACATGTTCCGGATATGTGTTTTCTATCGATTTGGTAGCCAGCAAAATCAGCATCGGCATAACTCTATCCAATAATCTCTCATGGGCAATTATTGGAACTCATTCATAGGATCCAATAATTCAGGGGCTTATTGGATTTCCAATAAGATAGGGGCTCCGACGGATATCTCATATCCGAACCTCTACTCATCGCAATGCCTACCCTATGTGTGTAACCCTCTAGGCCCAATATCGAGCTGGTCATGAGTCATACCTATCAGAACTCCTTCTAGCTTAGTGAATTATTATCTATCCTTAAACTGTTTGAGGAATAGGGAAGGACTCAGTGATATAAGATGTCCAAGAGCCTCTTCCGAGCTAGGATGACTGAGGGGATACCGGTTCAGAACCATGTCCTAAAAATGATTGAGTGGATAGAGAAACTCACGGGTCTAGGAATGATCCTAGAGGATAACTTGTGTGTGGACATTGTACTTCAGTCCCTACCAGATTCCTTTTCATAGTTCATAATGAATTTTAATATGAATAAGCTTGAGGTGACTCTCCTAAAGCTCCTCAATATGTTAAGAGAGGTAGAGAGCACTATCAAGAAAGAGATGCTAGTTTTCTATATGAGTGAGACTAAAAAGAAAAGGAAAACAGAAAAATACCTTAACAAGGGCAAGGGCAAAGGCAGACCAGGTAAAGCAAAAGTAAACTCTTATGATAACATATGGGTATTGGATACCAGTAGTGCTTATCATATATGCACTGAGCCAAAAGGAGTTCTGATAGGTATAACTCATGACCAGCTCGATATTGGACCTAGAGGGTCAAACACGTATGGTAGGCATTGCAATGAGTAGGGGTTCGAATATGAGATATCCGTCGGAGCCCTTATCTTATTGGATATCCAATAAGCCCCTGAATTATTGGATCATATGAATGAGATCCAATAAGAGCCCATGAGTGATTATTGGATAGAGATCTACTAATCTAAGATGCTTGGGTAGTTGGATGGAGATCCAATACCTAATAGGGCAGGATCCAGTAGGGTTAAGTTGACAGGGGACCTCTATAAATAGGAGGGGACTAGTGGTTCATAAGTAGAGCATTTTTTGTTGCCTTCTTATACTCTCCTCCCCTTCTCCACCTCAGAGTAGGCTTGGAGTTTTGAGGAGCATCATTGTAGCCTTGTTGTATGGATCATCACTAGAGAGAAGTGCGCTTGACCTCTTTTACCCTCTCCTAGAGATTTGTAAGGACTTAGGGATATACGATCTCCCTAGATAACACAATCTCTCTCACATGTGGTTTTCTATTTTGCAGATTTTTACGCACCAATCTTCACACGACGACGAATATATCTTTGGGAATTGGGGATTTTGTTTTCTGTTCTTCCACTGTGCATGTAATGTCGCCCCCAAGATTTTCTAATAGTATGTACAGGAGGGTAAGTGAGAGCGATATCACCTTTTTGGTGTTATACGTGGATAATATCTTAATAATTGGAATGAAGTAGGAATGCTCTCCATAGTAAAGATTTGGCTATCTAGACATTTCTCCATGAATGACTTAGAGGAAGCATCTTATATCTTGAGGATTCAGATCTATAGAGATAGATCCAAGAGGATCTTGGCTTGTACTAGTCCAATAAAAGCCAATATGGATGAGATCAAATAAGAGCTAATAAGATATTATTTGGTAGAAACCTACTAATCTAAAAGGCTTAGATAGTTGGATGAAGATCCAGTACCTAATATGGCAGGATACATTAGGGTAAGTTGATAGGGGATCTCTATAAATAGGAGGAAAACCAAAGGACCATGTGCTAGGTTCTTATTGGCTGCCACCTCCTATTCTCCTTTCTCCCTCTCCTCCTGATCCTTCAGCTCCTATTTCGAGCATTTGGACAGCAAGAAGGGGCAGCCCCTTTTTTATTATGTGGTGTACATCCTTCATCCTCTCTCATAGATCTGCTAATTTTTAGGGATGTATGATCTCCCTAGGTAACACATCTTTCTTATACGCACAGTTTTTTGTTTCGCAGATTTTTACGCATCAACTTTTGCACGATGATGAAACCTTCTTTTATATAAGAAATTCTAAGATTGTTATTATCTATTCTTCCGCTGCACATATGATGTTGCCCCAGATTTCCCAACAATTAAGAGACATAACCCCAACAAATTAGAATCCATGATGGAGCAGTGTAAGTTCGTGGGATACCCCAAGAAAACTTATAGGTATTATTTCTATCACCTTAATGACCAAAATGTCTTTATAGCCAAGAAGGCAGTGTTCCTTGAGAAGGAACACATTCTTGGTGGAGATAGTGGGAGCATGAAAGAGTTGAGCAAAGTTGGAAAACCAAGCTCAAGCACCATTCCACAGCCCGAGTCTATTCAGGCATCTAGCACACAAGTTTCGACTTTATATAGGTCCGATAGAGTACCCCATCCTCCCGAGAGATATATGAGACATATCGAAGGAGAGGATGTTGAGAATATTGATCCTTAGACCTACGAGGAGACTATTACGAATATAGACTCCGGGTTTTGAGAAGAAGTTATGAATTTTGAGATGGATTCCATGTACTCCAACAAGGTTTGGAACCTAATTGATGCACTTGAGGGTATCATAATCATTAGTTGCAAGTGGATCTTCAAGAAAACAATCGAAATAGATATAAAGGTAGAGACCTATAAAATGAGGCTAGTGGCTGAGGAGTATCATCAAAGGTAAGGTGTTGACTATGACGAAATCTTCTTACTCATAGCCATGCTAAAATCCATCTAAATTCCATTAGCTATTATAGCATACTATGATTATGAGATCTGGCAAATGGATGTAAAAAACGTGTTCCTCAATGGAAACCTCGAGGAGGAGATATATATGATATAGCTTGAGGGATTTGTATCCAAAGAAAGCCCAAGTAAGGTGTGCAAATTGCTTAGATCCATATATGAACTAAATCAAGCCTACCTTAGTTGAAACATAAGATTTAATGAAGCAATCAGACCTTTTGACTTCGTTAAGAATGAAAATGAGCCTTGTGTATACATGAAGGTAAGTGCGAGAGCTATCACCTTTTTGGTGTTGTATGTGGATAATATCATAATCATTGGAATGAAGTAGGAATGCTCTCCACAATAAAAGCTTGGCTATCTAGACATTTCTCCATGAATGACTTAGGGAAAGCATACTATATCTTGGGGATTCGGATCTATAAAGATAGATCCAAGAGGATGCTTGGCTTGTCCCAATCCAGGAATATAGACATCATTGTCAAAATGTTTAGCATAGAAAATTTCAAGGGAAGTTTGTAGGGAAATCTAGGGGCGACATCACATGCGCAATAGAAGAACATAAAGAAAATCCTAGATTTTCATAAAACGGTTTCATCGTCGTACAAAGATTGGTGCACAAAAACCCGTAAAATTGAAAAAACCACGTGTGAGATAGTTATGTTACCTAGGGAGATCATATATCCCTGAATTCTTACATATCTATGGGAGAGGATGTAGGAAGTTAACTGTTCTTCTCTCTAACAGTGATCCACACAGTAGGGGCTACGAAGACGCTTCTAGAATCGCTACCCCAATCTCTACATGCCCCAAATAATGGCTGTTGGCTAAGGAGGAGAAGGGGAGAGAAAAATATGAGGTAGCAGCCAAAAAGGCCTAGCCTATGACCCTTTAGTTCCCTCCTATTTATAAAGACCCCCTATCAACTTAACTCTAATGGATCCTACCCTATTGGTTATTGGATCTCAATCCAACTTGGGATAAATGAGCGAGTTCTCGATTCTTCCCTTGCAAGAAAGGGGGTCCGATCGAGACGGTGAGGGCGTTCCTCGTAAGAAACGAGGATAAACTAGTATGTTCTTGATTCCTCCGCCAAAGAAAGTAAGTTCTTGATTCTTATCTAAAACAATGGGCGACAACATAATTAGCAAAGGAAAAATTTATATAAAATTAATAATTTAAAAATATAATAAAATTATATTTTTATTCTTTTCATGTATTTTGCATGTGACAACGTGTGTAATTTATTTTATTGACGTAAGGAAAATTATGATTAAGTATTTCACTTTCGTAAATATAAAAATCTCAATATTATTTTTATAAATATAAGGATCGATATGTTAATCATAATTAATTATAAAAAATTTATAATTACCCTGTTAAAATCTGATAATGATCGATTCCTTATTGCTCATAAGAGCAACCTCAGGAATAGCAACATCCAGAGGAAATATATTGCCACATCACAAAAAGATGCCACACATTTGCAACCAAATATCATGCAAAATTTTGAATATCCAAATTATAATTGATTCTGAGATTAAGACAAATGTACCATCAAATAATTTTCACAACACTAATGGCATTGAAAGATTTACAATGCTGAATTCAATAGAATTTTCTAAAAATATTCTATCCTTGTCGTAAAATATCCCTGAAGAGGCATTATGCTGAACCACAACGACCCCAAAAAGGAAAAAGAAAAAAAAAAGGAAGAAACTGTGGAATGTCCGTATTGCTGCTATTCACAGATAAGCTGGTTAGGATCTTTTCAGGTGCATCTCCAGAGCAGAGAGCACCTCATGTAAGAGAATCCAATGCAGGCAGTTTTTGTTCTGAGTGCTATTAGGTTAGCTAGCGACCAAAACTGTACAAAAATGAATCGAGGGCTACACATTGAACAGATAGTTTAGGTCCTCCACTGTCAAGCGTGTTTGGCGAGTACCTGATTCATCTTCGCCAAATGCAGAAGCTACCATCTCCCTCTTCTTTTCCTGTAAACAAAAATACTACAACACTTCATGCAAACAATTCAATCATTTGATCATAAGCATCGAAAAAGGATCCAACTTTAAAAGACGGCCACTTTGATAAAAAATTCATTTGGAAAGTATGACTTTAAATTATTTAATCTCCCTACACTAAGACTTGAGTAACACATCAAAGCTTGAAATTTTCTCCTACATGCCCCTATATCACTCGTCTCCTTTCTGTAGGAAACAATCTGGCATATCCATAAAAACTAGTTCAAGATCTAACACAATAGGATTTATTTTAGGAAGAGAAACTTAACATCAACAAAATAGCCAATATTTTTTATTAGAAAGGAGGTTAAATAAAGAAAGTGGAAGCTACAAATTTTGTCATCTGTCTCTACAAGGTAACTTAAAAAAAGCACTAGCAGTTTAGCCTTGCACAGACTTCAAGAAAACATTTCTTTCTTCTGCTGTTACAGGTCTTTTCTCACACTCATATACTCTTCTTTTTTGTTTCTTACTCTTCCTCATTTCAAACCATCAATTGTCAAGAAACAAAACTCAGCAACTAACAATCACATTCTTGTCTAAATCTATTGAACCTGTTTAAATTAAAAAATCACTTTTAGTTTAACCTTGAATGATGAGGTTATATCAATAAAATGCTTCAACTAAGTAAACTGGATTCAGCCAAATAAGTTAGAAACCACTAGATTTTTGAACAATTTCAAGGTCTGTAGGAGTTTGAGCAGTTTCAGTTGGATCTCAACCAATTCTAGAGGAAGTAAAATATTAATGGCTAATTTGATATTTTAAGCTTTCCTTTATATCTTTTAGTGACAACTTGGTCCTATGTGTGCATCCAAGTATAACTATGCAAGCATAAGCCAGAAAATTTAACGCTCTGTTATTGTTAAAACCAAATGAATATTTTTTTAAAATAGAATCAGACAGCACCTTTCTTCTTACCCCATCTTTTTTTCTTGTTTTTCAAATGATCAAATCATAGAAAAAGGAGAAAAGGACAGGAAACTTGGGTTATCATTCAAAAAGCTAGGTAAATTTAGAATATCACTTAAAGTGAAATGTTCGGAACCATGAGCTCTTTTAGTTATTTTTACAAACTAAAGCCCTTTTCTGGTAAACCAATTTTTTTCTTAACCCTTTGATATTATAGTCTCTAAACATAGAAAAACTAATAGACCATCTAAAACCACATGAATTGCTGAAACCAAACTTCTCTGGGATGGGCCAAGACCATAATCAGAAACTTTTAACCTTGAAATAGAAAAACTTTTCTCAAGATTATAGTACTAGAACTCAAGAAGTTCTATGGACAAATAATTACTTCTAACTAGCTAAATGTGTCTTGTTTTGCAGACCAACAAAAGCTTATCTCAAGTCCTGCACTTGCTCAACTATATCCAATTTCTTCTGCTAGCACACATTGCAGGAGACTCTTCAGAAAGGATTTACATAAGCTGAAGAAATTTTGGAATAAGAAAATCAGCATCAGAATCAATTGAAGTGTTCAGCTGCACTGATATGGTACCTGGAGAGCCAAGATGCGATCTTCCACTGTGTTCCTGACCATTAAGCGTGAAACAGTGACAGGACGAGTCTGCCCAATTCTGTGCGCTCTGTCAATTGCCTGGTCCTCAGTAGTAGGATTCCACCATAAGTCGAGAAGAAGAACGTGACAGGCCACTACCAAATTCAGACCAAGACTTGCAGCTTTCAGGGACATAATCATTACAGTAACCTGCAACAAAGTAACATCCATTACATGCAGCACAAAAACAAAAGGGAGGGGTTCAGAAAGCTAAATGAACAGAGCATTGCACTGCATAAATTCATTGCAGACCTCTGGAAGCAAGTTGAAATCTTTAATTGCTTTCTCCCTAGCAGCAATGGACATTGTCCCATCAAGCCTCCTATATTGTATACATGAATCTTTCAATGGAACCTCCAACAAATCCAGCATCCTTGTCCACTGAGAGAAGACAATGGCCTTTTCAGATGGTTGACACTTTAGATCAAAGTTTTTTCCATCATTTGTATGCACAGAACATCTCTGTGAAACTGTGACACCATGTTGCAAGGAGCCATCAGTTTCTCCATTAGATTTCTCAGAGTTGCAGTTTGGAAGAGAACATTGAGATTTAGGCAGTGATTGCAAGATCTCAATAGCTGCTTTTACTTTAGAAGAATAAGAAGACGACCTATTTCCACTAATTTTAACTGCATCTACCATTTTAGAACTGCAACCGCTGGAGCTGCAACTGTTACCAGGTAAGTCCCGTATAGAACTTACCAATGTAATTTTGGAAAATACTGAAGAAACATTTAATCGAACTTTGCAGTCAGCTGAAGGGCAGATGTTGTCATCCCCATCAAGATGCTCACAAATACATTGATTACAGAAAACATGTCCACAGACTGTAACCACTGCATCCTCAGGTGGATCCTATAAAGATAATAAAATCTTAATGATATAGGGTCATATATCTCTCCTATAACTACTAAATTTGTAATCATGTGTGGTGAAACAACAGAAAGTAGAAAAAAGCATATTTAATGCTTTCTGAAACAATAGAAAGTAGAAAAATATGTTTAAGATGGTACAAACATGTGATAAGGAAACCAACGAATGCAGTCATTAAAAGAGATGGAATGATTCTATTAGTGGTATGGGGAGAAGTGGATGAAGACCTTAAGAGACCTTAACAGAAACTATAAATGAAGACATAAATACTCTCTCTTAACTAAATATCTGACTCTTTATAGATATCAATGATAGCAAAAAATCCATGTGGTCAACCCCAAATAGTTGGGACTTATGATTTTGTTGTTGTTATTTTATTTAGATAAAAATTATGAGAATAATATTAAAAACAAATATTAGTCATATAGTATAAAATATTACTATAGTAAGCATTAATTATATATAATACAAAAATCCCATGACTTGTTTACTTATAGCTTTGAGATAATGATATATCCCATTGTAGGCTCAAGGCAACTCTAATCATTATATGGATGAAATATTAGAAAATGCAAGTAGAAATAATTGAAAATCTTACTTGAGAAGAGTGACCGTGGAAATTAAAATTATTATTCCGACATCCTATTATTATGGCATATTTTTTTTATTAAGAGGTCAAGTGCTACTCTTGTCATCCCATTCTATTCTCCACATGCTTTCCTCTATATTCTAGCAGTTAATAAACAACACAACGATACCAGTCAACCACGATAATTACAGCAAATAAAAAATACAATATTATCAATAACTAAATATCTCCTCTTTTTCATAAACATAGTTGTAAATTTCCGTTTTTTTCCCTTTCTTCCACCTCAGCATCTTCTTCCTTCTACTTATCACATGTTTTTAGCTTATGAAACCATTGAAATTGGCCAAAACCAACAGAATCTAGTTGAATTTGATCAAGTTTATCAAATCTATCTAATTCTGGTCATAAGGTTGAGAAATAAATTGAACTAGATTGATTACAGCTTCTACCTTGCATTACCAAAGCTCAAATGTTTGCCATCATTCCTCATTGTACTTTAGTGTCAAAAATGAGTCATGGTGTAAAAGTGTCTAAGTAAAATATTTTATAAAATAAAGAGAAAAAAATAAGAGAACGAAAAAACATCATAGTAGTGAATTGCATTGATGACAAGATAATATGAATTAAATAGTAATCCACATAAACTGTGCATAGTCCTTTGATTAGCAAATGCATCAATAGAAAGAATATTTGAACTCAATTGAAATAATGTTTAAGCACCACAGTATTTCAAGGTTCCATGCACCCGATCTGGAAAATATTTCAGTAACTAAAATGAGTAAACAGACTATGTTATGAAATCAATATGTAAACAAATTTGTAGTTATATAAAGATTCCAATTGACAGGGAATATATCCATCTTGACTAATCACAAATGACATACTTACATTACAGATGGTACAAATAGCTAAGCCAGCTTCCAAGCAACTCAAAAGATGATTCTGTTTCCCTTCAGGAAGTTTCTTAACCATTTCTATGGAAGAGCTCTTGACAGAATTAGAACTACATCCATTTACCAAAAGGCGATGATCACAAGCCTGCCTAAGACGTAGGAGCATCAACAAAATATTCACATAGTTCTCCTTGACAGTCCCTTCATTTGCATAAACCTGAGCATGCAAAAAGCAAAAGTTTCAACTTGAAACCTCTCCAACACCATATCCAAGAACTCATACCGATATTTTAAAAGATTTAAAATAAAAACAAAATTTATGAATAAAAACTATATACAAGATATTGTGCTGGATAAAGAAAGATCATATAAGGTGCATTTGGGAACACATTTGAAATGTGCATTGACAGCTCAATGCACATTTCAAATGTAAATTGATGTTTGATAATTTTCTTTTTTTTAGTCGCATCCGAACTGGATGCTGCATTGAAAATACTCAAATGCTAAGGTTACTTCAGGGTAGCATTAACATTTCAACATTTACAAGATGCTAATGTAAATTTTAAATTCTGAATGTGCCCTATGGCTTTATCTACAATTACAAGATTGCCAAAATGATTTAGTGAGAAATCAATATGATTTATATTTTCTAAATAATGAAATTTTATTTATTCAATTTTAAAGATTTTTATATTTATTTATATGATTATATTTTTATTTATTATATATCTGAGCCATACAAATTTTTTATAGGATTGCACATTATTTTTTTACTTTTATTTATTTACTTATTAATTTAAATAAAAATATATATATTTGTTTTTAAATAAATATTCAAAATATTAAAAAGATTAATTTGTCACAAAATATTCAATGGACTTCTCGAATATAGTTTTACCAAACACCATTTACGTCAATGCACATTTAAAATATAGTTTTCACTTGTTGCTTATCAAACACTCGAAGCATTTCACAACTACACATTTACTAAAATCACTTTCTCTAGCTGCATATTAAAAATGCAAATGTGTTCCCAAACATAACCATATTCCATCACTAGTTAAACTTTCAAATCTAGCAAACTTGATTAGTTCATAATTTGGGTTTCTCTTCAAGTCCATAGCTTGTTGACTAAGATAACAAAAACCAGGATTCATCATAAAAGCAACAATTAAAGACAATCAAGAAGCATAAATGCACCTTAAACTGCTCTCGAGATTCAGCTTCTAGATTAGTGTAGAAAGCACGTTCCCCTTCCGAGAAGTCCACCTTCTTCAAAGTGACAATCTTTGGCGGCAGGGTAATAATAGGCTCACCATTAATCATAGTGCCTGAGGATGAAATGATGATGAAGAAAAATTAGTCACTAAACAAGAAAATACAAAAGTAAAATGAAGCTACTATAATTAGTAAGTGTGCTTGGTGAATAAGTAATGGAAACTGAAGCTATTTTCAGATATTTAGAGCTGTAAAGAAAACCAGAAAATGTTCCTTCAGCCAGAAGTGGAATGCGACCCAAGCAACTGTATGCATTAATGTCAAGTCCAAATGAGTAATTTGTTCTATACCTCCCACTATAAACACATGTTCCATATTGAACTAACATTGACTTATTTGTCCATATAAGAATTGAAGAAAATAAGGGGGTATGAAGATCTTTGGAATGATTAATATTAGTAGTTCCAGTGACTGCCGCAAAGTAGTAGTTGTGTGTGTAATGGTGCTATATGTTGAATCTCGTATTTTGATGATGAAACCACTTAATATATGTTTATGATTTAATCTGCATTTTGAGTGACACAGGATGCTTCGATCAGGATGAGACAATTAAAGCAGGAAAATCATATTGGGCCGGAGGAACATGTCAGAAGATTGGACGTCGGGCCGGTGGATCGGTCGACGTATCGACGGAAAGCTTTGGGCCGTGGATTCGGGCATCGAGCCAAGAAGAGCGGGTATTGCACCAACGATATCGGAGTTGCGGAGTCAACTAGCCGATTGGGCAAGAGGCCGCAAGAGAGGACGATGCGCCGAAGAATCGGACGAAGCGTCAAGGGACCAATGACATGCCAGACAGCTTGATTAATTGCTTAGGAGTAATTGTCTAGATCGAAGTTTTGCTTTACTTATGCAGGATTAACTACGATAGCTTGAAGACATAAAACAAGTCTACCAGAGTCAAGTTCGATGGGTGTTCAAGAGTCCGCCGAGAGTCCGAAGATTCGTCGAAAGTGCAGCCGGAACCAACCGAGAAGAAATCGGGGACTTGCCAAAGTTTTCAAAAGTCCGCCGGAGAGATCGTAGGAGGTTCGCAAAGATCACCGAGAAGGTTCGGCTACTTGCCAAAGACTCGCTAAACTCGCCACAAAACCGAGAGCCTGCTGGGAGTCCGCCGGAAGTTCGCCGGAAGGAAACTCGACGTTGCCGGTTAAAAACTTGCTTATGACTATATCTTAATTTCGTAGTTTGCATGTAATTAGGGTTAGGATTAAGGATTAGTCCTATAACCCGGTTAGGGGCCAATTGGGCTCATGTTCGGACTAGTTTGGGCCAAGTTTGGAGCCCAACCAGTGAGCTAAAATAGTCTAGGCGATGGCACCGCCCAGAACCCGAGAGTTCCGACAATGGCACCGCCGGCAAACTGCTGGACTAGGCGGTGGCACCGCCTAGAACCCGAGAGGTCTGGTGGTGGCACCACCAGTACACCTGTCAGTGTTCGCGGTGGCACCGCCAGCACCGGGAAACCCAAAAGCAATTCAAATTTGGAGCCCAAATTTGAATCCTCTTGGGGCCTATAAATACCCCTCAATTCTCAACAGAGAAATCAACCTTTGAGAAGTTAGAGATTGAGAAAAAGTCTTAGCAAAGTCTTTAGCAAGTCTTGTTTTCAATAGCTTAAGTGTTCACCTCCCTCTTTCTCTTTGAAAAATCTGTAAGAGTGTGAACCACTTGTAAAAGGTTGTAAGAGAGGTATTTGTCCTTCTCCTTCAAAGTGATTTGCTAGTGGAAGTTGGGAGCCTCATCGAAGAAGGCTTCGCAAGTGGATGTAGGTCATTTGACCGAACCACTTTAAATTGGTGTGTTCCTTGAATGTGTGAGTGTTTACCTTTTTGAAACCTTTATTTAAATAGCAGCAAGCTTTTGGTTTTCATCTCCTTACTTTACTCGAGCTACTTTTACCAAGTCATTCTTTGTCGAATCGAAATCTCTATGCATTTACGAAATCCTTTTCAAACTTACAATCCGTTGCACTAATTAACCCCCCCCCCTCTTAGTGCCGCTCCGATCCTAACAATTGGTATCAGAGCCTCATTATTTCTTAGTTGGTTTAACACCCAAGAGAAATGGCTCTTTACGGCCTTCAAGAGGGGCACTCTCTCATTCGTCCTCCCTTTTTCAATGGGACGGACTACACTTATTGGAAAAACTCGAATGAGAGTTTTCTTACTTCCTTTAGATTTGAATTTATGGGACATAGTCGAAAATGGATTTGAAATGTCTTCTCTTCCAATGAACCATTGGAATGATTTGAAGAAGAAGATGTTTTCTCTAAATGCAAAGGCTATAAATGCCTTATATTGTGCACTTGACAAAAATGAATTTAATCGCGTTTCGATTTGTGATTCGACTTTTGATATTTGGAGAACTCTTGAGGTCACTCAGGAAGGCACTAGCCAAGTGAAAGAGTCTAAAATCAGCATTCTTGTGTATCTTACGAAGTTTTCCGGATGAAACCAAGTGAGTCCATCGGAGACATGTACACCCGTTTCACGGATGTCATCAATGGACTCAAAGCTCTTGGTAAAGATTTTTCTAATTTTGAACTAATAACTAAAATTTTAAGATCCCTTCTAATGAGTTAGGATCCAAAAGTTACGACCATTCAAGAGGCCAAGGATCTTAAAACATTTCCACTCGAAGAACTAATTGGGTCTTTAATGACATACGAAATGAACAATGTGACAAAAAGGGAACTTGAGAACAACCTTCCAAAGGACAGGAAGGATTTGGGACATAGAACACATGAAGACCACTCGAGCATAAGCTCAAGTGATGGTGAACTTAAATTACAAATGAAACAAAAATTAAAAAGCAAAAAGAACGAAACTATTTGCTTTAAACGCAAGAAGAAAAACAAAAATTGGGATGAATTGAGCTCCTCCGAAAGCGAAGAGAAAATTAAGAAAGACAATGTGGCAAACTACATCTTAACCGCTTTCAATGATGAGGTAATCGAAATTCTCCTAATTTATTTCGAAATTACATAATGCTTTTCATAATGCACTTTTTTTTGTAATTTAGTTTTGAATCAATTTTCTTAAAAATTAAACGTTTAAAAATGAAAATGCAAAAGTATGATCATGCTCATAATTTTGAAAATGACAATGAAAATTATATGTTTTATGTTAATACAATAAAATGTTAGATATAAATCTAATGCTTGTACACCTAGTAAGATTAATCTTATGTATGTGCTTGAGTAGCAAGAATGTGTATTTTGATGATTTCCATATTGATTTTCAATGACGATGCATGGCTTTTGTATGGAAGGCTTGATGATTTTTTATGAACCTTGTCTTTGGTTTTCAAACATGATGTATGGTTTTGACATAAGAACAAAATTTGAACATGCTAATATAAAGTCAATCACATAAATTAAAACTAAAGAAGTTTTAGTTATCTATAAGAATCATTCAAAATTATGTTCAATGAAACCAATGCATAATGATGTAATGAAAATATTAAATGTTTTGATAAAATGATTGACGATTTTATACATGAGATTTTAAAAGCTATACATAATGATTTTTGTGTTTTTTTTTTCGATCCTAAATATTGATGCATGTTTTTATTTGTCATAAAAGAAAAGAACATGCATGTATGAAATAAATCACATGAATTAAAACAACTAAAAAGTGGCAATGTTTCTTCTTAAAAAAATTATTTTTCCGACTTTATCAATTTTTCAAAAAGGGAAATTAATGAATCTTTTTATATCACTTTTGTGAATCTCTTGAAAATGATCTTAATTTGATGATTTAAATGAGCTTTATCTTGATTTTTCGAAATTTATAAATTGAGATTTCTTATGCTTAAGTCAAGATTCTATATACATGAATTAATGTCTTGTTCTCTTACAAGATTGAATAAATTCTATCTCTTTTATGATTTCCTAAGAATCCTTTACATTATTTATTTAAGAGGAGATTTGTTAAAATGAATCACGGTTTCTCTTAATTTTTCGGAATTATAACTTGAGTATTCATTTTATAAATCAAGATTGTTAATCATGATTCTCTCGTTTTATCAAAGAGAACATTTTTCAAAATAAATAATTAAGTTGTTTTCTCTTGATTTTTTGATATCCACAATTTGAGAAAATGTACCTTGATGCTTTGAACATTTTATGCATAAATTGATTTTCTTTATGATTCAATACTCCTTTGTAATTATGATATGTTTATCGCATGATATGATTGAATCACTGTTATAAAAGAAAAAGGAAATTGTTAGCTTGCTAATTACAAAAATATATGCTAGCTTGAATGATAAAACATGAGATTGTCTATAGTGCAAATTTATTGTTCTCATGATGTGTAGATTGAAATAATGATTAGAATCTTGATGGTTTTTATGACAATTTATTTTTTGACTCGAAATGATCGATGATATATATATATATTTTTTTTGCACAAAAAGGACAAAGGTATACTTGTATGAAACAACTAAATAGAGAAAAGTATTTTTCTTAAAAATTCTTTTTCACTATCTTATTGACTTTGATGAATCCATTTGTATTATTTTTATGAATCTCATGGATTAAGAAAATGATTTGAATTTAATGGGTTTTATTGAAATCATGATCTTGATTTCTCGTAATTATAATTTGAATTTTCTATTGAATGAATCAAGATTGTTTTCTATTTAAAAGGAGATTTGTCGAAATGTTTCATGGTCTTTTAGTATTCATGATCTTGATAATTATGTTTTGAAACTTTATGTAAATCAAGATTGTTCATCATGATTCTCTCTTTGAATATTTAAAGAGGAGAATTTTCTAGATGAATCATGATTTTGATGATTGAATAGTTGATATGCATGAATTGAGATCTTGCTCTACTACTATTCTTTTTGCTATTCACCAAAAAGAAGACTAATTCTAATAAACCATGATATGCTATATGAATTTTATTGTATTCATGAAGTAATATCTCATCACCAAATTTTTTTGATATTCCTTCATGTGATTATATGAATGCATGAAACACTTATGATATGATTTTTATACAATTCCGTGTATTCATAAAATATTTATCTCATTACCCAATTAATTCTTCTTGATATTCCTAATGTGATGAAATGAAATTATGCATGAAATACAAATGGGGAGAAGTTTTGATCATGCATGGTAGAATGCAATATGACAAATTAATACCATCATGATTTGAAACATTTATGATTTGAAATTATGCATGCAATTGCTTTTTATTGTAATGATATTTGCATATAATGTGTATCATGAATGCTTTAAATGATGAATGCTTGGTATCATGATCAAAATATTGATAAATGCTATGATTTGTTACCAAAATGATGTATCATGTATGATAAGCCCATAATGATTAATTTATTTGTATAATGCATTAAGTAAGGATACAAATGTAAAGTTTTGAAATTGTGCATATTTTAATTTGAAAACATAATGATGCACAAATAAGATTAATATTACCTTTGTTATGATTTAAAAATTAATGTAAAGGGTCTTCCTTTCTTTTTGTCAATGACAAAGGGGGAGAAAGAGTTGCTAATGTGCTATCTTGAATTGATGTAAAGGGTCATCTCAAAGAGAAATTAGCTAGCTTGCACGAGTCAAGAAAATGTAAAAACTTGCTTACTTTCTTGCACATCTAAAGAGAAGATGCAAATGTAACACTTGCCAAATTGTTTGCTTGCCTCATGTAAAACATTGTTTCTTGCTAATTTGGCATTTTGCTAAGGAAGCAAAAATGACACTTCTCAAAAGAGAAGAAAGAGCTTGCTATCTTGAGCATCACAAGCTTGCCTATCATAAGAAGCAAAAATTGCAAAAGTGCTATCTTGCCTATCTCAATAAGCAAAACTTGCAACTTGCACATTGCAATAAGAAACAAGAATCTTGAGCTTACACAAGAAAGCTAGCTTGCATTTGCTTTCAAAATTTTTGCTAGCTTGTATGTAGCAAAACTTGTATATCGTAAAAATTGCTAGCTTGTAGCCTAAAAAGAAGCAATCAGTTGCTAAACTTATACATCTTTAATTGCTAGATTGCATGATGATAAAAATAGAGATTATGTTTATCATGCAAATGATTAGAACTTATATTACAAACACTTAATGTGACACTTCTCCTTTTTGTTGATGACAAGGGGGGAGAAGTATTATCATGTTACACATGATGATGTGTTGCAAATATTCACGATGAATATTGCAATGACTTGAATTCAGTTTGAATTCATAGTTCTATCAATATGGCATATTGATAGGGGGAGTTTGTTTAAACTCCGGGAGTTAAGGTTAACTCCGTCATCGAGTGATTGTCATCATCAAAAAGGGGGAGATTGTTGAATCTCGTATTTTGATGATGAAACCACTTGATATGTGTTTATGATTTAATCTGCATTTTGAGTGATGCCGGATGCTTCGATCAGGATGAGACAATTAAAGCAGGAAAATCATGTTGGGTCAAAGGAATATATCAGAAGATTGGAGTCGGGCCGGTGGATCGGTCGACGTATCGACAGAAGGCTTCGGGTCGTGGATTCGGGCATCGGGCCAAGAAGAGCAGGTATTACGTCAAGGATATCGAAGTTGCGGAGTCAACTAACCGATTGGGCAATAGGCCGCAAGAGAGGACGATGCGCCGAAGAATCGGACAAAGCGTCGAGGGACCAATGACATGCCGGACAACCTGATTAATTGCTTAGGAGTAATTGTCTAGATCGAAGTTTTACTTGTGCAATATTAACTACGATAGCTTGAAGACATAAAACAAGTCTACCGGAGTCAAGTTCGATGGGTGTTTGAAAGTCCGCCGAGAGTTCGAAGATTCGTCGGAAGTGCTGCCAAAACCAACCGAGAAGAAATCGGGGACTTGCCGAAGTTTTCGGAAGTCCGCCGGAGAGATCGTCGGAGGTTCGCGGAGATCACCAAGAAGGTTCGGCTACTTGCCAAAGACTCGCTGAACTCGCCACAAGACCGGGAGCCTGCTGGGAGTCCACCGGAAGAAATCCGAGGGTGTATCGGAAGTTCGCCGAAAAGCTCGCCGAAAGGAAACTCGACGTTGCCGGTTAAAAACTTGCTTATGACTATGTCTTAATTTCGTAGTTTGCATGTAATTAGGGTTAGGATTAAGGGTTAATCCTATAGCCCGGTTAGGGGCCAATTGGGCCAAGTTCGGACTGGTTTGGGTCAAGTTTGGAGTCCAATCAGTGAGCTGAAATAGTCTAGGCGGTGGCACCGCCCAGAACACGAGAGTTCCGGTAGTGGCACCACCAGCAAACTGCTGGACTGGGCGGTGGCACCGCCAGCACCGAGAAACCTCAGGCGATGGCACCGCCAGCACCGGGAAACCCAAAAGCAATTCAAATTTGGAGCCCAAATTTGAATCCTCTTGGGGCTTATAAATATCCCTCAATTCTCAACAGAGAACACAACCTTTAAAAAGTTAAAGATTGAGAAAAAGCCTTAGCAAAGTCTTTAGCAAGTCTTGTTTTCAATAGCTTAAGTGTTCACCTTCCTTTTTCTCTTTGAAAAATCTGTAAGAGTGTGAACCACTTGTAAAAGGTTGTAGGAGGGGTATTTGTCCTTCCCCTTCAAAGTGATTTGCTAGTGGAAGTTGGGAGTCTCATCGAAGAAGGCTTCGCAAGTGGATGTAGGTCATTTGACCAAACCACTTTAAATTGGTGTGTTCCTTGAATATGTGAGTGTTTACCTTTCTGAAACCTTTATTTACATAGCAACAAGCTTTTGGTTTTCATCTCCTTACTTTACTCGAGCTACTTTTACCAAGTCATTCTTTGTCGAATCGAAATCTCTACGTATTTACGAAATCGTTTTCAAACTTACGAGTTTTAATCCACTGCACTAATTCACCCCCCCCCCCCCCCCCCCTCGTAGTGCTGCTCCGATCCTAACACTATAGTCTATACCCAGGTACACAAAGCATAAATTAAATACACAGTCTCACATGCACACGCACATAAGAAGGCTCCCATAAATTTTGTTAAATTGAACATGAAAGCCAAGGTTTAGTAAGATTTCTGGAGGAGCTAATCACGTTATACCCTTTTCCTGGGAGCAATATATACATGGCACAAAAATTACCAATAAGGGGATCAAAGAAAAATAACAAAAATGATGATAAAAACAAGATATCTATGTAATATACCTCAAATAACTCGTAGAGTTAAAAAAGGATAACTTCATAATTCCTCATTTAATTTTAGAGAAAACCATCTATCAGTAGTGTCATCTCAAAAATCATTTCGATAATAAAATTTTCAACTCACCTTTAGTACGGCGTAGCATTATAGTCTTCAAAACAGCTTGAAGCTTTTTGTAACCATTTTTTGGATTCCGGCTTATTGTATTCTTTATCATGGAACAAAAAGATCCATAATCAGCATATGGCTGATATCCGAGAAATCTGAAATAGCTATAGAGGTCATCAACTGCATTCTGTATGGGAGTCCCAGACAAGCACCACCTTCTCTTAGCCCGCAGACCCCAACATGCCCTTGCAACTTGAGTCCTGTGATTCTTAATGCTTTGAGCTTCATCCAGAATTACCCTGAACCACCAAACTCTAGCAAGAGGTCGAACAGACGACTTGAGCAATGCACTCTGTGTTTCAATTCCATTTTTCATGCATTTTTTCAAGGAGCTTGGAGAACCCTTCCTTTTTTTATCAGCCATATGTCTGATGAGACTATCATGTTTTCTTTTCTCATCATCTTCACCAACAAGTGGTTGCTTGGGGACTTCCATGCTTACAATTGCATATGTTGTCAATACAACATCATATTTTCTGAGCTCATGGGGGTCCTTCGTTCTGTTATTACCATGATACACTAAAAATGACAGATTAGCACTGCTAGTAACTCTAGTTTTCAGTTCCTCAGCCCATTGTCGAAGTACACTTGTAGGGCAAACAATCAAAGTTCCTGCTGCAGGCCTACTCGGTACAGCCATCACAGGGTACTCCCTTTTCTTGGATCCACTGTCCACCATAAGACCAGAAATCTGGGGCTTCTTTACTCCACTAATCTCGGAGAAATCACCACAGTCATCATCATCATCCAAATGTAAAGACTCCGGTCTATCTTGTTTACCCATGCAAGACAACGGTTGGTGTGATGGAGATCTCTCCATCAGGATTAGTGCTATCGTAGATATTGTTTTACCTAGTCCCTGAAACATAGACAGAAACCAAATGGGATCATTACTTGTTACTGCATAAGATATACTATTATTAAATAACAAATAAACTGGCAAAATGTTGTACATGCCTGATCATCTGCAAGTATTCCACCACTGCAGTGTGGACTGGCCGTTTCCTTTTGTACCATCCAAAATAAAGCTATACGCTGTAACAGAAATGCTCTTTTCAGGTAGCAATGGGAAAAACACAAAGCAGGTACCTTAACAACCAAACCATCAATATATTATTCAAAAGTTTAATCCAATCGAACCTGGTGTCTCAATAGAGAAACTGACATCATTCCCTCATCAGGAAGAATAGCCTCAGATCTTTGCTGAGAAAGATCCTGTTTTAAAATTAAAGTCAGTTCTATCATGCCTGTACATACATATTAAAACCAGCTATTGTCACAAAGATGGTATAGAAGAGACATCAGTGCAACCCTCAGGAAGAAGAAACATACATCAGATACACAGACGGCAATACGACAGTTGTCATAACAAAAGTGAGATAAACAAGGAATCTTAAAAACATATTACACATGTTACGTAAAGTACCTAGGCATCACCAATAGCATGAAATAGTTTTACCTTTTCAAACATTACATCATAAGCCCAAAAAAAGGAGACACAACCTTATATATCCAGTACAAAACTTTTGTCTGTCAAGGATGCAGAGCAGCCTGAGATCAAGAGTATCTTAACAATGTGAAATGGGTGGAAGAGAACTATAGAGCAAGGTATTTCGACCAATGTATTAACTTATATACAAAAAAAAACAAAGGACAAAGTTCCAGCTCAATGCATAAGGCTCCCAGCTATGGGGTGGCTGACTCTAGGGAAGCCAGATAGTCTTCTATTTGCAACTTAAATCCATGGAACAAATGTGGCAATGGAGCAACCTTATGTTTACTACTTGCCCATCATCCAAGGAGATGGGCTTCATGTTTATGTAACTAAATACAAAGAGTCCTATGCTGAACAATACTTGTAGCAATAACATGTTTATCTAATTGCACACATCAAATTATTACCAAGAAGTATTCAAATTGAATATTATGGCCGACTTTAATTCGATTTGTAAACTAAAATGGCCTCTCTATTCTTCCTCAAGAAGGAAATCATAAAAAATCATTTGGTGATTTGCATTTAAAATGCAGAAACACCTAGGAACCTAAAGGGCATATCAGAACTTGAATAGCAGCAGTGATCAGACAAAGAAAAGGTCAATTTGACAATGAGAGATCTGGAAACAACTGAGTGAATCCTATTTTAGAAGAACATCCAGGAACAGCAAAAAGAATAAAGATCTAAAATATAGTAGAAACATTACAATTTTAAATAAACTGACATAACTACAAATGAATCATGCCAGTGGTTCATAAAATTGACATAATTAGCGAATTTATATCCGACTTGTGGTCATTGTGGTAACTAGACAAATACCATGTAGAGGGTAAGTTTCTATGTATGTGAATGACAGGTTCTATCAGAAAAGTCTCCTGTTTTTCAGTCTTAGAAATATTAAACAGGAGTCAGCACATGGAAATCAAATTCAGCCTCTTTGCGGTTTGCTCCCAAGAAAACATAATTTTCCCCAAGAAAATTTAACATCTAAGATAAGCTCCCACACTTGCACCAAAATCAGACAAACCAAAAAATTCAGTGGATCTAAAAGAAAAGGCAGAAAAAAAAAAACAAATTCTCTAGCTAAATTCTCAATGGCTGAATGCAAATGAATTATTTAGCTTGCGATGAAATCAGTATGTCATTTAACATAGCATGGATTTGAACACTACATATTTATACTAAGAATTGAATCAATCAAGAGTTTCATAAGAAGCAGTGATGATATATGATACAAAAATCAAAACATTATTATGGTACATCAATATAGTCCATCATCTATCAAAGGAAACAAAGAGGAAAAAGAAAAGCAACAATCTTTCACCTAGTAGTCGATGTATGCTCAAGAAATGGAGATCAATGACACCAAGGAAATCATTTTCATCTGTTTTGTATTGACCAGAATTTGCTCGGTCTCAATCCAAACCTAGACGTGGACCACCCCCATTTCGGGTGGTCTGGTCCAACCTAACTTTAAAAAACTTCAAAACCGGGCAAATTAGAGCTCATGTTTGCATGCCCTTTTCTCTATACGTGTGGAGCTCACAATCCCTTTTTTATCCCATAAATGTGTTGCCCACTGACCTCGAGTAGGCTTCCTCCTCTTTCCTAAAACTGTCTCCTCTTTTCCCTTCCTCTTCCTCCTTCCTCCTCCTGCTCCTCCACTGTCTCATCCTCTTCTTCTTCCTTCCCCTTGCTCCATTGCCGCCTCATCCTCCACTTCTTCCTTCCTCTTCCTTCTTTATCTTCCTCCTCTTCTTCCTTCCCCTTTTGATACATATCAGTGTACCATGTGTCAGTACATAAGTAATAGTCAATATATATTAATCCAAGCAAGGAATGGTACAACAATAGGGTACAAAATTGCAACCCTTGACTGAATCGCTGCTTACTAATGGAGGAAGCAACAGTCAGCTTCATTTGCCCTTTGAAAGGGTAAAACGATTAATCTGTATAGACCTGAGAGGTGTGAAATGAGAAAAATATAGTCCCTCTAGGATATGAAAAATTGACTAGCTTAACTGGTAAAATCCATCATTATCTTCATAGCTATTAGTAGGTCAGTTTCAATCTTTGTTATATGATATACATAATGTGACTCATTATCTTCCAAATGAATATATCATAGTTTCTTCTTTAATTAAATAATCTCCACTATTTTTAAGTATTATCATTTATAATTATCTAGAAGGTGAACCTTGGTGATGGTAAAATTGATCCCTAATGACTTGTGTAAATAGGGGTAATGGTAGGTTAACAGTTATTACCTAATAGGTAAATTATTTAATTTTTCTCATCTAAGACCTAAATGTTTAGAAACAATAAAATATATATCACAAAAGCTATCTAAGGGTATGCTAAAGAAGTAATTAATTATATTACACAAAAGCTAGCATCATTAGATGTCTCATAAAATGTTTGTTTCAACTACAACAACAACAACAAAGCCATAGGCCCCAGCTATATGGATCTTTTGCCACTACTAAGATCTATAAAACACCATATGTTTAGTAAAGTTTAAAGTACTTAAATTTTTATTTATAGTTTCTATTAATTTATTTTTAGGTCTTCTGCTATTTATCCTTGTACCTCTAATATTAATTATTTCACCTCTTCTGACTACTATATCTGGAGGCTCTTTAGCACATGTTCATACCATCTTAAATGATTTTTTCTCATCTTATATCGATACCTAGTTCTTCATAAATAAAAGTATTTTTTTTCTATCTTTCATAGTAACTCCATACATCCATCTCAACATTCTCATCTTGACAACACACACTTTTTGTATATGTTTTTTCTTAACTATCCAACACTCAAATCAATAAAGATTGTTGGTTTCACAATTATCTTATAAAATTTTCTTCTAATCTTAAAGGTCCCGATGAACACACAAGACTCCTAACGTCCCTCGTCATTTTAATCATCCTGTTTCCATTGTATGAATAATATCTTTATCGATCTCTTCATCTTGTTGAATAATTGATCCAAGATACCTATGGCGTTTACTTAAAAGGACCTATTGTCTATCCAATTTAACTACATTCTCTTGTCTATTTCTAGAATCACTAAAATTACATTATATATATTTAGCTTTTGTTTTACTTAATCCAAAACCTTTAGGTTTTAAAACTTGCCTCCATAGCTCAAGCTTATAATTAATTCTACTTAAGCTCTTATCAACTAAGACAATATCATCAGCAAATAACATACACCAGGGTGGTCTATTATGTAAGTGACTATTAAGTTCATCCATTATCAATGTAAAAAAGTAAAGATTTAATGTGGATCGTTAGTGTACTCCTATACTAATAGGAAACTCGATAGACACACTTCTTATAGCAAGGTAGGTAATACCGAATGATACCGCCCGTACAAGTAGGCAATACCGAATGAGACCGCTCGGTACAGGCGGTACGTACCGGTCCGACGACATATCGGTACGCGGACCACACGCTACCGGGCGAAACGAAAAATAATAATAAAATTATATATATATATATATATATATATATATATATGTTAGTTTGGCAAATCCCATAGTCCCACATCGGGAAAATCAAACTTGTTGTCTCGTCTTGGAACTATAAATAAGGGCCTGGGTTTTGAAGTCAGATGCACCACAAGAAAAACCTAAGTGTTTGCTTTGGTTTAAGTCCATACTCAGTTAAATAGTTTGGACTTATAGTTTGGTTTTTCTTGTTTAGTATTTTCGGGTGTTTTATGGCCTAGGAACATCTTCCTAAGGCATTTGTAATTGTCCCTCTTTTGCAGTAGTAATTTGCTCCTCTTTCGTCCGTGGATGTAGGTCAAAGTCAATTGACCGAACCACGTATATCTGGTGTTCTAGTGTTCTTGTCTCGCTTTTATCTTTTCGTTTTATTGTCTTGTTGGGTTGTCAAAATTACCTTGTGGTAAATTTCCTGGGGCTAGCTCTAACAAACTGGTATCAGAGCCTGGTTCTGGGATCTTTTGGCAACGATGACAATAACAAAGATTGTTGTCGAGAAATTCGACAGAAATGTCAACTTCGGCTTGTGGCAACTCAAGATGGAGGCCATTCTGGTTCAAGACGGAGTTGATTTGGTACTACAGGGAGCCGAGAGCATTCCAGATGATATGTCAAAAGAAGAGCTTGCAGGTATGGATAAGAAGGCCCGATCAAGCATCATTCTAAATCTCTCTGGCGAGGTTTTACGGGAGGTGGCTACGGAGACTACGGCTAAGAGCATGTGGGACAAGCTTAAAGCCTTGTACATGAAGAGGACAGTGGAGAATTGTCTCTACTTGAAGCAGAGTCTGTATATGCTTCGGATGATTGAAGGTATATCTATACTCTCGCATCTTGATAAGTTTGATTCTTTGGTTATGGATTTGGAGAATATAGATGCAAAAATTGATGATGAGGATAAGGCTTTGTTACTCTTGTGTTCTCTTCCCCAATCTTTTAAGCATTTCCGTGATACTTTGATTTATGGAAAAGAAATAGTTTTGTATCAAGAAATTAATTCTGCACTGAAATCTAAGGAGCAGATAGACAGGAATATCACTGGGGAAAGTAGAAAGAATCAGGCTGAGGGTCTGGTTGTTAGGGGGAGAATGGATAAAAGAGAATTTGACAGTAGTAGATCTAAATCTAGATCTAAATCCAGACATAGAAATTTGGAATGCAGATATTGTCATAAAATGGGGCACATTAAATCTGATTGTTTTAAATTGAAAAATAAATTAAAGCAAAAGGAAAAATTTGTTGAAAAAACTACTGAATCCGCTGAAGTTAGTATAGCAACTGATGAGATTGTTGGAAATATTTTTTCTGCTATTGATGACAGGACGAGGTCTAAAAATGAATGGATTTTAGATTTAGGTTGTTCTTATCACATGTGTCCCAATAGGGATTTGTTTTCCACATATGAATCTTGTAATGGTAGAATTGTTTTGATGGGCAATAATGCCGCATGTGATGTTGGTAGAGGAACAATCCGAATTAAAATGCATGATGGTATTGTGAGGACGCTCACTAATGTTAGACATGTTCCTGATTTAAAAAAGAATCTCATCTCTTTAGGCACCCTAGAGGCCCTTGGGTGTAAATACACAGCTGAAGGTGGAGTTATGAAAGTTTCTAGAAGTGCTCTTATTGTTATGAAAGCTTGTAGGTCTGGTAGCTTGTATATTCTGCAGGGAACTACTGTCACAGGTTCGGTTGCAGTTTCGTCGTCATCATTGTCTGATTTTGACATCACCAAATTATGGCATATGCGTTTGGGTCATATGAGCGAAAAAGGTTTGAGCATATTGAGCAAAAGGGGTCTACTTTGCGGACAGAGTATTGGGCCACTTGATTTTTGTGAACACTGCATTTTTGGAAAGCAGAAAAGAGTCAACTTCACTTCTCCAGCAGTTCACAAAACGAAAGGTACTCTTGACAATATTCAGTCAGACCTTTGGGGTCCAGCTCATGTTCAATCTAAGGGTGGTGCCAGGTATATGTTGACTTTCATTGACGATTATTCCAGAAAAGTTTGGGTTTATTTTCTGAAGCATAAAAATGATGTTTTTCTAACATTTAAACAATGGAAGGCTTTGATTGAGAAGCAAACAGGTAAACAGATTAAGCGGCTTCGAACAGATAATGGCATGAAATTTTGTGAAGGTGATTTTGAAGAATTCTGCAAAAATGAAGGAATCGTTCGGCATCGCACTGTTAGGATGACGCCTCAGCAAAATGGTGTGGCCGAACGTATGAACAGAACACTCTTGGAGAGAGCGAGGTGTATGATCTCAAATGCAGGGTTGACAAAGGACTTTTGGGCAGAGGCGATTAATATGGCCTGTTACGTTGTCAACCGCGCTCCTTCTGCAGCACTTGACTTTAAAACTCCGGAGGAAGTTTGGTCAGGTACTCCTGCTGATTATTCTGATTTAAAAATTTTTGGGTGTCCAGCATACATGCATGTAAATGAAGGAAAATTAGAGCCTCGGGCTAAAAAGTGTATTTTCCTTGGGTATGCTTCTGGGGTGAAAGGATACAGATTATGGTATTCTGATCCTAAATCCCCAAAATTTATAATCAGTAGAGATGTTACTTTTGATGAATTGTTTATGTTATCTTCCAAAGAGGATTCTACTAGTTATACAAATGATAGTGCGCAGAAGCAGGTGGAGCTTGAGATTGGTAGTTCAGATTCTTTTAAGTCGAACTCTTCTACTCAAAGAATGCCAGTAGGTGGTCCCGAGTCTACTAACGCAGATGATCCAGAGGAAGAGCAATATTCCATAGCCAAGGATAGACCACGGAGAGAAATTCGACCACCACAAAGATATGCAAATTTGGTTGCATATGCTTTGTCTGTTGCAGAAGAGACAAGTGAAGTTGGTGAGCCTACTTCCTACTCAGATACAGTTTCTTGTGATAATTCCGCTAAGTAATTGATTGCAATGAATGAAGAAATTGAGTCTTTCCATCGGAATAGAACTTGGGATCTTGTGAAGCCGCCTTCGAGTAAGAAAATTGTTCGATGCAAATGGGATACCATGGCTAAGGGAAAAGTCCTTGTTCAGAAAATTCATACGAAGGACAATCTAGCTGATATGTTTACGAAGCCTCTTCCGGTTTACAAGTTCAAGCAGTGCTTGGACTTGGTTGGTGTTCATTGTTGGTGATTGCCCGTTGGGGCTTTTATGAAGAAGGTGGAGCAAGTTTTGTTGGAACATGTCAAGGTGGAGATTTGTTAGTTTGGCAAGTCCCATAGTCCCACATCGGGAAAATCAGACTTGTTGTCTCATCTTGGAACTATAAATAAGGGCCTAGGCTTTGAAGTCAGATGCACCACAAGAAAAACCTAAGTGTTTGCTTTGGTTTAAGTCCATACTCAGTTTAAGTCCATACTCGGGAAAATCAAGTTTTGTTGGAACATGTCAAGGTGGAGATTTGTTAGTTTGGCAAGTCCCATAGTCCCACATCGGGAAAATCAGACTTGTTGTCTCGTCTTGGAACTATAAATAAGGGCCTAGGCTTTGAAGTCAGATGCACCACAAGAAAAACCTAAGTGTTTGCTTTGGTTTAAGTCCATACTCAGTTAAATAGTTTGGACTTATAGTTTGGTTTTTCTTGTTTAGTATTTTCGGGTGTTTTATGACCTAGGAACATCTTCCTAAGGCATTTGTAATTATCCCTCTTTTGCAGTAGTAATTTGCTCCTCTTTCGTCCGTGGATGTAGGTCAAAGTCAATTGACCGAACCACGTATATCTGGTGTTCTGGTGTTCTTGTCTCGCTTTTATCTTTTCGTTTTATTGTCTTGTTGGGTTGTCAAAATTACCTTGTGGTAAATTTCCTGGGGCTAGCTCTAACAATATATATATATATAATTATTTATTTATTTATTTATTTATATTTATATATAAATATTTTAGAAAAAGGCGACGTTCGGCGACGTCGCAGAGGCGACACAATGTCGCCTTTTTCTGATTATATATATATTTTTTTATTTATTTATTTATTTATTTATTTATTTATTTATTTATTTATGTATATTTACATATATTTATATATTTAAATAAACGAGGCGACGTCACCCCGCATGGGGAAGGAAAAGGCGACGTCGCCGAGGCGATGCGACGTTGCCTTTTAAATTATATATATATATATATAAAAGCCAGGGAGAAGAGAGAGGCGACGTCACCGAGTTTTATATATATATATATATATATATATATATATATATATATATATATATATATATATATATATATATATATATATACCAAGCAGTATACCGAACGGTATATCGCTCGGTATATAATTTCATACCGTAACGAACGAATATCGAAACTCCGGTACGGTACGAAATTGCAGACCTTGCCTTATAGTTCTAATACTAAAAATTACATTATCATACATATCTTTAATTACATTAACATAACTAGTAGATATACCTTTTTTTCTAAAATCTACCATAATAAATCTCTAATAACCCTATCATAGGCTTTCTCTAAGTCAATAAAAACGATATGTAAATATTTTCTTTTCATCTTATACTTTTTCATTAATTGTTTTAATAAATAAATAGCTTCTATAGTTAATCTTTCAAGCATAAAACCAAATTGATTTTCAGAGTTATTTGTTTCAAGCTTTATCCTACTTTTGATAACTCTTTCCCAAATTTTCATAGTATGACTCATGATTTTAATTCCTCTACAATTAGAATAATTTTGTATATCACCCTTACTTTTGTAAATTAGTATTAAAAAATTCTTTCTCCATCCCCTAAACTAGACCTCAATAGGGATGTCATCAGTCTCCACACTCTTAGCTATTTTCATCTTCTTTATTGTCTTTTACTTTATTAGCTCCAATTTTATAAATAAATCTATGATTATTAAATCTACCACTATTATTTAACATTAAATCTAAGTCCTACGTGAGATATTTATAAGATAATTTATAAAAATAATTTTTTTATATTTTCTTAATCTCGCTATCAATAACAAATATTCTTTGATCTTGGTCTTTAAGATATCTAATATTACCTAAATCCTTACACTTTCTTTCCCTAACCTTAGCAATTTGATATATATCTTTTTCACCATATTTGATATCTAATTTATTATAAAAATTATCATAAGCTTTATATCTTGCTATACTAACTACTATTTTAGTCTCTTTTTTATATTCTTTATATCTTTTAAATTTTTTTTAATTTTTATAATTGTGTCAATCATTAAAACATGATCTTTCAATAAAAATTATTTTTTAAACTTCCTCGCACCACCACTAGCTTTCTCTTAAGGTTACACCTCTACCTTTAGTTTCACCAATTCGATACATATCTTCTTCACTATCTTTGGTACCTAATTTATTATAAAAATTATGATAAGTTTTATATCTTGCCATACTAACCGCTATGTTAGTCTCTTTTTTAGATTCTTTATATCTTTTAATTATTTTCTATTTTTTATAATTATGTCAATTGCTAAAACATGATTAGTAAAAAATATTTTTTTGAACTTCTTCGCACCACAACTAGCTCTCTCTTAAGGTTACGTCTTTACCTTTAATTTCACTAAGAATGTCCTCTGTTAAGCTCCTAGTCTTATTTGTTATCATAGTCCAAATAATATTAATATTATCCCATCTATGTTCCAAGTCACCTCCATTTCCATCTTATTCTTAAAAGTGTTTGCATTATCATCTTTAAAATTCCACCATCTAGTCCTAGTAATTTTTACTACTATATTTTTCTTCCTCCATTTTCTATAGTAAATATCTAACGCCATCAATCTATATTGATTCGACAAACCTTCGCTAGGTATAACTTTACAATTTCTTATAAATAACTTTATCAACTTTTTTAATAAGAAAAAAGTCTACTTGACTACAACTATGACTACTCTTATAAGTAATTAAAAGTTATCACTCATCTTAAAGTGAGTATTTACAATTATACGATCATACGAAGTTGTAAAATCCAAAATCATACCACTATCTTCATTTTTCTCCCCATAACCAAACCCCCATGCACCCCTTTATATTCCTTATATGTTTTCCCTACATGACTATTCAAATCTCCTCCATTTTTAAGTTCTTCGATTATAGGCGTTCCTTGAGTAATATCATCTAAGTTTTCCTAAAATTCTCTTTTTGTTTGATTATCTATTCCGACTTGAAGGCAAAAGAACTAATAACATTCAAAATATCTTATCCTTCCACAAATTTTAGAACTATAATTCTATCCGCAACTCCTTTTACATCTACAATATTATTCTTAAGATCCTTATCAACAACAATTCCTACATCATTTTTGTGTTTAACTTTTCCAGTATACCAAAATTTAAATCTAGTATTATCAATCTCTGTAGATTTTTTCCTTACCCACTTAGTCTCTTATAAGCAAATAATATTTATTCTTCTTCTTATTATAGTGTCCACCAATCCTAATCCTTTCCCTAAAAATGTTCTTATATTCCAAGTTGCTAATCCAACTCTCTATTATTGGACTAACTTCTTTACTCCCATTGGCCCAAGACAATAAGAGAATCCTTGCCTACTTGGCACCCCATCTGAGCACCGATATGATAGGTCGCTTCCAGGCAACCTCATAGCCCACCATTGATAAAACAAAAAGAAATGGAAAATAGTGGTTTAGTTCAAAATTTTTAAAAGTTTGTTGAAACAAACAAAAAATGTTTGTTTCAACTAACTTCTAAATATTTAGAACTAAATTGTTTTCCATCTCTTTTTGTTTCATCAATTGCTTTATCTGTCTCCACATTAAATAAATATCAAAAAAATCCTACAGAGTTGTAACACACACTTGTTAACGAGAAAAAGCCAGCAATATTTGAAGCAATGGTATACAAATTATAAATCACATTTGGACAATGTTGCCCTCCATTAAAAAAAAGCAATTAAGCAAGAAGAAAATCATGAAGCAACAATTACTAAGAGAACGATAAAAGACTAAAAAAACTTCATTTTTAATAGTAATAGCATCATACCCTTAAACTGAGTCTATCACTCGAGCAATCGTCAAGCACCAAATATTTAATATTAACATGAAGTTCATTGTCTCAAATTAAATTTTTGGTTAGTTCAAGAAAGGAAATAAATCTAAATATATGTGTCAAATACTATTAAGAGAGGAACTTATAAATTAATTATCAGCAAAGGAGAGGCAACTAGAACCTGCAATTCTAGCCAAAGAGTTAATCTCTCATCATCTGCCTTGAGCCTTGTCCCTCCCAACCTAGGCTGATATGTCTGAATATATCCAGATTGCTCTAACATTGTCTGATTTTTTATAATCACTGTTGGTGCAAGTGGGTGGGCAAAGTTGCTGACATCATCAAGAATACATATGTCAGCATCATCATCATCCACACTTATGCAGCTTACCGTAGAACTCACATTAAGAACATCATCATCACTATGCTTGAGACTGTTGTGTTGTATGTAATGAAATTCTTGCACCAGTTCTTCTCTTCCAGTATTTGTTGAAGTCTTTTGCCGCTTATTGTGTAGATTTGGATAAGAATGAGGGAACCATTTTAATGATGCATCAGTGGCAGGTATATTATCAAAGATAGAATTTCTAGTAGATGGTAGTGGAGAGGAATCTATACTAGATTCACTCTTAAGACTAACATCATCTAGATAATTCTGCTCCACACATATGTCTGGCAGTGGTTCATCAGTATCTGCCATTTGAATCAAGGACCCAACTGATGCCAATGCTTTGTCCAACTCCACTGCACTGCTTCTAGTTGAACTCTGGAATGGATATAGATGATCCTCATTTTCATTGTATATTTGTTTTATTACGTCCTTCTGATGTGACACAATTAAATGAGGGAACTGACCTTGTACTGTGTTTCTTAAACCTCTTAAGACACCATCAGTAGGAGACTCTCTATATGGCACACAGCAATTGCCATGAGCATTGTACACCATATTTGTTGCCTCAGTAGCATTCAACTTAGAAATAATGGACTTTAGAAAAGTTGAATCAACATCCATAGATGAATTAGTATATAGACATTTTTCCTCCAGAGAATTTTTCAGAGCAGCATTTCTGTCATCATAGAGCTTGCAATCAGTTAAACCAGTCTTTTCTTCTCTTGTCATAGTATTTAATGAATCTGCAAAACAAGAAGCAGAGATATTATCAGCGTAAATGTTCCTCACATGTGCAAAATTAGATTGGGAATGTTGTTCCACCTTGCAGTGCATGAATGATAACATACCATCTGCATAAGATTCATACATTTTGAACCTATTCTGCTGTGAAATTCCAGCTCTCAACTCATCAAAGTCCTTTTGATCACTGTCCGAGTACAAATCACAACCGAAGTCTACATAATGTGAGACATCTAGACCTGCTTCTTCAGCATTACCAAAGGGACAATTCGATAGATACTGCAATTGTTGACTGTTGAAGTTGCTACTTATCAAACTATCACGGGAACTTCCAACCAAATTCATTGAACTAAAATCATATTCCTGATTTGAAAATCCAAAACGACTCAAAGGATAAGCAAACATGCTTTTGGAATCAGCATGTGCTGAGACAGCACTGGTGTGACCACTCACTGGGATTAAGGGAGAGTTGGAACTTTGTTCTGATCCAAAAGAAAATCCTAAATTTGTTTCTTTTTTACAATCTGATACACCCAGAAAATTTGATGTTGTCCATTGAGAAGCAAGTGTTTCATTGAACTCTCCATGAGCTGAAGATTTTGAAAACCCTAGACATAACATTATAAGAGGAGAAGAAAGGGAATTATCATGCATGTACTGTCTTAAGACTTAGCTGGTACAGCTTAAGCACATAATACTAGTTTCCACAAAAATATAATAACACAATAGAGTACAACACAAATACCAGCATTAGGCTGAAAGGCATTAACAGGATCTGTTGGACCACCAGATTGCTTGCCTCGGTCTGAACCTTCAAAAGTAATCTGCATATTACACTTCCACGAAATTAGCATTAACCAAAATAGAATGCAAACAACTACCAAATAAACAAAAGACTAAACACATATACTCGACATGGATTATATTTGATTTAAATGCTGAAGAAAGGTTTAGACATGAGATCATTATGAATCACCAAAATAAATATGTACATACTAGGTATGTAAACTGTAAAGGCTATCCTCAGCTAGTATTTAAAAACTGTCCACTCAATGTAGTATGTTTCAGCTTGAACAGGCCAGACAAAGTCTAATTAG
The DNA here is from genome assembly GCF_036884655.1 of Musa acuminata AAA Group. Classification (NCBI taxonomy): domain Eukaryota; kingdom Viridiplantae; phylum Streptophyta; class Magnoliopsida; order Zingiberales; family Musaceae; genus Musa; species Musa acuminata. The sequence continues at coordinate 22,638,871 of NC_088335.1, forward strand.
CTCCATATTTGAGTCTAGGTTCTATCTAGCATCAGTAAACAGAGTTGTAGCTAAGTTCAACTGCAATTTGCTTCATTACGTAGGTCAGCTCCACGCCAAAAGAGTTGGTCTTTCCAAGTTACTGTTAAAATCTTCCTAATTCTTATTCTTTGCCTCCACCTTCAACAGTAGATGTACAAAAAGATCAACTAAGATAGTAAAGTACTGAAAACCATCTGCCATCCATTAGTCTCTCACAGTTCTAGCATGTATGTTCATAGAATAAAACTAGAAACAGTATTCATTGGTTGAACTACGTCTTGTTATAATTATCAATTATCAAAAATGTCCCTCAAAGACTAAGTTCATGGAAACATTATTAAAACCATCTAAAAGACACCGATTCACCAAAGTCAAGAACAATATCCCCTTTACTAACATGTTCAGAAGGACCCAACGTCCAGAGGTTTTTTGCTCACCAATGATTAAGCAAAATAGAGGATGTTCTTCTAGGCTATAAATCTCATGCATAAGTCATTAATTTTTCGAGTTTGTAGCGCATAGCTTTAGAAAAAATCACCAAGGGCTAACGGCCAAAGCTTCTATCAAAAGCTGTATAACTAATCCCTGAAGAAACTGACCCACATGATGATGGACAATTGCTTACAGCTCATGAATAAGTTATTGATATGTACAACGTCAAAATTGAGAAAGTAGCCCAGATCTTTATCAATAATAACTAACTGTTGCAAAAAAAAAAAAAGTTAATAAAGAAAAAGAAATGTCTCAGATTGGCCATGGCAGGAGTCAACAGTGAGATCGAGGCAGGACCACCACCAATAGTCCTTTCTTTCAGATACAAAGGACCACTTGAAGCAACTAATCACCATATGATTCCATGAGTCCCAGACAGAACTGCAGAACTCTAATCACAACTACTACAACGATTCTTTTAGCTATCAAGTTAGATGCCCTTTGTTATGCCAACAACACACAGAAAACTCCCCTAACCTTTTTCCATCTACACAATAGACGACGCAGCTGATACCCAATCAAGAACACCAAGAACATCAAGATCCATCAGCAAACAGACAAAGACCAACAACTAATGGCAGGGTCATAATCGCATGCGCAAAAGAACATAATTCAGAGCGAACTGAAGGCAAACTTACCTGGGACTGGTCGTCGACCGGGTCGAAAGGCTGCTCATCGAGGAAGGCGTAGAGGCCCTCGACGCTGATCGAAAGATTGTCGTCAAGTAGAAGGGCGTCGTTGTCGCCGAGGTTATCGGACGAATTCCCCGGAGCGACGGCCATCGGCGGCGGGAGAGAAGACCCAAACCCTGATTCTGCGGTCCGGGGAGTCGCCGTCGTCGTCAATTCCGAGTCTCGACCTCGAGAAACAAATAGAACAAGAGAAAACGACGAAGAAGAGACACGGAAAGGGGTGGGGAAGAAACGTGGGGAGAAGAATCCGGAGAGATTGATGGGTCCGTGACAGAGTTTAGATAGAGAAAACAAGAACGGATACAGATATTGTTAATTGAGTCGGAATTGCATCGGTCGGGGATGGAAAGTAAACAAGAAGGAAAGCTACACTAAAATATAAAAACGGGAAAAGCGTCATGCTTATCCGTAGTCCGAAAGCGGCTCGGACTTGGATTATAAATATCGGGGCATACTTCACCGACGGCATATCCACCATCGCCAAAAATAACTTCCACGTACCCTTTCGTTCGTACTCGCTCACGTACCTGTCACGTGTCTTGTAGGGTCACTGCTCTCTTACGAGTAGTTCAAGTACTTGACGTTTCTACAAATCCGTGTCAGCGGTGATGTTTCTACGGTTTGTTTTCTCGTACTTGGCGGTGCAACTTCGAGGAATGGCGTGTCCGTGAGGTGGAACACGAGACACGAATCCGACCACTTCGGCATCAGCGTTGGCCAAGATTAAGCTGCGCCTGGCCTCATCCAATGAGAAACGATCACGAAGCGGTACCCGAAGTCTCGGTCTCCGCTCCACCGGCTTCAACTCGCAAGTTCTTTCCTTAACCTTTCCCAGCTCTCTCTCTCTCTCTCTCTCGCTTTAACGTGCATCGACGTTCATTTTACATTGAGAACGAAGTGGTTGACCTCTCTTTCCGGTGTCTTTTCGTCTCAGTTAATCGAGAAGATCAGTAGATACATGTAGAAGAATTTTTAAATTAATTTAGATATATTACATTAAATGATGTAAACGCTGTCACATAAACTCGAACATAATATCTACTAACTATACAACAGTACACTCAAGTACTAGATGTCTAAATAGAGACGATATACATAACAAGGAACTACCTGAAAGTTGACGAGAGATGTAGCTAGGCGAGTTGTGTAAATACTTGTGTGTGTGGAATCTGACATGGAGTGATCTTAGAAAGTGTTTTACTTAAAAATTGACAAGTAAATTATTGATCGTTGTCATTCTATTTGGACAGAAGTGGGCGCCGTCCGGATTGAGGGCTTAGGGCACCATGGAGGTGGCCCATGGCGTTGGTTTGAGTGCTTCTCCTCACCGCGGCCATCCGCGGTAAGGAATTGGTCGCGTTAATTTAATGACGACGCGCAACGACAATACGGCGTCGCCGGCACGGGAGCGAGGTCGTCCATCGCGGAGAGGAGGCCGTGCTAGGCAGAGATGCCACAGTGGGATACTGCGGTGAGGAAGCCACGGTAAGAGTCGGTTGCGCTTCTGCCTAAGTGGCAAAGTTGGTCCAACATCAAAGACCGTGACTTTGCCTCAAATCTGATTTTGACTCAAATTTAATTTTGAACTTGGTCAATCTGATTTTAACCTGATTTAAACCCCCCTAATTTTGACTGCTTAGATTTAATTTTGATCGAAACCCTACTTTTGACTCCTCAATTATGACTGGTTTGATTGATTGGATAATCTATCCCAATTCGTTTGGCCCAATTTGGATAATCTGATTCTTGGCTACCTAATTAAAGGTCTATTTGATTTAATCTAAATTTTTTTATAAAATTTAAAAAATCATAAATTATGGATATTTATATTTTTTCATATGATATACTTGTAAAATTTTTATTACTTGTGATTCTTAAATTCTAACTTTTTTTGGATAATTATGTAGTTATGAAAATTCACAAACATATGTTTTAAATAATAAAATAATATTTATTTTCACATAAAAATGTGATTATGGTCTTATCATGATGCTACCATTATATGGGTTTTATTGTACTGATTCAATAATTATTATCATCATTTTTTATTATTAAATATTTTTTATATAATTAGCATTAAAAATTAGTAAATATTATTTGTAACTTATATTATTAAGTTTTACTTGATTAGTAGTTTTAAAATAGCCTAAGATGATAGACTTATGTGAAATAAATTATAATAAATATTTTATCAATTATAAGATATTAAAATATAATTTATATTATATTGGTCTCGTAATCGATAAAGTGGTTTGGACTAATATATTTATAAAATTATATTAAAATACTAGTCTTAAATAATATTAAGTAAAATAATATTCATAATGATAAAAAATTTAAAATAATTATATGATGGGATAAGATATCTTTACGGTTTAGAGTTAGAGTTGTATACAAAGTTAATAATACTAATATAAGAATGGTATTAGTCCTTTATAATTATAAATATTTAAATAAACATTAGATATGTTAATATTTTTGGGAAACCTGAATACAACATCACGTGCTTAATAAAAGAATACAAAAACATAACAAATTCTAATGGGAAACTTTATCTTAGGTTATATTTTCTAACTGGACTTTCTAAGTGTTTATAATCAACTGAGTAGTAAGAACACAACAAATTCAACTAAGCATCCTATATGACCTGATTATCTAAATGTTCCACCCAATTTTGACATAAGTTCCTCCATTTTGTTCTTTCTTACTTAAATTTTATTTTTTAAAATTTAGTATCAGTTTAGATTTTTCATGTGCTTCGGTTTACGTTGCTTTAAGTTGTTTGAGAATTTAATAGTGTTAGTGAGGGAGTGGAAAAAAAATTGAAAACTAAAAATAAAATCCACGAGAGATCAACATTCTAAAACATACCAAAATTGAACATTAAATCTTACAAGACACTTGAATTATCTTCACTTAAATATGACTCCCCTTTAAATCCTTTCACATGAATATGAAAAATTTTTCTTTCAATTTTCTCTAAAATTCCTAGAGATTATGTTCAGGAGCACCCAAAGTGTCTTGACTCTCTCTTTCTTATTAAAACCTTAAGACTCAATATATATTTTAGAAATAAATCCTAATTCATAAAAAAAAATTAATTTAATTAGAACTCTCTCAACTAATTTGAATATAATTATGACTTCTAAAATACTTATCGACCCTAAAATTTTCACATTTATGAGTATTTTTTTATTTTTTGCCTCCTATAAAAATTGAATCATTGGCTTAAAGAATTCATTGCAACTATACAAACCAATCAATAACAAGCCCACCAATGAAACTTGTGTAGTTGTAATCGAATCAATAACATTACTTGATTTTGGTGAAAGACCTTCGTATTGTCAATCTTAACACCAGGATCATTTCATTCGTAATCATCTACATCATAGAAACTATAAAGATTACTTTTTATTTTCTACACCAGGAAGGAAGCTCACTATCGTAGGTATCTACCATCCATCGACATATAACATATTTCTAGTTCTTTGAGGTCTTTATTATACTTTCTTCCAAATGGTATAATCGTTCATGTAATCTTTTTTTCATTTGAACTATATAATACCAAGTAACTTTTAAAATTTTATCTTCAACCTTATAGCCAAAACATTAAGAATCTAAAAGACTCAAAGAAATTAGATTTTTCCACATCTTTGAAACATCAGTCAAATCCTTCTAAGTATATATAAATGTTTTGATATTTACTTCACTTACACCCATAACCTCCATCATAGAGTCATCATCCAAACTTAAATTACTAGTTTTCTTATCGTTTAGTGAATTAAAATAATTATTATAAGAGCAAACATGAACTATACAAATAAATTCCAAAAATCAATTCTTCTGAAAAGATACATCATTACCTTTAGAGATTATGAGGGCATTTCCATCATCATCCATCACAAAAGAGCACTCACTGATCTCTTTTTCATGTTTCCTTGAATTATATTTGATATGTTCATACTCTTTGTATCTATAGCACTGAATATTATCCAAAAACCCAACTCTTGATCTTGACTTACCACTTCAAGATCCACCCTTGTTAAAAAAATCCTCTTCGTTGACCTTCATTTTGATTAGCTGATATATCGTCATCTATATTACTGGATTTATCCTTTCTCCTAGTATCATGAGATACTGAGGCTTCTAGAGTTACTATATCCTTCTCACATAGTATCATCTCTATAAAGTTATCATAAGAGTTGTTAGTGAGCGATGTAAAGAGTAACAATGTCTTGTCTTCTTCACCAATAATCATATCAACTTTCTTCAATTGATCTAATATTCTTTTGAATATGTTCAAATGCCCTACTTTATCTTTGCATTCTTTCATCCTTAGCTTAAATAACTTCTACTTCAGATACAACTTGTTAGTTAAGCTTTTAGCTAGATAAAAACTTTTTAACTTATCCCATATGCCTCGGTGGAGTTATCATCAATAATATTATTGATAATATTACCAGTAGTGCCAAAAAATAAATAGTACTCATGCACTTTGCCTTAAACTCCTCCCAATCTTCGTTTCTCATCTTTTTTGGTTTGCTCACTCGCCCCTTTAACATTCTTACTAGGTCTTACTGAATAAAAAGATCCATCACCCTCCTCTACCATAAGATAAAACTGTTTCTTTCGTTAAATTTCTCTATAGTAAGACTAACAAAAAGAACTAATAATATTCTTATTGAATCTCTTATTACTAGATCTTTTGGGCTTTGATACTGCTTGTTGAATCTCTTGTGCATTATTTTATATAAACATAAAAAAAAATTTCTTTTAGCCCTCTCTAAAAATCCTAAAGATCATCGTCGGGAGCATCCAAAGAACTTTGACTCTTTATCTTTAACCAAAATCTTAAAACTCAAGATATAATTATAGAAATAGATTTTAATTTACTAAAGAGTTTCAATTTAACTAGGACTATCTCAACTAATTCGAATATAATTAAGACTTGTAAAGGTACTTAACAATCCTAGCAAATAGCTCAAATTGATTTAGGGAGTTGCTTGTGGACCTATGCACAATAGTTGCAGTTCTCTTGAATCCTGCAAATTATGGTTAGTAAGGCACATTATTTTGATAACCTTCCAGTTGGGATCTGCACGTATTGTTTTACTTCTCTTTCGCTTCATTTTGTGTTTCTTCTTTGCATGTTACTAAACATCAACCTCTGGTTGGTTTGTGCAAAACTTGATATCTGAATCACATGCAAATGGCGAATAAGATATTATAAGTGCCCGTTTACAATTGGATGATGTCATTATAATAATTATAGTAATTTCATTTAATAACTAACACATGGTGCATTATAGAGATCATTATAGTAGTTATTACAGATATAGAAATTACCTCTAGAAGATGCTTCATTAACTCATTAGATCAGGTTTGCACTGAACTTTTTCTGGACATTTGTTTGGAGGCAGCCCTTGTAAAGGTATTTGCTTGGAAGGCACTTTCAGAAGTAGGTTGCGGGGGATTAGATAGAAAATCGACGGTGGCAAGAATTAGGTCAAGAGGAGCATGAGCCATATTCAATGTTTTAAGGCGATTATGGTTAGAGAAGGAGCAGCAAATTACATTTTTGATAGCTATTCAGCTCAGTGAAAAATGAGTCATCATCCTAGCTTGGATTCAAAGTGGCCTTTTTGTCTTGAACATTTGTTAGAAATATATGATTCTTAGATCTAATGATTTTGGAAGCATGCACTTGAATAGCTTCTGCTTTATTAAGCAAAAAGTGATCGACTCCAGCAGCCAACCATTCATAATCCAGCACTTGTTGGTGATTCTATAGCCGCTGATGAAGCACTATGCAAGTTGCTCTTTTGAATGTCACAGGTATTCATATTTCTCTTCTTTACTTTTGTGTGTATCACTGTCATTCTTGTGCATCACATTATATATATATTTTTTAAATCAATCTAATGACTTGTTTTCATGTAATTATATGATCGTGACCTCATGCAAGATGAAGAAAATGTGGAAGAGAGTGTTAAAGAATGGAAATCATAAAAATATATTCTTTGATCTTTCATCTATGATGCAAAAGATGATGCAGTTATTTGTTTTCGATGTGATGTAGACTTTGTGATTGGATCAACTTTAATATTGACTTTTGGATAAAATGATATGGACTTTTTGGTTATTAAATATTCTGGTATGATTTTGAAATTATCAAAAATTGATAGGTTGTCAACAAAGTTATTTACTAACATTTTAGTGATATTTATCATTTCTTTTTTCATTTAATAAAAAAATTAGTGATAGATCTAAGTTATCACTAAAACTTTGGGTCGGGATGTTAGTGACGAAATCATCCATCACCAAATATTGTCATTGAAATATTAATTATTTCATCATTTTTTTTTATTTTTAATAACATAATTTGAATGTATTAACCACAAGAATAAGCCATCACTAAAATTCATAATTTAGCGATAAGTGTATCTTCTATAGTCACTACAACTTTTAACCATGGGACCTTAGGCTGATGAAAGTTGGTGATATGATAGATAGCTCACAAATGCTTTTAGTGGCAATTTTTAAATTAAAACAAACGAAACAAACATTAGGCCTACCCATCGGTCCTCAAGACATTTTCATCCTTTTCGCTTCGTTGCTAAGGCCACATATTTAAGGATAACATATAAATTCATATCAAGTGGAATGGAAACTAGTTTAAATGTTGAAGTGCCATAAGATTTTTCTTAAATAATTCTTCTGAGATAGCTATATTTTCTTTGTCTTTTCTATCTCAATGAATTTGCGTTGCTAAAATCCCAAGTCTTTCATGTCAAATTCCCTATCCTTCAAATCTTTGATTTGATCTTTGCGGGCCTATCATCAATCAATATAGAGTAGCAAAGTAACAAAATTATCATCATCAAACCTCTTGTAATAGGCATAATGGTCTGTATTGAGTCTTCTGTATCCAAGAGTAATGATGAAGGAATCAAATATTTTATACCAACACCTTGGACATTTGTAATAGACATTTGTTTAACTTATAAACCAAGTTGTCTTTTTCTTTCTCAACAAAACCCTTTAGTTGGAGCATACAAATTTCTTCTTCAAGTTCACTATCAAGAAATATAATTTTATATCTAATTACTCTATATTTAAGTCAAACACAGAACAACTATTTGAATTGTAGTAAATCAAATAATAGGAGAAAATATTTTATTAAAGTCGATAACTACTTTCTAAGCTTATCCTTTCACCACTAATCGTGTAGCTCCACTTGATTATTGCTATCTCTCTTGATTATTTTTGTATAGAGTTTCAATCTAATTATTATCCATAGAAATGCATCTGGACTACATGTAATCTCTCTCTTAGAAAGTTGATGGCTCTCCATCCTTTATTAAAAGATAGTATATAATATTGCTCAACAAAACATAATTCTTGTTCGAGTCACAAGTCACTGGTACCTTCCTACGAGTTAACTATCGTACTTCTTAAGCCTCAAATTTATACTTATTCATTGTGCTTATATGCTGTATCATTTGCATCCTTTTATACATCCTTTACGAAGGTAATATGTGATTATGGTATGATCAATAAGATCTTAAAAATAATATTACTTAACTCCATCAATATAGCCCAAGAGTATATATTTTTTGGACTTAGGATTAACGTTTTTTCTCTCCTAGACATTGAACATTACATACACAGGATTGTCATAACCTGAGTCTCTAACCATAAACCAAAATACTTAAGCAGGAATTGTTATAATGTACTCATCATACCCATATAAGTCAATCGTAGTCATTGCTCACTTACGACATTGAACTAAGTAGGATGTCACAAGGACAACAAAAAAACATATAGAGAAAAATAATTAACTCATTTACTAGTCTTTGACAGCAGGCTCGTGCACCTTTGGATGGATATATATTTATTTGGAGTAAGGAGACTACATTTGGTAAAACCCACAGCAGTGTACAGGAATGTGTGTAATGGGTAAAGCAAGTTGCACAAGAACGGAACTGTAATCGACCGATCGACCTCTTGGGAATATATAGTTTCAAGAACAACAATGTTAACGAATGAGAAACGAAGAGAAGGTTCCAAAAACTAACTGTAAATGATGCCCACCTGCAGTGTTCTATCTCTATCACGAAGCTTAATCCCACAAAGTACTCATTTACTGTTGGTTACTGAACGCGACTTGCTCCCGATACTACATTTTCGAGAGAAGATGTTCCATGAACTTTTCGGCTTCCCCAGCTTCTCGATCTCTTGCTTCATGCTCAAACATTCATTCTCAAGCTCCATAACCCGCAACCTCATGTCGTGGTGGTCATCCTCCTGTTCCTGATTGCTGTCTTCGCGAATTGCTCTACTGCTGTTCTTCTGGAGCATAAGGTTACCATGAGGAGCCTGCGAGTTCTCCATGTTGTCAGAGACAAAGAACCAGCCCGCGATCGAGGTTCGCAGGCGGAGCTGTTCGAAGAACAGAACTTGAACTACGACTCTGAGAGGGAGCCTTTCGTTCTGAGCTGCATGCGTGCAGGCTTCCAGGGAAAGCTTCTGGCAATTCATGAGTCGGCAGAGCTGCTCTTTTTCTGATTCTGTGAGCCATGGATGTGACTGAATAGGAATCCATATAAAGGATAGCAATCAAAACCCCATGAACTTCTCTAAAAAAAAAAATTACGGCATATAAACATGCACTCTCTGAAGTTATGAGGAATATATGCTTGATACCCAGTTAGTCTTGGCATGATAACACGACTGATCAAACAAGGATATGCTTGATACCCAGTTAGTCTTGGCATATTGGTTCAACTAGAGGGATCATTCAAACAAGTACAAGAATCGGTAAGCAAAAAAAAAATTGCAAAGATAGTTCTATATTATTATTATTATTATTATTAAGATTATTTGTAAAGATAGTTCTATAACACGATAGTTATCAAATAAGGATATGCTTGATACCCAGTTATTCTTGGCACACTGGTTCAACTAGAGGGATGATCATTCAAACAAGTACAAGAATCGAAAAGCAAAAAAAAATTTACAAAGATAGTTCTATATTATTATTATTATTATTATTATTATTTGCAAAGATAGTTCTATAACACAACAGTGATCAAACAAGGATATGCTTGATACCCAATTGTTCTTGGCATACTAGTTCAACTAGAGGGATCATTCAAACAAGTAGGGCAGCAAAAAAAAAAAATTTGCAAAGATAGTTCTATAACACGACAGTGATCAAACAAGAATATGCTTGATACCCAGTTGTTCTTGGCATACTGGTTCAACTAGAGGGATCATTCAAACAAGTACAAGAATCGGGAAGCAAAAAATAAAATAAAATGCAAAGATAGTTCTATATTAATAATAATAATAATATTATTATTATTATTATTTATGTTTCGTGATTCTGTTTTATTTTTCTGCTTTTCATGTTTTTTCTCTGTATCCTGTTTCGTGATTTATATTGAAATGAATTCTGACAGATTTCCTCTCCAACTTTGTGAAAAAAATAATAAAAAACATTATCTCTTTATGATAAGTTATATAAGTATATTTTTATCCTCCTCATGCTCTTTGTTCTTTAACAAGTTACAGAAACTTGTCTCTATTAGCACGTTATCCCAGTGGTTAGTGAACAATTAATAAGTCTCACGTTCAAATCCATACGAAAACATTCATAACATATAATGAATAAAAAGAGAAAAAGAGAAAAACAAACATAGAAGAAAGCAGAAGATAGATCGATTACCTTTAGGTAAATGTCAATAGCTCTGTAGATACCATCATCCAAAGGCCTGGCGTAATCAGGAATGACAGCAGCAAGTGACTGGAACTTAGGCAGCTTCAGATTAGCGTCTCCTGCAACTTCTGCAAGATATCCATCCACAAGTTTTGCTACCATGGTCAATGGGGTCAACAAGGGAGACGAGGCTGCCAATTGCCCCTCATCGACAATGGCTGGAGAAGTGGCGACCGATGACTGGTCGATCATCATGAAGTGATCGACAATTCGCTGGACGCAGTCAATGTCATAGAGAGTTTCCACTGAATAGCCCAGGTTCGGTATTAGAATATCCTCCAGTGCAGCTTCATCCAATTGGGTTCCTATTCTCCGCTCCAAATTCTCCTTGCAGGAAGGACCAGCACGTAAGATCATCGCAGTGCGAAGCATGCCGAGAAGGAACTTTGTAGAAGTCACACCCTTCTTCATGGGCAGGAGGTCCACAATCTCTTCAAGAAAGACCCTCTGGTCGCTTTCTGACGGTGCTGAAACCGACGTACCGGGAGGGATACGAGTAGTGCCATCGAGGAAGCTCAAGTTTCTACTCAGGCCAGGCAGGAACCTTTTAGCATAGAACATGAGGGCTCCGGCAACGTTTTCTGGCTTCATGCCGTTGGCCTCCACAGCCAGGATGAGTCTCTTAAACAAAGGCAGACTGAGGAATGATACATCTTCGTACCACCAATCTGCAATCCCCGACCTTGGTGTCTCTCCTACAGCGACTATTCCGTTCCAAAGAATACTACTACTCCCTTCTGGGCTCTTGGAGGTGGTACTGTGGCCGACCATGGGCCAACTGAAAAGACTTGGGTCAGCACAAGCTTTGGATGCAAGAGAGTTGATGCATCTTGAGACAATATGCAGCTCTTCTGCATGAGGAAGAACACTCTCGCATGCTTCAAGGGCTTTCACCGAGTCTTTCCAGCTGCCAAATACTTGGTTAACCAGGAAGTTCTCGGTCTGCATTATGAGGTTCCCTCCCACATAATCTTCCGTCATAAGCAGGTGCTCAGCAGCACATCGCAGTGACACTACATTGAGAGCATTCAGCTCTATCTTGATATCGTAACAAAACTTGGCTACCAGCTCGAAAGCCTTGGCACCCCCAGGAATATCATGAAGCTGGAGAACACAATCTTTTCCCTCCTCGCTGCGGAATTCACTCATCATTTTCCCCAAAAGCCCGCTCCTGTTAAGCAGTGGGAACTGCACAATGAAACAAAAGATTTAGGACAGCAAAGCAGCTTTATAAATCAACTATAAATATCGATGTAAAGTGAAAAAGCAACTATTTTATACATATATATATATATACATACATATATATATATACATACATATATATATATACATACATACATATATATACATACATACATATATATACATACATACATATATATACATACATACATACATATATATACATACATACATATATATATATACATACATATAAATATATACATACATATATATATATATACATATATATACATATATATACATATATATATATACACACACACATATATATATATATATATATACATATATATATATATACATATATATATATATATATACATATATATATACATATACATATATATATATATACATATATATATATATATACATATATATATATATATACATATATATATATATATATATACATATATATATATATATATATATTATAGGGGTGTGAGGATCTCACACTCTATAGGCTTTCCTTTCAATTTATAAAGGAGTCTTTTTCATATTTTTTAATTACAATATGATAATAACATGGATGAAATTAAGCTCTTTTGGGCAAACTTATTTCATTCAGAGGGTGAAATAAATATAAGAAAAAGGAGAAAAGAAGTAATAAATGAGGGAGGAAATTAGAAGCAAGGAACATTGATTCTCTTTTTTTTTATTCTCTCTCTTCTCTTTATGCTTATGGGAGTTTAACAGGACTAACAAATCCACAAAAGTAGAATGGCAGTGTTCTTACAGAAGCTCCTGATTGATATATAGATTGTTCCAATAAATAATACGAATAGACTCGAGATCAACACATGAAACATGCATCAAATAGACTCGAGACTCATGCATAGGACCAGCTTCAACGCCCCTCATCTAAAAGATTAGCTAATACATATGGTTGGGTTTATCATTAATATTCTAACATTAACAACCCTTCACAAAAATTATCTCTAGCTCAATGTACAAAATATTATAGGTTTGAAATGTATGCATGTATGCCTATACTAAACAAGCCTAGATGTTCTTATACTGATATGAGCATCAATATCATAAGCAAACTTAATTAGATGCAGGTGTTACTCATGCCCTCGGATAATTTAAAGTCCTCAAACACTTGTATAGAAGTAAGTATCTGACAAGTAAAATAAATAAAATGTATCTGGCAAGTTCTAGTGTCCAACACCAACCTGACATGGACCAAGCATTTTAATATTTCCATCCTCACAAAAATGTGATTGCACACTATCACTGGAAAAAGACCATTTTACGTTTTACTAAGGGCAAGCACAAATCTCAGATGTCCAGCAAGAAACAAAAAGGGATTAGTCACAGTCCTCTAGTAAAACAAATTTTAATGTAGAGAATCAAATGTGTGAATCAAACATACCGTAATAACACGTTCTAGCAGAGGGAATTTCTTAAAAAAGGCAATTTGAAAAGGAAAACAGCCAGAAACTGTAACAAATGGATGGCAAGAGAAAGGTAAACTGGAACAGACCATCGAATGCCTTGGTTGGATTGGAAGCTGAAAGCTTTCTATGTGGAAGTAAGTACAACAAAATGAGATAAGATGGTAAAACCTTGTAGATGAATGAATATAGGATTCTGCCAAACTAGGTAATCATTCATGTAATACCGGGGAGTTTACAGACCTACTGATACTGTTTTCTCTGAGGCTAATTAAAATCTAATACTCATAATGCAAGTTAACAATGTTTGGAACATCTGGTCTTCATTGAGAAAAAAAAGAAATTTACGTCTCTGTTCAGAATGGGAGGCTGATAGCAAATGATCTGCGAATGCATTATTCCTTACGTAAGCTAAATGAGTGTGTGTGTGTGTGTATATATATATATATATATATATATATATATATATATATATATATATATATATATATATATATATATATATATATATATAAAGGCCAGAGCACTCGGATATGAATAGTGAAGATTGGAATTTTCCTTTGAATTAACAACAAAATGAACATCTTGTTCTTTACAATATGTTTAACTACACATATTTAGGGCATTAGACACCAGCTGAAGGACAGAAGGGAAAAACCTGCCTTATGGAGATTGAAGGACATCTCTCCTACTTCAATGACGACATCACTTGCAAGCTCCGTTAAGCATCTCCTGCGGAGAAGAAAAGTTGAAGATCAAATCTATTTTCAGCTATATTCAAAGTTGTATCAATTTAGCCTTAAGGTCTCTTTGCTACATTTTAAAAGGCATTTATAGATGGTGTACAATTTTTTTTCCTGGCCAGTATTTCTTTGAGCACGCATGTATGTGTTGGCACTTAAAACTTTGAAAGCACACACACTTGGTTACTTGTTAGCAACAACATAGACAAACATGCAAAGGAATGATATTATTATATATTGCATGAGCCTGCAGTCAGATATATTTGTGCTTTGTTGCAATAGAAAATGTGAGACAGGATCACGTTGTCCTTTCCATAATGAAGTGGAGGACTCTTGTTATTCATAAATGGAAACTCATTTTATCCATTAGGCTCAGATAATCTGTAAATTTTGGGGATAGTTGAAGGAAAGTCATTTTCAGTTACTTCAAAAGCTATAATAATAATAATATGGGACATGTAGCTGATGAAAACTGTACAAATGTAAGGCATCTTCAAGAAGATGATATGGTCCTCCGATCTCTAGTAAATGCTGCTCAGCATGAATCCTAGAAGATGATATAGTCCTCCGATCTCTAGTAAATGCTGCTCAGCATGAATCCTAGATACGTGTGTTAATCTGAAATTAATAACCATGATCAGATAGATTGCCTTGGGCAACTGTACCATTCATTCTTTATGACCTTGTTAGCTTTTTGAATTATCCAGTGTGACTTGTAAATCATTCGGTCATGAATGTTCTCTTTTTCTCAGAGACAAGTGTTTTCCTCAAGTGTTATGTGACAATAAAATGATGCATCCTTTTTTACAACTCTGAAAGAAAGAAAGAAATAAATAAATACAATTCACTTGATTTATCTTGGAAAAGGAGAATCCAAGAACTGCACTACAATTTGCCTAGAAACAAACGTTATCTTTGCAATCAACTTCTGATGGAATATAAAAGCATTTGATGTGTATACGAACCCCATCTTCTAAAATGCTTTAGATCAGTTCATCGGACCTTTTCACTAGCTGGATTGAAGCATAATAAGCCACCTTTTAATCCTATAGAATTTATGAATGCCAAACAAGAAGAAGAAAATTCGGACATTTCGTTGGTTTCCAAACTAACCAGTAGAGCATCTAATAATAATAATAATAATAATAATAATAATAATAATAATAATAATAATAATAATAATAATAATAATAATAATAATAATAATAATAATAATAATAATAATAATAATAATAATAATAATAATAATAATAATAATAATAATAATAATAATAATAATAATAATAATAATAATAATAATAATAATAATAATAATAATAATAATAATAATAATAATAATAATAATAATAATAATAATAATAATAATAATAATAATAATAATAATAATAATAATAATAATAATAATAATAATAATAATAATAATAATAATAATAATAATAATAATAATAATAATAATAATAATAATAATAATAATAATAATAATAATAATAATAATAATAATAATAATAATAATAATAATAATAATAATAATAATAATAATAATAATAATAATAATAATAATAATAATAATAATAATAATAATAATAATAATAATAATAATAGTTGCTTCTTATATTTTTCTGGTGGAATTTAATATGGCAGTATTCTGAAAGTACCCATTTTAATTGTGCTTCCGGAGCTCAGGTTTTGAAACTTGCAGAATGGTAGCTTCTTCGGTATAATATATATTGATTAACATGAATCAATAATTTACTTTATGCAGCATAAATTGACAGAAAGCTCTATGACGATCTTGTATCTTATCATCATGACATCGGTACAAACGAAAGCTCTGTGCCAATCCCAATTCAGATACCATGCTGTCATTGTATATAAGCATGGACCTGCACAAGCTATGAACGCAATGACAGTATGGCTCGATTTCTGCGTCTTTGGTGATGATATATTAGAAAACTAAAAAACAGCATATCAGGAGATATGACTTGTAAAAATAGAAGAAAATTCAAGATTGATATGCTTTCAAACAGAAATATTTAATCACTTGTCGGAACAAAAGCAACAAAAATACGACGAATGAGAAGGCAATAACCACAATTCTTTCAACAGCTGGGGATGGAAGGGAAGCATACCATGTTTGGCCTTCAAGCTGGAAGGCTTCTGCCTTGGAACCCAGCTTCATGGTGGCCATCACTGGCCCCCGTTTCTTCCTCTCCTTCGCTGAAAACCTGCAACTTATGTTGGGAAATTTACTGTGGAAGAAGGGCACAGCAGGGGTTGGTTATCAATCTGGCTGGTGTGCACCAGACAAGAGAAAAAGCTAAATGAAAAGAAGAAGAAGAAGAAAAAAAAAAGTAAGAGCAAAAAAGAAAATTTGTGTGATATATATTAGAGCCGAAAGGTCTCGGAAAATAATGCTATCGGGCCCTCTTTAACGTGCTGCTTCTGCGGAAAGAGTTGAGGGATGAGTCCGAGTCTAATGGAGGAGCAGCTAACAAACCGATCTCCAATAAATCCTCGATGGATTGCAACGGCATTCCCGTTTACGGAGTCAGTCATAAGTTTCCTGCTTGAGGAGGGAGATTCATCTACAAGTTTTATCTTCCTCAACCATGGCATTCGTGCTATCATCTACATTTGATTTGATGGAGATTGGAGTGGGGATCCCTCCGTTCATCCATTTCCCCCACATCGAAACGTTACGCTTGTATTATTATTGTGGAGTCCAACTCGACCACAAACAGACAGAAACGAGTAGAAACATTCGAGGGCCAAAATGGTGGTCGGGATAGCACAAATACTAATTTCATTTGTTTTGTGGATATTCATTCATATGCCATTCGATCTTATGGGATAAATTGATCATTAATTAACTGCTCTATATATACATTCATGTGAGAGTTGATGTGCTTCAAAATTTACAAGTAGACTCCTTATGTCCTCCTCACGACAATGACTTTTAGAGTTCAATTCAACATGGATAAATTTGAAGTCTTCAGCCACAACAACTTCACAAAACAGAGAGAGAGAGAGAGAGAGAGAGAGAGAGAGAGAGAGAGGCCTGTATCTATCAAAAATAGGGTTACTAGTATCAACCCTATTTTTTATACTAGTATCAACCACTACGTAAAGATAAAACCTAGGATTGAGCTTTACGTAAGATAAAACCTACCCACTCTCCTGCAAATGAACCATTAGGATTGAGCTTTACCCATTAGGATTGAGCGTTACTAGTATCAAACACTACGTAAGATAAAACCTACCCACTCTCCTGCAAATGAACCATTAGGATTGAGCTTTACCCAATCACCGCAAGATGATGCACCCTACCTAATCTGTCTAATCTGCTAGAGGACAATTCCTTGATTAACGCCATCACGTCGTTTGACATTGTCACTAGCTAACACCAATGCAATTACCTTATATGAAAGATATTAAAAACATATATCTTACTCTATTTAAAAATAAGTCTCATTTCGAGCTCTCCATAGCAATCATAATTGAGTAGCAATAACAACACTAAAAATCAAACCAGCCTTGTCCATCAACTATCCTCCCTCGTTTACATATTCCCAATTTGTTGTTTAGGATCGGAGCGACACTAACCAGAGGGGTAAATTAGTGTAGCGGATTGAAACTTATAAGTTTAAAATAAATTTCATAAATATGTAAAGATTCTAATTCGACGAAGGATGACTTAGTAAAAATACCTCGAGTAAAGGAAGGAGATAAAAATAAAAAATTTACTGCTAAGTAAATAAATGTTTCAGAAAGTTAAACACTCACACATTCAAGGAACACCGCAATTTAAAGTGGTTCGGTCAAATGACCTACATCCACT
Source organism: Musa acuminata AAA Group (assembly GCF_036884655.1). NCBI lineage: Eukaryota > Viridiplantae > Streptophyta > Magnoliopsida > Zingiberales > Musaceae > Musa > Musa acuminata. The sequence continues at coordinate 22,657,086 of NC_088335.1, forward strand.
TACGAAGCCTTCTTCGATGAGGCTCCCAACTTCCACTAGCAAATCACTTTGAAGGGGAAGGACCAAATATCCCTCTTACAATCTTTTTACAAGTGGTTCACACTCTTACAGATTTTTCAAAGAGAAAGAGGGAGGTAAACACTTAAGCTATTGAAAACAAGACTTTGCTAAAGCTTTTTCTCAATTTCTAACTTCTCAAAAAGTTGTATTCTCTGCTGAGAATTGAGGGGTATTTATAGACCCCAAGAGGATTCAAATTTGAGCTCCAAAATTTGAATTCCTTTTGGGTTCCCGGAGCTGGCGGTGCCACCACCTTTAGTGGTAGTGCCACCGCCTGTCAATGTCATATTGACCGTTTACTGGCGGTGCCACCGCCCGATCTTTCGGGTGCTGGGCGGTGTCACCGCCCAGTCCGATAGTACCACCACCCGATCCTTCAGGTTCTGGGCGGTGCCATCGCCTAGTCTGGCGGTGCCACCGCCTAGACTATTTCAGCTCACTAGTTGAGCTCCAAACTTGGCCTAAACCAGTCCAAACTCGGGCCCAATTGACTCCTAACTGGGTTATAAGATTAACCCTTAATCCTAACCCTAATTACATGTAATCTACGAAATTAAGACATAGTCCTAAGCAAGTTTTTAACTGGCAATGTCGAGTTTCCTTCTGGCGAGCTTTTCGACGAACTTCCGATACACCCTCGGATTTCTTCTAGCAGACTCCCGGTCTTGTGGCGAGTTCAGCGAGTCTTTGGAAAGTAGCTGAACTTTCTCGGTGATCTCTGCAAACCTCCGATGATCTCTTCGGCGGACTTCTGAAAACTTCGGCAAGTCCCCGATTCCTTCTCGGTTGGTTCTGGTAGCACTTCCGACGATTCTTCGGACTTTCGGCGGACTCTCGAACACTCATCGAACTTGACTCAGGTAGACTTGTTTTATGTCTTCAAGCTATCGTAGTTAATCCTGCATACTTAAAATAAAACTTCGATCAAGATAATTAATCCTAAGCAATTAATCAAGTTATCGGGCATGTCATTGGTCCCTCGACGCTTCGTCCGATTCTTCGGCACATCATCCTCTCTTACAGCCTATTGTCCAATTGGCCAGTTGACTCCGTAACTCCGATATCCTTGGCACAATCTCCACTCTTCGTGGCCCGATACCCAAATCCATGGCCTGAAGCCTTTTGTCGATACGTCGACCGATCCACCAGCCCGACGTCCAATCTTCTGACATGTTCCTCCGACGCAACATGATTTTTCTGTTTTAATTATCTCATCCTGATCGAAGTATCCTGCATCACTCAAAACGCAGATTAAATTATAAACACATATCAAGTGGTTTCATAATCAAAATACGAGATTCAACACTTGTCACTAATCAAAATGCAGATATTGTATCTCAAGTTTCTGCTCAAACAAATGCCAAAAATGAAAAGCAAAATTACATAGAAAAATATATGCCAAATAGACTTAGATACCTAACCATACAAAGGATATACGGCAGTATTACACACACCCAAGCAGATAACTTTATCGGCTATTAGGAGACGGTAATTCAAAAACTTATAGCTAATTACCCTCACCCTAAGTAATACCCAAAGACTTCATTCATAGTCTACACTATCGATCCTCCTGCCGTTTCTCATTTGGCAATGAAAATACTAGTATGCAAACTTACAAAAGATCATACCCTTCTCATTTGGCTTCCAAAGCCAATAGTTATTCATTGGTCAAGAGAAATGATCCGTATGGGGTTCGAATTCGATGATCTACCAATTCAATACTAGCTTTCAGATAAAAATTCGATGGAGGAGAAAAATCGCTAAAACAAGCATAAAATAGAAAGGAAAATAACATTTATTTCTCATAAGATTAAAGTGGTAACTACAAGTGCCAAACAATATAATAAAAACATGATAAAAGAATTATAGATGCTTGAGAATATAAGTTATCTTTGGACAACACCTAGGTGCCCTCGATAGGTTGAGGTTCACTATCAATTTCAGTCTCCTTTCTCATTGTTGAAACGTCCCCATAATATTTGGATAGTAGGTACCAAGACTTTGAGAGTATGATTGGATAGAGAATTTGGCTATCAAAATTCAAGAAGACCATGATTGGAAGTTTATAACTCCTAAAAAAATTCCTTCTCTCTTTTCTTTTCTCTTCTCTTACTCTAAGCAAAGACTAGAAAGCTAGGGTAGGCTAGGGCTTCTAATTGTTGCTTTTGAATATTTTCTTCTTCATTTTACTACTATTAAAGGCCTCTTTGGAAGCTATTAAATTAGTAATAACTCGAAAAGAATATCTACGGTAAGGTGTCCATAGGCAGGAATAAGGGTTGGTGAACTTGCTGCTAGTCATAGGTACCCTACAAACCAATCACATGAGTGATGACACATGTGACTTGATATGCGGTCTTTTTACTTATTATTATTATTTGGTATTTTATCACTTTATATTGCTTGTTGTTTGAATATATTATGATGTCCATGGATCTATGCAATGAGAATCGAATTGTGATGAGATCACGATAATGTGACCGATTCGCCTTTAAACACAGATCCTAAATAATCCCGGTCATAGATTACTTGAGAGGGACATCGATATAATCGGGCAAACTAGTGTTCTGTATACTTGTCCATATGATGGATGTAGTTGGTCTCATAGCTGCTTGTGTGAGGACACTAAGGATACAATACAGGTGCTCATTGAAGAATAAATTCACTGATTGATCTGCTTACGGAATGCTGGATGGTTGATGATACCTTATTATCAGATAACGATTCCGTAGTCCCAGTGGTGTATCTAGTCTTTAGACTTGGGACACCAAGGATCTCCTGTATGAGTGCTTCACTTTTTGATACCAGACTTATAAGTTTGGATGTTCCAGATCTAGCACAATCGGTCATTGGGAGTGGCAGTCAACCTTACAAGGGCTATTGAGTGTCGATAAAGGATCATCCACTCTCGGTGTCATAAGAGGAATATCTCATATGTTCTTGCTCAAAAAAATCTCTAGCCAACGTCATTCAGATTGAGAGAGAAAGAGTTCTCCGGGAGAATCCGATTAGAGTGAGACTCAAGTAGAAACTATATAGGCATGACAACACCATGCCCGGTATACGATCTTTGGGATATTAGATAGACGAGGGACTATAAGTATACGGTAATTGAGGACAAACAAGTCCAATAGATTGGATTCCCCTGTATAGTCTAGGAACTGCGGCGTAGTGGCCTAGTACGTCCGCAATCGATGAGTCGAGTGAATTATTATGAAGATAATAATTCATTGAGCTGGAAAGAGTTCTGATATGTATGACTCACGACCAGCTCGATATTGAGCCTAGAGGGTCATACACATATAGTAGGAGTTGCGATGAATAGAGGTTCGGATATGAGATATCTGCGGAGCCCCTATCTTATTAGATATCCAATAAACCTTTGAATTATTGGATCCTATGGATGAGATTCAATAAGAGTCAATGAGAGATTATTATATAGAGATCTACTGATCTAAGAGGCTTGGATAGTTGGATGGAGATCCAATACCCAATAGGGTAGGATCCATTTAGGTTAAGTTGATAGGGGACCTCTATAAATAGGAGGAAACCAATGGTTCATTAGCTAGAGCCTCTTTGGGTTACCATCTCATATTCTCCTCCCCTTATCCTCCTCAAATAGCAGTCTTAGAGTTTTAAGGAGCATCATCATAGTCCTACTGTGTGGATCACCACTAGAGAGGAGGGTGCTTAACCTCCTTCACCCTCTCCTAGAGATCTGTAATAATTCAGGGATATACGATCTCCATAGGTAACACAATATTTAATATATGCGTGGTTTTAAGTTTCATAAATTTTGCACACCAATCTTCGCATGATGACAAACACACATATGGGAAATTTGGGGATTTTGTTTTTATGTTCTTCCGCTGTGCATGTGATGCCCCCTATGATTTCCCAACAATGGTATCAAAGCTAGGTTATTTGTGCAAAAGATTTGTTTTGAACTACATGTGTTGTGTTTTGGAAAAGCTTTTGACGTCAAAATCGTTGATGCAAAAGCGAGAAAGGGCAGTAACTATTGCTGCCCACATAGATGGCAACCTTGGCTACCATCTGTGTGTAAGGGGCTAGCGATCGTTAGGCTGTTATCGATGGCCAGCGGCTTGCCTATAGCTGGTCACCAGTAGTGGTGCCAGTTGTTGGGAAATCTTGGGGGTGACATCACATGCCCAGCGGAAGAACAAGAAAACAAAATCCCCAATTCCCAAAGAGATGTTCATCGTCGTGCGAAGATTGGTGCGCAAAATCTGCGAAACTTAAAACTACGTATAGAATAGATTATGTTACCTAGGGAGATCGTATATCCCTATTTCCTTGTAGATCTTTAGGAGAGGGTGAAGGAGGTCAAGCGTCCTCCTCTCTAGCGGCGATCCACACAATAGGGCTGCAACGACGCTCCTCAAAACTCCAGGCCTGCTCTGAGGTGGAGAGGTGGAGGAGAATAGGAGAGGCAAGCAAAGGCTCTAGCCTATGAGGCTCTGAATCCCTCCTATTTATAGAGGTCCCCTGTCAAACCGTAATGGATCCTCGCCTAGTGGGTATTAGATTTGCATCCAATAACCGAAGCCTTTTAGATTAGTGGATCTCTATCCAATAGTCTTTTATGGGCTCTTATTGGATCTCATCCATGGGATCCAATAATTTAGGGGCTTATTGGATATCCAATAAGACAAGGGCTCCATCGGATATCTCAAATCCGAACCTCTACTCATCGCAATGCCTACCATATGTGTGTGACCCTCTAGGCCCAATATCGAGCTGGCCGTGAGTCATACCTATCAGAACTCCTTCTAACTTAGTGAATTATTATCTCTGTAATAATTCACTTGACTCATCGACTACGGACGTACTAGACCACTATGTCGTAGTCTTTAGACGATACAAGGGAATCTAATCCATTGGACCTGTCTGTCCTCAGTTACCGTGTACCTATAGTCCCTCATCCATTTAATATCCCAAAGACTGTATATTGAGCATGGTGCTATCAGACCCATACAGTTTCTACTCGAGTCTCGCTCTAATCGGATTCTCCCGGAGAAACCTTTCTCTCTCAACCCGAATGACCCTAGCTAGGGATTTGTCTGAGCAAGAACACATGGGATATTCCTCTCATGATGCCGAGAGTGGATGATCCTCTATCGACACTCAATAGCCCTCATAAAGTCGACTACCACTCCCAATGACCAACTGTACTAGATTTGGGACAACCAAACCTATAAGTCTGTTATCAAAGAGTGGAGCACTCATACAGGACATCCTTGGTGTCTCAAGTCTAAGGACCAGATTCACCACTAGGACTATGGAATCGCTGTTGATAATAAGGTATCATCAACCATCCATCATTCCGTAAGCGGATCAATCAGTGAACTCATTCTCCAATGAGCACCTGTACTGTATCCCTAGTATCCCTACACGAGTAGCTATGAGACTAGCTGCATCCATTATATGGATGGGTATATAGCACACCAGTCTGTCCGGTTATCACGATGTCCCTCTCGAGTAACCTATGACCGGGATTATTTAGGATCTATGTTTAAAGGTGAATCGATCTCATTATCATGACCTCATCACGATCCGATTCCCATTGCACAAATCCAAGGACATCACAATATATATATACATATATACAATAGTTATAAAGTGATATATGCCAAAATATAATAAGCAAAAAGATTCTGTATCAAGTCACACGTGCCATCACTCACGTGATTGGCTTATTGGGCACCTATGACTAGCAATCTCCCACTTGACCTAAAGCCAATCACCTATGTGTCTGATCCCCATCAGACCCCTATGACGATCAAAGATAATCTGAGACAATGGGTTTGTCAGTGGATCTGCAATGTTATCTTCGGATGGAACATTTTCCACTACTACATCTCCTCGGGTTACGATCTCTTTAATAAGTTGGAACCTCCTCAGAACACTTCTGATGAGACCCGGGTTCCCTTATTTGAGTAATCGCCCCATAGTTGTCACAATATAAGGAAGTCGGCTTCTCGCTATTCGGCATGACTCCCAAATCTGTAATGAACTTCTTCACCCAGACTCCCTCCTTTTATGCATCTAATGTAGCAATGTACTCCGCCTCTGTGGTCGAGTCAGTAGTAGTATCTTGCTTGGAACTCTTCCAGCACACTGCTCCTCCATTCAAGGTGTACACATACCCTGAATTCAACTTGCTATCATTGACATCAGACTGAAAACTTGAGTCTGTGTAGCCTTCAACCTTAAGGCTACTACCTCCATATACCAGTAAAAGATCCTTAGTCCTTCTCAAGTACTTAATGATACACTTTACTACTTTCCAGTGCTCCAAGCCTGGATCCGCCTGATACCTGCTTGTGACACTCAGAGCATACGCTATATCAAGCCTAGTACATAGCATAACATATATGATAGACCCTATTCCTAAGGTATAAGGTATCATATCCATGTTCACCCTTTCTTCTGGAGTCTTTGGGGACATACTCATAGAAAGTGATATCCCATATCTCATCGGTACGAGACATCTCTTGGAATTTTTCATGCCAAACCTTTTGACAATGGTTTCTATGTACCTGGACTAGGACAAGCCAAGCATCCTCTTGGGTCTATCTCTGTAGATTCTAATCCCCAAGATATAGGATGCTTCCCCTAAGTTCTTCATGGAGAAGTGTCTAGATACTCAAGCCTTTACTGTGGATAGCATTCCTATGTCATTCCCAATGATCAGGATGTCATCCACATATAACACCAAAAAGGTGATATCACTCTCACTTACCTTCCTGTACACACAAGGCTCATCTTCGTTCTTAACGAAGTCATAAGATCTGATTGCTTCATCAAATCTTATGTTCCAACTTCGAGAAGCTTGCTTTAGTCCATAAATGGATCTACGCAACCTACACACCTTATCTGGGCAGTTCTTGTTGGGAAATCTTTGGGGCGACATCATATGCGCAGCGGAAGAACAAGAAAAACAAAATCCTCGATTCCCAAAAAGATGTTCGTCGTCGTGCGAAGATTGGTGCGCAAAGTCCGCGAAACTTAAAACTGCGTATAGAGTAGATTGTGTTACCTAGGGAGATTGTATATCCTTGTTTCCTTGCAGATCCTTAGGAGAGGGTGAAGGAGGTCAAGCGTCCTCTCTAGCGGTGATCCACACAGCAGGGTTGCGACGACGCTCCTCAAAACTCCAGGCCTGCTCTGAGGTGGAGAGGGAGAGGAGAATAGGAAAGGCAAGGAAAGACTCTAGCCTATGAGGCTCTGAATCCCTCCTATTTATAGAGGTCCCCTATCAAACCCTAATGGGTCCTCCCATAGTGGGTATTGGATCTGCATCCAATAAGACAAGGGCTCCGTCGGATATCTCATATCCGAACCTCTACTCATCGCAATGCCTACCATATGTGTGTGACCCTCTAGGCCCAATATCGAGCTGGTCGTGAGTCATACCCGTTAGAACTCCTTCTAACTCAGTGAATTATTATCTCTGTAATAATTCACTTGACTCATCGACTACGGACGTACTAGGCCACTACGCCGTAGTCCCCAGACGATACAGGGGAATCCAATCCATTGGACCTGTCTGTCCTCAGTTACCGTGTACCTATAGTCCCTCATCCATCTAATATCCCAGAGACCATATATCGAGCATGGTGCTATCAGACCCATACGATTTTTACTCGAGTCTCGCTTTAATCGGATTCTCCTGGAGAAACCTTTCTCTCTCAACCCGAATGACCCTGGCCAGGGATTTGTCTGAGCAAGAACACATGGGATATTCCTCTCATGACGCTGAGAGTGGATGATCCTCTATCGACACTCAATAGCCCTCGCAAGGTCGACTACCACTCCCAATGACCAACTGTACTAGATCTGGGACAGCCAAACCTATAAGTCTGGTATCAAAGAGTGGAGCACTCATATAGGACATCCTTGGTGTTTTAAGTCTAAGGACCAGATATACCACTAGGACTACAGAATTGTTGTCTGACAATAAGGCATCATCAACCATCCAGCATTCCGTAAGCGGATCAATCAGTGAACTCATTCTCCAATGAGCACCTATACTGTATCCCTAGTATCCCTACACGAGCAGCTATGAGACCAGCTACATCCATCATATGGACGGGTATACAGCACACCAGTTTGTCCGGTTATCACGATGTCCCTCTCGAGTAACCAATGACCGGGATTATTTAGGATATGTGTTTAAAGGTGAATCAATCTCATTATCGTGATCTCATCACGATTCGATTCCCATTGCACAAATCCAAGGACATCACAATATATATATGCACATATGCAATAGTTATAAAGTGATATACGCCAAAATATAATAAGCAAAAAGATTCTGTATCAAGTCACACGTGCCATCACTCACGTGATTGGCTTGCTGGGTACCTATGACTAGCAATCTCCCACTTGACCTAAAGCCAATCGCCTATGTGTCTGATCCCCATCAGACCCCTGTGACGCTCAAAGACAATATGAGACAACGGCTTTGTTAGTGGATCTACAATGTTATCTTCGGATGGAACTCTTTTCACTGCTACATCTCCTCGGGTTACGATCTCTCTGATAAGCTGGAACCTCCTTAGAACACTTCTGATGAGACCCAGGTTCCCTTATTTGAGTAATCGCCCCATAGTTGTCGCAATATAAGGAAGTCGACTTCTCACTATCCGGAACGACTCCCAAATCTGTAATGAACTTCTTCAACCAGACTCCCTCCTTTACTACATCTGATGCAGCAATGTACTCCGCCTCTGTGATCGAGTCAGTATTAGTATCTTGCTTGGAACTCTTCCAGCACACTGCTCCTCCATTTAAGGTGTACACATACCCTGAATTCGACTTGCTATCATCGACATCGGACTGAAAACTTGAGTCTGTGTAGCCTTCAACCTTAAGGCTATTACCTCCATATACTAGTAAAAGATCCTTAGTCCTTCTCACGTACATAAGGATACACTTTACTGCTTTCCAATGCTCCAAGCCTGGTTCCGCCTGATACCTGCTCGTGACACTTAGAGCATGCTCTATATCAGGCCTAGTTCATAGCATGGCATACATAATAGACCCTATTGCTGAGGCATAAGGTATCATATTCATGTTCGCCCTTTCTTCTAAAGTCTTTGGGGACATACTCGTAGAAAGCAATATCCCATGTCTCATCGGTTTGAGACCTCTCTTAGAATTTTTCATGCCAAACCTTTTGACAATGGTTTCTATGTACCTGGACTGGGACAAGCCAAGCATCCTCTTGGATCTATCTCTATAGATTCTAATCCCCAAGATATAGGATGCTTCCCCAAGTCCTTCATGGAGAAGTGTCTAGATAACCAAGCCTTTACTATGGATATCATTCCTACGTCGTTCCCAATGATGAGGATGTCATCCACATATAACACCAAAAAAAGTAATAGCACTCCCACTTACCTTCCTGTACACACAAGGCTCATCTTCGTTCTTAACGAAGTCATAAGATCTGATTGCCTCATCAAATCTTATGTTCTAACTTCGGGAAGCTTGCTTTAGTCTAAAATGTATCTAAGCAACCTACACACCTTATCTGGGCAGTTCTTGGTCACGAATCCCTCAGGTTGCATTATATACACCTCCTCCTCGAGGTTCCCATTGAGGAATGCGATTTTCACATCCATATGCCAGATCTCATAATCATAGTGTGCTGCAATAGCCAATAGAATTCTGATGGATTTTAGCATTGCTACGGGTGAGAAGGTTTCATCGTAGTCAACACATTGCCTTTGACGATACCCTTTAGCCACTAGCCTTACTTTATAGGTCTCTACCTTTCCATCTACTCCGATCTATTTCTTAAAGATCCACTTGCAACCGATGGGTACAATACCTTCGGGTGCATCAACTAGGTTCCAAACCTTATTGGAGTACATAGAATCCATATCAGAATTCATGGCTTCTTGCCACTTCCCGGAGTCTATACTTATAATAGCCTCCTCGTAGGTCTGAGGATTAATATCCTCAACATCCTCTCCTCTAATATGTGTCACATATCTCTCAAGAGAATGGGATACTCTATTAGACCTACATAAAGTTAAAACTTGTGTATTAGGTACCTGAACAAACTCGGGCTGTAGAGTGGTGCTTGAGCTTGGTTCTCCAACCTCGCTCAACTCTATCATTCTCCCACTGTATTCGCCAAGAATGTGTTCCTTCTCAAGGAACACTGCTCTCTTAGCTACAAAGACCTTTTGGTCCTCGAGATGATAGAAATAATACCCACAAGTTTCCTTGGGGTATCCCACAAATTTGCATTGCTCTGTCCTTGATTCTAACTTATCGGAGTTGTGTTTTTTAACATGGGCAGGGCAGCCCCAAATCTTAACAATCTTAAGATCAGGCTTCTTCCCTTTCCATATCTCATATGGTGTAGACACTACCGACTTAGTTGGAACTCTATTCAGAAGGTAAGCTGCGGTTTCTAGGGCATATCCCCAGAATGAGATGGGTAGGTCAGCGAAACTCATCATGGACCGTACCATATCTAATAACGTATGATTTCTCCTTTCAGAGACACCATTGAGTTGAGGTGTATAAGGAGGTGTCCATTGGGATAATATCCTATGGTCCTTGAGGAACTGAGTAAACTCTGTACTTAAGTACTCACCTCCTCGATCTGATCGAAGAGTTTTGATACTCTTTCCAGTCTGGTTCTCCACCTTATTCTTATACTCTTTGAATTTCTCAAAGGCCTCGGACTTGCACTTCATTAAGTATACATATCCATATCTTGAGAAATCATTAGTAAAGGTAATGAAGTAGGAGTAACCACCAATGGCATGAGTTGACATAGGTCCACATACATCACTATGTATGAGTTCCAACAACTCAGTGGCTCTCTCTCTAGTTCCACTAAATGGAGAGTTGGTCAGTTTTTCACGAAGGCAAGGCTTGCAAGTTGCATATGACACATAGTCGAATGGATCTAGATATCCATCATTTAGCAACTTTTGAATCATTCCCTCATGGATATGACCTAGCCTATAATGCCATAGGTATGCACTGTTCACCTCATCTCGTTTCCTCTTAGACACTTACATTCATGATATGTGGAGTAGTGTCTTGCATAAACAAACCTTTATGCAATATTCCTCTCGTCAATCTCCCCTCGGCTTTGCTAGAATTTACAATAAATTGTAGATGTGATAAGCAATACTGGTATCTAATACCAATGCACTATCACAAAAATATGATAATTGGAGATTGATCATGAATGTACCTGAAGCTTCTCCAAGCTTCTATTTCGCCCTTTCTGCAAAGAACTCTTTGTAGTTTCTCTTCCAGTGCCCATCTTTACCACAGTGGAAGCACTAGCCTTTGTCCTTTGCTGGGTCTTTCTTAGCAACCTTTGCTTTACCTGGTCTGCCCTTGCCCTTTCCCTTCTTAAGGGATCTTTCTGCTTTCCTTTTCTTTCTGGTCTCACCAGTGTAGCGAACTGGCTTCTCTTTCTTAATAGTACTCTCTAACTCCCTCAACATATTGAGGAGCTCTGGGAGAGTCACCTCAAGCTTGTTCAAATTAAAATTCATTATGAATTGTGAAAAGGAATCTGGTAGGGACTGAAGCATAATGTCCACACACAAGTTATCCTCTAGGACCATTCCTAGACCTGTGAGTTTCTCTATCCACTCAATCATCTTTAGGACATGGTTCTGAACCGGTGTCCCCTTAGTCATCCTAGCGCGGAAGAGGCTCTTAGATATCGTATATCGCTGAGTCCTTCCCAGTTCCTCAAACAATTTGCGGACATGTAGGAGAATGGATCTGGCATCCATCTTTTCATGTTGTCTCTGTAACTCAGGAGTCATAGAGCCCAACATATAGCACTAAGCAAGAGTGGAGTCATCAATGTACTTCACGTAGCGAGCGATCTCATCCTCGTTTGCCCCTTCTTCAGGCGTAGGCATCACTGTATCAAGGATGTACACGATTTTATCCGCTGTGAGAACAATTCTCAAGTTACGGAGCCAATCCGTATCATTTAGACCAGTGAGGCGGTTGACACAAGTATGCCATGTAAGGGATTTGAAAGCGACATTTTCTGAAAATAAAGATGCAGTAGAAATGAATAACATGCATATTTTGCAAGAAATAAACTATCAAGATATGGACTTCTATCTTAATATGCTCCCACTATTTTACTAACGAGTCACGCGACACCCTCAACACGTGAAACAGAAGTCTCTAGTAGACTTCTAGTGGGGATCAGGATCCAATCAGCGTCTTAGTGTAACCTTGAGGGACTCGACCAATCACACTAAGCCTAAAAGGTAGGCAACTTTTACCGATCACAACTCCTTGTGATTCCCATCCTATTCGGCCTCCGAATCACCATGGCCTTGAGGGACTCGACCAACTATGATGCTCGGTTAAGTCAACACCTTCGTTACAAGATGAGTTTGATTTGATGATATACCCTCGAGGGACTCGACCAAGCATACCATGCCCTCAGGTCACCGGTGACATCTCTATGTCGTAAGCAAGATAGCGAATCGCGATATAGGTGAGTCTCGAGGGACTCGACCAACTCAACCTACACCGGGAATCGGTTCCTACTCATAACGATGGAAGGCCACGTGGGTCAATCTAATTGCCTCACGTTTACCGATTTAATATTATCGAGAGAGATGTTTCTTTGATTTGGTCTCCTAATATGACATGTCACACATATACATATTTAATATATATCTACATCGCATGCAAATATATATACATATCTAGAATGTGTATAAGCAATCACACCAGATGATCATGGACCACAACCTAATATGATTAGGCCCGAGCCAGTAGGCCTAATCACTCACATAAAGATCTATGTGTGCAACAGTGCATCTCCATGCCCTGTGATCGTCCATCTCGTCCTCGTCGGTTCCGTTGACATTTTGATGCATCTTGATACATCGCGATCGTCCGTCTCGTGGGTCCCGCTATCGCATCCACGCTCCCGCTGCGCATCCTCATGTGATTATAACTTAATCATAGGCACATAGACCTCAATAATAATAATCACAAGTTCACACATCACACGGTCCATGATCATCCGTCCACACATCATACATCACATGTATAAATAATCATCATCATGTAGGACTACTAGATAATAATAAAAATAATAATCAACTAAACCTTTTAATTAATTAATATTTTTTGAAATCAGGGACATGTAGGGAATTTCTCAATTCCTAAGGGTATTTTTGTAATTTGGATAAAAGACAGAAACTAGAATTTCTCAAATTCACAAGGGAAAAACTGTCTTTTTACCCAAAACCCTAATTCCCTCTTACTACTACCGCCGCCGCCACCCTACTGGCGGCGGCCTGTGCGGCGGGGCGAGGGCGCTGCCCTCGCCTGCAGGCGGCACGCCCGTTGGCGGCGCTACCGCTACAGGTGGGCGCCCCCGCAGGCACTGCCGCCTCCGCGGGCGGTTATGTCGGCGGGGCAACGCCCATAGGCGGTGCCGCCTCCGCGGGCGGTTCTGTCGGCGGGGCTGTCCCGCCGGGCTGCCGCCCCTGTGGGGGGGGAGGTTTCGCCCGCGGGAGCGGCGGCGGCAGGCGCCGTTGCCCTACGGCGTCTCACCCCGCGGGCAGAGGCGCCCGAACTACCTGCGGGCAGCCAGCGCCACCGGACGCAAGCCTGCTGCAAGCAGGCCGCCGACCGACTGCTGCTGACGCAGCCCCTGTGCTGTCTGCCTTCGATTGCGCTGCATGCATGCAGATCGAGGGCAGCAATTGTTGCTGCCCTTCCTTTTTTTTGCGTCAACGATTTTGATGTCAAAATTCTTCCTAAACACAACACACGCAGTTCAAAACCAATCATTCGCACGAACAACCTAGCTCTGATACCACTGTTGGGAAATCTTTGTGGCGACATCATATGCGCAGCGGAAGAACAAGAAAAACAAAATCCCCGATTCCCAAAAAGATGTTCGTCGTCGTGCGAAGATTGGTGCGCAAAGTCCGCGAAACTTAAAACTGCGTATAGAGTAGATTGTGTTACCTAGGGAGATCGTATATCCCTGTTTCCTTGCAGATCCTTAGGAGAGGGTGAAGGAGGTCAAGCGTCCTCCTCTCTAGCGGTGATCCACACAGCAGGGTTGCGACGACGCTCCTCAAAACTCCAGGCCTGCTCTGAGGTGGAGAGGGAGAGGAGAATAGGAAAGACAAGCAAAGACTCTAGCCTATGAGGCTCTGAATCCCTCCTATTTATAGAGGTCCCCTGTCAAACCCTAATGGGTCCTCCCCTAGTGGGTATTGGATCTGCATCCAATAATACAAGGGCTCCGTCGGATATCTCATATCCGAACCTCTACTCATCGCAATGCCTACCATATGTGTGTGACCCTCTAGGCCCAATATCGAGCTGGTCGTGAGTCATACCCGTCAGAACTCCTTCTAACTCAGTGAATTATTATCTTTGTAATAATTCACTTGCCTCATCGACTACGGACGTATTAGGCCACTATGCCGTAGTCCCCAGACGATACAGGGGAATCCAATCCATTGGACCTATCTGTCCTCAGTTACCGTGTACCTATAGTCCCTCGTCCATCTAATATCCCAGAGACCGTATATCGAGCATGGTGTTGTCAGACCCATACGGTTTCTACTCGAGTCTCGCTCTAATCGGATTCTCCCGGAGAACTCTTTCTCTCTCAACCCGAATGACCCTGGCCAGGGATTTGTCTGAGCAAGAACACATGGGATATTCCTCTCATGACGCCGAGAGTGGATGATCATCTATCGACACTCAATAGCCCTCATAAGGTCGACTACCACTCCCAATGACCAACTGTACTAGATCTGGGACAGCCAAACCTATAAGTCTGGTATCAAAGAGTGGAGCACTCATACAAGACATCCTTGGTGTCTCAAGTCTAAGGACCAGATACACCACTAGGACTACGGAATCGTTGTCTGACAATAAGGCATCATCAACCATCTAGCATTCCGTAAGCAGATCAATTAGTGAACTCATTCTCCAATGAGTACCTGTACTGTATCCCTAGTGTCCTTACACGAGCAACTATGAGACCAGCTGCATCCATCATATGGACGGGTATACAACACACCAGTCTGTCCGGTTATCACGATGTCCCTCTCGAGTAACCTATGACCGGGATTATTTAGGATATGTGTTTAAAGGTGAATCGATCTCATTATTATGATCTCATCACGATCCGATTCCCATTGCACAAATCCAAGAACATCACAATATATATATATATATATATATATATATATTAATATATATATATATATATATATATATATATATATATTAATATATAGTTATATATCACTTTATAACTTTATAAAGTTATATATCACTTTATAACTTTATAAAGTTATATATCATTTTATAACTATTGTATATATCACTTTGCTTATTATATTAATATATATAGAATCTTTTTGTACATATATATATGCACATATACAATAGTTATAAAGTGATATACGCCAAAATATAATAAGCAAAAAGATTCTGTATCAAGTCACACGTGCCATCACTCACGTGATTGGCTTGTTGGGCACCTATGACTAGCAGTTCTTGGACACGAATCCCTCAGGTTGTATCATATACACCTCCTCCTCGAGGTTCCCATTGAGGAATGCGGTTTTCACATCCATCTGTCAGATCTCAAAATCATAGTGTGCTGCAATAGCCAATAGAATTTTGATGGATTTTAGCATTGCGACGGGTGAGAAGGTTTCGTCGTAGTCAACACCTTGCCTTTGACGATAACCCTTAGCCACTAGCTTTGCTTTATTAGTCTCTACCTTTCCATCTACTCTGATCTTTTTCTTAAAGATCCACTTGCAACCGATGGGTACAATACCTTCGGGCGTATCAACTAGGTTCCAAACCTTGTTGGAGTACATAGAATCCATCTCAGAATTCATGGCTTTTTGCCACTTCCCGGAGTCTATACTTATAATAGCCTCCTCGTAGGTCTGAGGATTAATATCCTCAACATCCTCTCCTCTAATATGTCCCACATATCTCTCAGGAGGATGTGATACTCTATCAGACCTACGTAAAGTTGAAAATTGTGTATTAGGTACCTGAACAGACTCGGGCTGTAGAGTGGTGCTTGAGCTTGGTTCTCCAACCTCGCTCAACTCTATCATTCTCCCACTATCTCTGCCAAGAATGTGTTCCTTCTTAAGTAACACTACTCTCTTAGCTACAAAGACCTTTTGGTCCTCGAGATGATAGAAATAATACCCACAAGTTTCCTTGTGGGTATCCCACAAATTTGTATCGCTCTGTCCTTGATTCTAACTTATCGGGGTTGTGTCTTTTAACGTGGGTAAGGCAACCCCAAATCTTAACAACTTTAAGATCAGGCTTTTTCCCTTTCCATATCTCATATGGTGTAGACACTACCGACTTAGTTGGAACTATGTTCAGAAGGTAAGCTGCGGTTTCTAGGACATATCCCCAGAATGAGATGGGTAGGTCAGCGAAACTCATCATGGACCATACCATATCTAATAACGTATGATTTCTTCTTTCAGAGACACCATTGAGCTGAGGTGTATAAGGAGGTGTCCATTGAGATAATATCCCATGGTCCTTGAGGAACTGAGTAAACTCTATACTTAAGTACTCACCTCCTCGATCTGATCGAAGAGTTTTGATAGTCTTTCCAGTCTGGTTCTTCACCTCATTCTTATACTCTCTGAATTTCTCAAAAACTTCGGACTTGTACTTCATTAAGTACATATATCCATACCTTAAGAAATCATTAGTAAAGGTAATGAAGTAGGAGTAACCTCCGATGACATGAGTTAACATGGGTCCAAATACATCACTATGTATGAGTTCCAACAGCTCAATGGCTCTCTCGCCAGTTCCACTAAATGGAGAGTTGGTCAGTTTTCCACGATGGTAAGGCTCGCCAGTTCCACTAAATGGAGAGTTGGTCAGTTTTCCACGATGGTAAGGCTCGCAAGTTGAGTATGACACATAGTCGAATGGATCTATATATCCATCATTTAGCAACTTTTGAATCATTCCCTCATGGATGTGACCTATCCTACAATGTCATAGGTATGCACTGTTCACCTCATCTCGTTTCCTCTTAGACACTTTCATTCATGATATGTGGAGTAGTGACTAGCATAAACAAACCTTTATGCAATATTCCTCTCGCCAATCTCCCTCAACTTTGCTAGAATTTACAATAAATTGTAGATGTGATAAGCAATACTAGTATCCAATACCAATGCACTATCACAATAATATGATAATTGGAGATTGATCATGAATGTACCTGAAGCTTCTCCAAGCTTCTATTTCGCCCTTTCTGCAAGGTACTCTTTGCAGTTCCTCTTCCAGTGCCCATCTTTACCACAGTGGAAGCACTGGCCTTTGTCCTTTGCTGGGTCTTTCTTAGCAACCTTTGCTTTACCTGGTCTGCCCTTGCCCTTTCCCTTCTTAAGGGACCTTTCTACTTTCCTTTTCTTTCTAGTCTCACCAGTATAGAGAATTGGCTTCTCTTTCTTAATAGTACTCTATACCTCCCTCAACATATTGAGAAGCTCTGGGAGAGTCACCTAAAGCTTGTTCATATTAAAATTCATTATGAACTGTGAAAATGAATCTGGTAGGGATTGAAGCACAATGTCCACACACAAGTTATCCTCTAGGACCATTCCTAGACCTGTGAGTTTCTCTATCCACTCAATCATCTTTAGGACATGGTTCTGAACCGGTGTCCCCTAAGTCATCCTAGCGCGGAAGAGGCTCTTGGATATCTCATATCGCTGAGTCCTTCCCTGTTCCTCAAACAATTTACGGACATATAGGAGAATGGATCTGGCATCCATCTTTTCATGTTGTCTCTATAACTCAGGAGTCATAGAGCCCAACATATAGCACTGAGCAAGAGTGGAGTCATCAATGTACTTCACGTAGCGAGCGATCTCATCCTCGCTTGCCCCTTCTTCGGGCGTATGCATCACTGTATCAAGGACGTACATGATTTTCTACGCCGTGAGAACAATTCTCAAGTTACGGCGCCAATCCGTATAATTTAGACCAGTGAGGAGATTGGCATCAAGTATGCCACGTAAGGGATTTGAAAGCGACATTTTCTTAAAATAAAGATGCAGCAGAAATGAATATCATGCAGATTTTGCAAGAAATAAACTATCAAGATATGGACTTCTATCTTAATATGCTCCCACTATTTTACTAACGAGTCATGCGACACCCTCAGCATGCGAAACGGAAGTCTCCGGCAGACTTCTAGTGGGGATCAAGATTCAATCAGCGTCTTAGTGTAACCTCGAGGGACTCGACTAATCACACTAAGCCTAAAAGGTAGGCAACTCTTGCCGATCACAACTCCTTGTGATTCCTATCCTGTTCGGCCTCCAAATCACCATGGTCTCGAGGGACTCGATCAACCATGATGCTCAATTAAGTCAACACCTTCGTTACAAGATGAGTCTGATTTGATGATATACCCTCGAGGGACTCGACCAAGCATACCATGTCCTCAGGTCACCGGTGACATCTCTATGTCGTAAACAAGATAGTGAATCGCGATATAGGTGAGTCTCGAGGGACTCGACCAACTCAACCTACACCGGGAATCAGTTCCTACTTATAACGATGGAAGGCCACGTGGGTCAATCTAATTGCCTCACGTTTACCGACTTAATATTATCGAGAGAGATGTTTCTATGATTTGGTCTCCTAATATGACATGTTATAAATATACATATTTAATATATATCTACATCGCATGCGAATATATATACATATCTAGTATGTGTATAAGCAATCACACCAGATGATCATGGACCACAACCTAATATGATTAGGCTCGAGCCAGTAGGCCTAATCACTCACATCAAGATCTATGTGTGCAATGGTGCATCTCCATGCCCTGTGATCGTCAATCTCATCCTCTTCGGTTCCGTCGACATCTCGATGCATCTTCAGGCATCGCGATCGTCCATCTCGTGGGTCTTGCTATCGCATCCACGCTCCCGCTACGCCTCATCATGTGATTACAACTTAATTATAGGCACGCAAGCCCGACAATAAACGAGAAATATAATGGAGGCTTGCAGACCCCAATAATAATAATCACAAGTACACACATCACGCGGTCAATGATCAACGGTCCATACATCATACATCACATGTATAATTAATCATCATAATGTAGGACTCCTAGATAATGATAAAAATAATTATCAACTAAACCTTTTAATTAATTAGTATTTTATGAAATCAAGGACATATAGGGAATTTATAAATTTATAGGGGTATTTTCATAATTTGGATAAAAGGACAAAATTTGAATTTCTGAAATTCACAAGGGTAAAACTATCTTTATGCCCAAGAATGTCCTAATGCCCTACTCCCCTGCTGCCACCGCCGCCGCCACCCTGCTGGCGGCGGCCTGTGCGGCGAGGCAAGGGCGCTGCCCTCGCCTGCAGGTGGCACGCCCGTTGGCGGCGCTGTCGCTACGGGTGGGCGCCCTCGCGGGCGGTTCTACCGGTGGGGCAGCGCCCGTAGGTGGTGCTGCCCCTACGGGCACCGCCGCCTCCGCGGGTGGTTCTGCCCGCGGGGCAATGCCCACAGGCGGCGCTGTCCCCCCGGGCGGCCGCCCCTGCGGGGGGTGGGGGGGGGGGGGGGGGGGGTGGGGGGGTGGGATTTCGCCTGCGGGAGCAGCGGCGGCAGGCGTCGCTGTCCTATAGCGCCTCACCCCGTAGGAGAAGCGATCGCAGGCGCCTCTGCCCGCGGGCTGCCAGCCCCATCGACCACAAGCCTACTGCAAACAGGCCACCGGCAATCTACTGTAGACGTAGCCCCTATGCTGCCTGCTTGCGCTTGCGCTGTACGCACGCAGATCAAGGGCAACAATTGTTGCTGCCCTTTCTCGCATTTGCGTTAACGATTTTGACGTCAAAAGTTTCTTCAAAATATAACACACACAGTTCAAAACCAATCTATCGCACGAACAACCTGGCTCTGATACCACTGTTGGGAAATCTTGGGGGCGACATCACATGCGTAGCGGAAGAATAAGAAAACAAAATCCCCGATTCCCAAAGAGATGTTCGTCGTCATGCGAAGATTGGTGCGTAAAATCCACGAAACTTAAAACTGCGTATAGAGTAGATTGTGTTACCTAGGGAGATCGAATATCCCTATTTCCTTGTAGATCTTTAGGTTGAGGGTTAAGGAGGTCAAGCATCCTCCTCTCTAGTGATGATCCACACAGCAGGGCTGCGACGATGCTCCTTAAAACTCCAGGCCTGCTCTGAGGTATAGAGGGGGAGGAGAATAGGAGAGGCAAGCAAAGGCTCTAGCCTATGAGGCTCTGAATTCGTCCTATTTATAGAGGTCCCCTGTCAAACCCTAATGGATCCTCGCCTAGTGGGTATTGAATCTGCATCCAATAACCCAAGCCTTTTAGATTAGTGGATCTCTATCCAATAATCTCTCATGGGCTCTTATTGGATCTCGTCCATGCCATCCAATAATTCAAGGGCATATTGGATATCCAATAAGACAAGGGCTCCATTAGATATCTCATATCCGAACCTCTACTCATCGTAATGCCTACCATATGTGTGTGACCCTCTAGGCCCAATATCGAGTTGGCCGTGAGTCATACCTGTCAGAACTCCTTCTAACTCAGTGAATTATTATCTTTGTAATAATTCACTCGACTCATCGACTACGGACGTACTAGGCCACTACGCCGTAGTCCCCAGACGATACAGGGGAATCCAATCCATTGGACCTGTCTGTCCTCAGTTGTCGTGTACCTATAGTCCTTCATCCATCTAATATCCCAAAGACCGTATATCGAGCATGGTGCTATTAGACCCATACGGTTTCTACTCGAGTCTCGCTTTAATCGGATTCTTTTGGAGAAACCTTTCTCTCTCAACCCGAATGACCCTGGCCAGGTATTTGTCTGAGCAAGAACACATGGGATATTCCTCTCATGATGCCGAGAGTGGATGATCCTCTATCGACACTCAATAGCCCTCGTAAGGTCGACTACCACTCCTAATGACCAACTGTACTAGATCTGGGACAACCAAACCTATAAGTCTGGTATCAAAGAGTGGAGCACTCATACGGGACATCCTTGGTGTCTGAAGTCTAAGGACCAGATACACCACTAGGACTACGGAATCGCTGTTTGACAATAAGGCATCATCAACCATCCAGCATTCCGTAAGCGGATCAATCAGTGAACTCATTCTCCAATGAGCACTTGTACTGTATCCCTAGTGTCCCTACACGAGCAGCTATGAGACCAACTGCATCCATCATATGGATGGGTATACAGCACACTAGTCTGTCCGGTTATCACGATGTACTCTCGAGTAACCTATGACCGGGATTATTTAGGATCTATGTTTAAAGGTGAATCGATCTCATTATCATGATCTCATCACGATCCGATTCCCATTGAACAAATCCAAGGACATCACAATATATATATGCATATATGCAATAGTTATAAAGTGATACATACCAAAATATAATAAGCAAAAAGATTCTGTATCCAGTCACACGTGCCATCACTCACGTGATTGGCTTGTTGGGCACCTATGACTAGCGGCTTGCCTGTTGCTGGTCGCTAGTAGTGGTGCCTGCTTGGGCGGGCACTACACCACAAGGGGCAGCGCTAGCGGGCAGAACCGTCGGAAGGGGCGGTAGGGCCCACAAGGGCACCTGGCCGGCGGGGTGGTACCTCTTGCGGGCACTATTCCTATGAGCGAGGCTCTTGCGAGGGTGCTAGCTCGAGGTGTGGCATCGCCTGCAGGCACACGTGAGGCAATTAGATTGACCCATGTGTCCTTCCATCATTATAGGTAGGGACCGATTCTCGATATAGGTTGAGTTGGTTGAGTCCCTCGAGGCTCACATATATTGTGATTCACTATCTTGTCTACGACATAGAGATGTCACCAGGGACTTAAGGACATTGTATGCTTGATCGAGTCCTTCGAGGTTATATCATCGAATCAGACTCATCTTGTAACGATGGTGTTGACTTAACCGAACATCATGGTTGGTCGAGTCCCTCGAGATCATGGTGGTTCGGAGGCCGAACAGGATGGGAATCATAAGGAGTTGTGATCAGCAAGAGTTGCTTATATTTCAGGCTTAATGTGATTGGTCGAGTCCCTCGAGATTATATTGACTCTGATTGGATCTCGATCTATACTAGAAGTCTACAGGAGACTTTCGTTTCACGTGCTGAGGGTGTCGCATGACTCGCTAGTAAAACAATATGAGCATATTAAGAAAGAAGTCAATATCTTGATTGTTTATTTTTTTATAAAATCTGCATGTTATTTATTTTTGTTTCATCTTTATTTTCAGAAAATATCGCTTTCAAATCCCTTACGTGGCATACTTGATGTCAACCGTCTCACTGGTCCAAATTATACGGATTGGCTCCATAACTTAAAAATTGTTCTTACGGTGGAGAAAATTATATACGTCCTTGATATAGTGATGCCTACGCCCGAGGAAGGGGTAAGTGAGGATGAGATTACTCACTACGTGAAGTACATAGATGACTCCACTCTTACTTAGTGTTATATGTTAGGCTCCATGACTCCTAAGTTACAAAAACAGTATGAAAAGATGGATGTCAGATCCATTCTTCTACATGTCCGTAAACTCTTTGAGGAATAGGGAAAGACTCAACGATATGAGATATCCAAGAGCCTCTTCTATGCTAAGATGACTGAGGGGACATCGGTTTAGAACCATATCCTAAAAATGATTGAGTGGATAGAAAAGCTCATAGGTCTAGGAATGGTCCTAGAGGATAACCTGTGTGTGGATCTTGTGCTTTAGTTCCTACACGATTCATTTTCATAGTTCATAATAAATTTTAATATGAAAAAGCTTAAGTGACTCTCCTTGAACTCCTCAATATGTTGAGGGAGACAAAGAGCACTATCAAGAAAGAGAAGTCAGTTCTCTATACTGGTGAGTTCGAAAAGAAAAGGAAAGCAATAAAGACCCTTAAGAAGGGCAAGGGCAAGGGTAGATCGGGAAAAGCAAAGGTTGCTAAGAAAGACCTGGCAAAGGACAAAGGTCAGTGCTTCCATTGTGACAAAGATGAGTACTAGAAGAGGAATTGCAAAGAGTACCTTATAGAGAGAGCGAAACAGAGGCTTGGAGAAGCTTCGTATGCTATCATGGATGTAAGCATATCCAAGAAAAAATGTGATAAGGTGAATAGTGCATACTTATGGTAATGTAGCTAGGTCACATCCATAAGGAAATGATCCAAAAGTTGCTAAAGGATGGATATCTAGATCCATTCGACTAAGAGTCATATACAACTTGCGAGCCTTGCCTTCATGAAAACCTGACCAACTCTCCTTTTAGTGGAACTAGAGAGAGAGCCACTGAACTGTTGGAACTCATACATAATGATGTATGTAGACCCATGTCAACTCATGTCATAGGTGGTTACTCCTACTTTATTACTTTTACTGATGATTTTTTAAGGTATCGACAAGTCTATTTGATGAAGTACAAGTTCGAGACTTTAAAAAATTTAGAGAGTATAAGAATGAAGTGAAGAACCAGATTGGAAAGAGTATCAAGACTCTTCGATCAGATTGAGGAGGTGAGTACTTGAGTATAGAGTTCACCTAGTTTCTCAAGGACTATGAGACTCTATCCCAATGGATACCTCCTTATACACCTAAGTTCAATGGTATATCTGAAAGGAGAAATCGTACACTATTAGACATAGTGTAGTCCATGATGAGTTTCGCTGACCTACCCATCTTATTCTAGGGATATGCCCTAGAGACCGCAGCTTACCTTCTGAACAGAGTTCCAACTAAATCGTTAGTGTCTATACTATATGAGATATGAAATGGAAAAAAAAATCTGATCTTAAGATTTGGGGCTACCTTGCCTATGTTAAAAGACATAACCTTGATAAGTTGGAATCGAGAATGGAGCGGTGCAAATTCATGGGATACCCTAAGGAAACTTGTGGGTATTATTTCTATCATCTCGAGGACCAAAAGGTCTTTGTAGCCAAGAGAGTAGTGTTCCTTGAGAAGGAACACATTCTTGGCGGAGACAGTAGGAGCATAATAGAGTTGAGTGAGGTTGGAGAACCTAGCTCAAGCACCACTCCACAGTCCTAGTCTGTTCAGGTACCTACCACACAAGTTTTGACTTTATGTAGGTCCGATAGAGTATCCCATCCTCCTGAGAGATATGTGGGACATATTAGATGAGAGAATGTTGAGGATATTGATCCTCAAACCTATGAGGAGGCTATTACAAGTATAGACTCTGGGAAGTGGCAAAAAGCCATGAATTCTGAGATAGATTTCATATACTCCAACAAGGTTTGGAACCTTATTGATGCATCCGAGGGTATTGTACTCATCAGTTGCAAGTGGATCTTCAAGAAGAAGATCGGAGTAGATGAAAAGGGGTATCGTCAAAGGGAAGGTGTTGACTATGATGAAACATTCTCACTCGTAGCTATGCTAAAATCCATCTGAATTCTATTGGCTATTGCAACACACTATGATTATGAGATCTACCAAATGGATGTGAAAACTGTGTTCCTCAATGGTAACCTCAAGGAGGAGGTATATATGATATAGCTTGAGGGATTCGTATCCAAGGATAGTCCAAATAAAGTGTGTAGATTGCTTAGGTATATCTATGGACTAAAACAAGTATCCCGAAGTTGGAACATAAGATTTGATGAGACAATCAGATCTTATAACTTCATTAAGAACAAAGATGAGCATTGTGTGTACAGGAAGGTAAGTGAGAGCGTTATCACCTTCTTGGTGTTATATGTGGATGACATCCTGATCATTAGGAATGATGTAGGAATGCTCTCCAAAGTAAAGGCTTGACTATCTAGACACTTCTCCATGGAGGACTTAGGGGAAGCATCATATATATTAGGGATTCAGATCTATAGAGATAGATATAAGAGGATGCTTGGCTTGTCCCAATCCAAGTTCATAGACACTATTGTCAAAAGGTTTGGCATGAAAAATTTCAAGAGAAGTCTCATACCGATGAGACATGGGATATCACTTTCTAGGAGTATGTCCTCAAAGACTCCTGAATAAAGGGTGAACATGGATAGGATACCCTATGCCTTAGTGATAGGGTATATCATGTATGCCATGCTCTGTACTAGGCCTGATATAGCACATGCTTTGAGTGTCACAAGCAGGTATCAAGCGGATCTAAGCTTGGAGCATTGGAAAGCAGTGAAGTGTATCCTTAAGTACTTGAGAAGGACTAAGAATCTTTTAATGGTATATGAAGGTAGTAGTCTCAGGGTTAAAGGCTACACAAACTCGAGTTTCCAGTCTGATATCGATGATAGCAAGTCAAATTCGGGGTATGTGTACACCATGAATGGAGGAGTAGTATGCTAGAAGAGTTCCAAGCAATATACTACTGTTGATTCAACCATAGAGGTGGAGTACATTATTGTAACAGAGGCAGCAAAGGAAAGAGTCTAGATGAAGAAGGTCATCACAGATTTAGAAGTCGTATCGGGCAACGAAGAGTCGATTCCCTTATATTTTGATAACTACAGAGTGATTGCTCAAATGAGGGAACCTGAGTCTCATCAAAAGTGTTTTGAGGAGGTTCTAGCTTATTAGAGAGATCGTGACCTGAGAAGATATAACCATGGAAAGAGTTCCATCCGAAGATAACATCGCAGATCCATTAATAAAGCTAATGTTTCAGATTGTCTTTGAGTATCACAAGGGTCTGATGGGGATCAAACACATGGGTGATTGGCTTTAGGTCAAGTGAGAGATTGCTAATCATAGGTACCTTGTAAGCCAATCACATGAGTGATGACACGTGTGACTTGACATGTAGTCTTTTTACTTATTATTATTATTTAATATTTTATCACTTTATATTGTATGTTGCTTGAGTATATTGTGATGTCCATGGATCTATGCAATAGTAATCAGATCGTGATGAGATCATGATAATGAGACTGATTCGCCTTTAAAAATAAATCCTAAATAATTTCGATCATAGATTACTCGAGAGGGACATCGAGATAACCGAAAAAACTGGTGTGTTGTATACTCATCCATATGATGGATGCAGCTGGTCTCATAGCTGCTCATGTGGAGACACTAGGGATACAATACAAGTGCTCGTTGGAGAATGAGTTCTCTAATTGATTCGCTTATGGAATGCTGGATGATTAATGATGCCTTATTATTATTGAATCTCGAATTTTGATGATGAAGTTAATTGTTATTTGGTTTTCTAATCCATATGTTGAGATAAGTGTGTAGGATTAACTACGATGACAGTAAGATATGCAGCAAGTGTTAAGTCGGAGTCAAGACCAAGATCACGTTAGGGGTTCGAGAGTTTGTCGGAAGTCCGGACGGTCGTCGGAGGTTCTGAGGGAACAATCCAAGAAGTCCAGGAGCTTACTAAAGAAGCTCATCGGAACTCACCAAGAGAATCATCGCAAGTCCATGAGTTTGCCGAGAGTCCATCGGAGCATTGCCGAGGGTTCATCAGATGTTCACCGGATGTTCGTCGGAAGCTCGCCGGAAGAAGCGATTGACACACCAGAACATGATCTGCAGTATTGATGTCTTAATTATCGTAGTTAGCATGTAGATTAAGTTAGGATTGGGAGGTGATCCCATTAACTTATTCTGAGGCCAACTGGGCCCTTGGCAGACCCAAATTGGGCCGAATGGATTAGCCCATTCGGACCCAGAATTCCTGGCCGACGGTGGCACTGACCAGGAGACTTTGTCTCCCAGGAGTTTTGGGCGATAGTACCACCCTTGTTAGGCGATGGTACCGCCAGCAGTTATTACTGGTAGTAGTGGTACTGCCCCTGTTAGGCGGTGGTACCGCCTGAGCTCGATCTTCGAGCAATGTCAGGCGGTAGTACCGCCCAGACTAAGCGGTAGTACCGCTCAATGATAGATGACAAGTGGTAGTACTGCCCAATTATGATGGTGGTACTACCAGGACCCCGAAAATCCAGGAATAGACACTTTTGAGCTCCGAATTCAAACTGATTCGGGCCTATATAAACTCCACCCTTTCTTGCATGAAAGGGCACCGAAAGCTTGCTTTTATTCTGAGTATTTGAGAGCTTAAAAGTGTTGTAAAAGGCTAGAGTTCCTCTCCCTCTTTTCTTTCTAAGTCTTATCATTCAAGATAGGAGTGAAAACTTGCAAGGGTTGTCTCTTAAGCCCATCAAAATGAGAAAAGCTGTAAAAGGGTGGTTGGCCTTCGTTTATTGAAGGAAGGCCTCTAGTGGATGTCGATGACCTCGTCGTCGGAGAAAGCCAAAAGTGGATGTAGGTTAAGATTGACCGAACCAATCTAAATCTTAGTTTGCATTTATATTCTGCTCTTTATCTTAATTGTAAACTGCCTCCGTTGCTTTACATCAACTATACTTCCGTTTGCTCTCAAGTTAAAGATATTTCTGAAACGGTTTTCATACGAAGTCTTTTTGAACCGACGAAAGTTTTCCGCTACACTAATTCACCCCCCCCCCCCCTTTCCCTCTTAGTGCTCTTGATC
Source organism: Musa acuminata AAA Group (assembly GCF_036884655.1). Lineage (NCBI taxonomy): Eukaryota > Viridiplantae > Streptophyta > Magnoliopsida > Zingiberales > Musaceae > Musa > Musa acuminata. The sequence goes on from NC_088335.1 coordinate 22,684,779, forward strand.
ATAACAATTGGTATTAGAGTGGGTTCACTCTTAATTGGATTAAAACCCAAGAGAGATAACATATGCCGGAAACCAAGAGGGTCACTCTATTACACGTCCGCCCATATTCAATGGGACGGACTACACCTATTGGAAGACCCGAATAAGGATCTTCCTTATTTCCATAGATTTGAACTTTGAAATATTATTGAAAATGGATTTTCAAAATCTTCTCTTCCAATGATCAAGTGGAATGAATTGGAGAAGAAGACTTTCGCTCTAAATGCAAAGGCTATAAATGCCTTATTTTGTGCACTTGATAAAAATGAGTTCAATCGTGTTTCGATTTATAAAACTACATTTGATATTTGGCATACACTCAAAGTGACTCATGAAGGCATGAGTAGAGTGAAAGAGTCAAAATTCAATCTTTTAGTATATTCTTATGAACTTTTTCGAATGAAACCGAGCGAGACCATAGGTGACATGTACACCCATTTCACGGATGTTGTCAATGGTCTAAAAAGACTCGGTAAAAGTTTTTTGGATTTCGAGCTCGTTAATAAAATTCTAAGATCCTTTCCAAAGAGTTGAGACCTTAAAGTCACTGCTATTCAAGAGGTTAAAGATTTAAACAACTTCTCTCTTAAAAAATTAATCGGGTCATTAATGACCTACGAAATGACTTGCAAAGCTCATGAAAAGCATGAGGACACCCTTCCAAAGAACAGGAAGGATATGACACTTAGAACTCAAGAAGACCACTTGAGAGACAACTCAAGTGATGAGGACTTTGACGAATGCAAGAAGCTGGGACACTATAAAAGTGATTGTCCCCAAGCCAAAAAGAGAACACCAAAGAAGAAGGTGCTCAAAACAACGTGGGATGACTCAAGCGCATCCGAAGAAGAGGAGTCCAACACCGAGCAAGTTGCTCATTATGCACTCATGGCCAATTGGAGAGGAGAAACATATATCACCACATGCTAGGAGCAAGAGATGGTACCTTGATAGTGGATGCTCAAGGCATATGACCGGAGATCCATCTCAATTCTCTAAGCTCACTAGCATAGACGAAGGCTATGTCACATTTAGAGACAATAACAAGGGTAAAATCATTGGCAAAGGAACCATAGGTAATATATCTAACTTCTTTATTGAAGATATTTTGTTAGTTGATGGTTTAAAACATAACCTCTTAAGCATTATTCAATTGTGTGATAAAGGATATATTGTTAAATTCGAATCTAATCCTTGCATTATTGAAAAACCACATAAGAACACATCTATGATTACATTAAAATAAAATAACGTATACATTATTGACATCAATGATCTTTACAATGAAATGTGTTTTTCGATTTTGAATGACGATGCTTGGCTTTGGCATAGGAGATTAGGTCATGCTAGCATGAAACTAATCACCCAAATTTTATCCAAAGAACTTGTAAGAGGAATTTCTCATATCAAGTTCATCAAAGATAATGTGTGATGCTTGTCAATTAGAAAAACAAACAAAAGGTAGCTTCAAACCTAAGAATTAAATAAGCACCTCTAGACCTTTGCAATTGATCCATATGGACTTATTCAGACTAATTTCTATATTAAGCCTAGGAGGTAGCAAATATGCTTTTGTTATTGTAGATGATTATAGTAGATACACATGGACTTATTTCTTAAAACATAAAAATGAATACTTTAGATATTTCACCAAGTTTTGTAAAATTGTTCAAAATGAAAAGGGTGTCATGATTTCATCAATTCGAAGTGATCACGGTGGTGAATTTCAAAACCGTGATTTTTAAGAATTTTGTGAATCTAATAGATACAACCACAACTTCTCTACTCTAAGAAATCCTCAACAAAATGGAGTAATAGAAACAAATAATAGAAATTTATAAGAAATGACAAGAACCATATTGAATGAACATAGTCTACCCAAATATTTTTGGGCCGAAGTCGTAAACACGACATACTATGTTATGAATAGAATTCTAGTAAGACCCTTACTTACCAAAACCCCTTATGAGTGGAACAATAAAAAACCCAATGTTTCATATTTTAAAGTTTTTGGGTGTAAGTGTTTTATATTGAATGAAAAAGATGCCTTTGAAAAATTTGATGCTAAATCCGATGAAGAAATTTTTCTTGGTTATTCCTCAATTTCTAAAGTATTTCGTATCTTCAATAAAAGAACTTTAATTATAGAAAATTCCGTTCATGTTGTTTTCAATGAGATTTTCGAAATCAAGAAAAATGATTTTGATGATGATGTTAATTTCGATTCCTTGAATTTAAATGAAACCACTTCTCCAACTAGCAACTTGGATGCATCCACTTTCAAAACATCCTTACCCAAGGATTAGAAGTATGTAGATGCTCATCCTAAGGAGCTAATCATAGGAGACACATCTAAGGGGATTCAAACACGTTCTTCTCTTAAAAATTTTTGTACAAACGCCGCTTTTCTCTCCCAAATTGAACCTAAATGTATTGACGAAGCCATGAAAGATGATTTATGGATTATTACAATGCAAGACGAGTTAAATCAATTTGAGAGAAATGAGGTGTGGAAGCTTTTTCCTAGGCCAAATGACCATTTAGTTATTAGTATTAAATGGGTCTTTAAAAACAAGCAAGATGAATTTGGTATCGTGGTTAGAAACAAGGCTAGACTAGTGACTAAAGGTTTCAACCAAGAAGAATGTATCGATTACGAAGAAACCTTCACTCCTATGGCTCGATTAGAAGCCATAAGGATGCTCCTTGCCTATGCTAGTAGTAATAATTTTAAATTATTTCACATGCATGTTAAAAGTGCTTTTCTTAATGGTTTTATTTCTGAAGAAAAATATCTTGAACAACCTCCCGGATTTGAAAATAATAGTGTCCCTAATCATGTGTTTAAATTAACTAAAGCTCTTTATGATTTAAAATAAGCCCCAAGCGCTTGGTATGAGAGACTTAGCTCTTTTCTTATTGAAAATAATTTCTCTAAAGGCAAGGTCAATACTATATTGCTTATCAAAAATTTTGAAAATAATTTTCTCATTATTCATATTTATATTAATGATATTATCTTTGGTTCTACGAACGAATCTCTTTGTGAATCTTTTGCTAAAACTATGAGCCTTGAATTTGAAATGAGTTTGATGGGAGAATTAACCTTCTTTTTAGGCTTACAAATTAAGCAACTAAGCAATGACATCTTTGTTAGTCAAACTAAATATATTTTAGATTTGCTAAAAAGATTTAATATGAATAGCTCAAAAGCTATCAACACTCCTATGAGCACCTCCACTAAGTTAGAAATTGACAAAAGTGAAAGAAGTTTTGATAAAAAAACTTATAAGGGTATGATAGGAAGTTTACTTTACCTCACTGCAACTAGACCAAATATTCGAGAATTTTAAGCTAATTACTTATGCTGATGCGGATTTTGCTGGGTGTAGACTAGATAGAAAAAGCACATTAGGAACATGTCAATTTTTAGGACATGCTCTTGTTTCCTGATCATCTAAGAAATAAAACTCGGTTGCACTATCAACAACCGAAGCTAAATATATTGCAGCTAGTGTATCCTGTGCATAAGTTGTGTGGATGAAAAACACCTTAGAAGATTATAAAGTTCATCTTAAAAATATTCTCATTAAATGGGATACCATAAGTGCAATATGCTTAACAAAGAATCTCATTCAACACTCAAGAACAAAGCATATTGATATTAGACATCACTTTATATAAGATCATGTCACTAATCATGATGTAATTATAGAGTTCATTGATACTAAACATCAACTAGCTGATATTTTTACAAAGCCTTTAAGTGAAGAATAATTTGATTTCATTAGAAGAGAATTATGAATGTTGATTTGTCCGAATGTACGAACTTATTAAATTAGTTTTTCGAACTTTCTTGATTCTATGATCAATCACTTAATGTTGAAAATCTTATGATACAAATTTTACATGACTATATGCTTCAATAACATATTGAAAATTGTGTGTCTTGATTTCCATGATGATAAGCATGTTTTACCTTGTCCGAATGCATGAATTTGTTAAATTTCATTTTCGGACTTTCTTGATCCTAACAATGCATGATTTTGTATTTCTCTTTTGGATTAAATGTATTTATTGAATGGAGCTTTTATGAGCCTATGTCATATCAAGTTTATTTCATATCAATGCTCCATGATTTTTGACATATGGAATTGATTAACAAATGCATCTCTCATAGATTTACCTTGTGAAAAATGATTTTTAATCGAGAAATGGATTTGATGAAATGAATTCCTTCTTGATGAAGGAAGACTTTTTTTTTAATGAACACTTGCAAGAATTTAATTTCACATGTATATCTTGATTCTTGTAAAAATGAAGCATGATTTAATCTCTTATCAATTTTAACTACATTCAAAGTTAGTTCACAATGGCTTTTCTCCTTCATGCAAAACGTTAATGACAAATAAGGAAGAAGTAATGAAAGCTATCTCCTTAATGGACTTTTGAATAATACCATGTCATGATTGCTTGAAAAATAATTTGTATGAATGGTATCTTATGATTGAAAAATAACATGAATCTTTACCACACTTATTACTATGTTTGAAATATGCTTGAATCATTCTCCTTTTTGTTGATGACAAAGGGGGAGAAATATGTAGTAAATTGATGATATAATGAATTGCTATGATTGTCATATTTGCATTAATGATAAGATTGCTAGAGCTTACATTGTAATTTTATAATGTTGATATCTTGCCATATGATGAATTGCTATGATTGCCATATTTGCATCATGTTAAGATATCTAGAGCTTACATCGCAATCTTACAAATTGATATCTTGCCATGTGATGAATTGCTACGATTGCTATCTTTCACATATGAAATATAAGACTTGAAAATGGATGTCAAGCCTTGACATCATTTTCAGAAAGATACATCATGATAGGAATCATGATGGGGGTATTGATAAGTTTAAATAAACTTTAACTTATCAATATGTCTCTTGAATTCAAAGGTTTTGAATTCAAGAATGACTTATCTCAAGTATGGCATATGGATAGGGGGAGTTAAGATTAACTCCGTCATCAATTGATTGTCATCATCAAAAAGGGGGAGATTGTTGAATCTCGGATTTTAATGATGAAGTCAATTATCATTTGGTTATCTAATCCATATGTTGAGATAAGTGTGCAGGATTAACTACGATGACAGTAAGACATGCAATAGATGTTAAGCCAGAGTTAAGACCAAGATCACTTTGAGGGCTCGAGAGTTCGTCGGAAGTCCGGACGGTCATCGGAGGTTCTGAGGGAACAATTCGAGAAGTCTAGGAGCTTGCGAAAGAAGCTCATCGGAACTTGCCAAGAGGATCGTCGTAAGCCCAGGAGTTTGCCGGGAGTCTACCGGAGCATCGCTGAGAGTTCGTTGGATGTTCGCCGGAAGTTCGCCGGAAGCTCGCTGGAAGAAGCGATTGACGCACTAGAACACGATCTACAGTATTAATGTCTTAATTGTCATAGTTAGCATGTAGTTTAAGTTAGGATTGGGAGGTGATCCCATTAGCTTAATCTGGGGCCAACTAGGCCTTTGGCAGATCCAAATTGGGCCGAATGGATCAGCCCATTCAGACCTAGAATTCCTGGCCAACGGTGGCACCGCTAGGGCCGGCGGTGGCACTGCCTAGGAGACTCAGTCTCCCAGGAGTTCTGGGTGATAGTACAGCTCATGTCAGGTGGTGGTACCGCCTAAGCTCGGTCTCCGAGCAATGTCAGGTGGTAGTACCGCCCAGACTGAGCGGTAGTACCGCTTAGTGACAGATGAGAGGCGGTAGTACTGCCCAATTATGGTGGTGGTACCGCCAAGACCCCGAAAATCCGGTAATGGACACTTTTGAGCTCCGAATTCAAACTGATTTTGGCCTATATAAACCCCACCCTTTCCTGCATGAAAGGGCATCGAAAGCTTACTTTTATTCTGAGTATTTAAGAGCTTAAAAGTGTTGTAAAAGGCTAGAGTTCCTTTCCCTCTTTTCTTTCTAAGTCTTGATCATTCAAGAGAGGAGTGAAAACTTGTAAGGGTTGTCTCCTAAGCCCGTCAAAAGGAGAAAAGCTGTAAAAGGGTGATTGGCCTTCGCCTATTGAAGGAAGGCCTCTAGTAGACATCGGTGACCTCGTCGAAGGAGGAAGCCAAAAGTGGATATAGGTCAAGATTGACCGAACCACTCTAAATCTCGGTTTGCATTTACATTCTACTTTTTATCTTAATTGCAAACTGCCTCCGTTGCTTTACATCAACTATACTTCTATTTGCTCTTAAGTAAAAGATCTTTCCGAAACAATTTTCATACGAAGTCTTTTTGAACCGACGAAAGTTTTTCGCTGCACTAATTCACCCCCCCCCCCCCCCCCCCCCCCCCTCTTAGTGCTCTTGATCCTAACAATTGTCATATAGTAATTTCATAGTCCCAATGGTATATCTGGTCTTATATTTGTCATATATGAGTACTCCACTCTTTGATACCAGACTTATAGGTTTGGATGTTCTAGATCTAGCACAACCGATCATCGGGAGTGGTAGTCAACCTTACGAGGGCTATTAAGTATCGATAAAGGATCATCCACTCTTGGTGTCATGAGAGGAATATCCTATGTGTTCTTGCTCAGACAAATCCCTAGCTAGGGTCATTCGGATTGAGAGAGAAAGAGTTCTTCGGGAGAATCCAATTAGAGGGAGACTTGAGTAGAAATTATATGAGCCAAACATCACCATTCCCGGTATATGATCTCTGGGATATTAGATGGATGAGGGGACTATAAGTATACGGTAATTGAGGACAGACATGTCTAATAGATTGGATTCCCTTGTATCGTCTAGGGACTATAACATAGTGACCCAGTACGTTCATAGTCGATAAGTTGAGTGAATTATTATGGAGATAATAATTTACTGAGCCAGAAGGAGTTCTGATAGGCATGACTCATGGCCAGCTCGATATTGGGCCTAGAGGGTCACACACATATGGTAGGCATTGCGATGAGTAGAGGTTCAAATATAAGATATCTGCTGGAGCTCCTATCTTATTAGATATCCAATAAGCCCTTGAATTATTGGATCCTATAGATAAGATCTAATAAGAGCCAATGAGAGATTTTTGGATAGAGATCCATTAATATATGAGGCTTGGGTAGTTGGATGGAGATCTAATACCCAATAGGGAATGATCCATTATAGTTAAGTTGACAAGAGACATCTATAAATATGAGAGAACCAATTGTTCATAGGCTAGAGCCTCTTTGGGTTGCCATTTCCTATTCTCCTCCCCTTCTCCTCCTCAGATAGTAGGCCTGCCATTTCCTATACTCCTCCCCTTTTCCTCCTCAGATAGTAGGCCTGGAGTTTTGAGGAGCATCGTCGTAGGCCTATTGTGTGGATCACTACTAGAGAGGAGGGCGCTTGACCTCCTTCACCCTCTTCTAGATATCTACAAGGATCAGAGGTATACAATCTTCCTATGTAACATAAATTTTAATATACACATGGTTTTAAGTTTTGTGGATTTTACACACCAATCTACGCATGATGACGAACACAATGATGAAAAATTTGGGGATTTTAGTTTTATGTTCTTCTATTGCACATGTGATGCAAAATTTTCCAACACTTTCAAACTCCATCTCTTTCTCTTGTCTCTTCTCAAGCTAGGGCTGACTAGCTTCCTGAGATGCGATATGACTTGGATGCCTTCAAGGGGGGTTGTAACCCCTTGGTTTTATAGTATTAAGGATGTTCGAAGTCCTAGTCTAATTAAGACTTCTCCTGAGTTTCTTATAATAATAAGAATCTTTTATTAGATGCTACCTTAGTTGGCTAGGGGCTCCCCTAATCATAATCTTTTTAGGATTGAGAGTAAGTTGATTTAAATATGGTGTTTAAGCTCTAGATTGAGCTTGGTCTCGGTTTAGTTTGATTAGGATCGAATTAGAATCCGATTGAAACTTCAGTTAGATAATTTTTATTTGATTAAAAGCTTGACAAGTAAGTAGAAATGTTTTATTTTAACTTCCCTTAGTTAATTTATTTTTTAAATTTATTTATATATATAAGATTTAATTATTTGGTGATGTTACTTATTATTGAACTCACCTTTTCTTATAACAAATTTGTGGAGATGATACTATATAGTAAACGATATGATTAATCATCTCGATCATAACTATGGATAGTTAATTATAAAATTTAAATAACTAATTGATCTATATTATTGTTAAGTATTGTTTTACTCTCTAATTATTTTTATTTTATTTTTTCCCTCCATTCATCATATATTTTTATCGTGAAAAGAATTAAATATATTTAAGAATTTTATCAAACATCATGGAAAAGGATAGGAATTTGTAAAGGACCTGCAGCCAAGGTGTTCATCTAGAATGAGCCCCACCTAAATACGAGGGAAGGTGCAATTCGCACACGATGGCCCCTTTGCATAGGTGGAATCAAGAGATATAAGGATAGTATATAATATAACTTATATGTAGGTTGAGACTATCATGTAGAATGTGTCAGGAGCACGTCTAGCCCTAGTTCCCACCTTTTCACCTATCGTCAATGGTTTATTTTTTCATTGGGAAGACGTACCCATCAATTTTTTAATTAATTGATTGTTTTTATGCAAAGGATTAAATTATGAAAATGGGATTTGAGGTCAAAAAATATATATCAAGTAAGATTCTGAATCCTCAAATTTTAATAAGTGAATATATACACCACCAAATGCTTAAGATATATTCACCCATATTTACTACTTAGTGTTTATGTACTAGATAATCATATTTTTCTTTTTCTTGTGAAAGAAACCTAAATCTAGATTAGACTTAGACTGATATAATGACTCTACCGTAGACTCCTCAATCCAATGGCCAACATACCATCATTATTATCCATTGCATAACTCTCAAATATGTTTGTTATAAATGAAACCACCTTTTTTTTTTCTAGAATCCCTATAACCTTTTTAGTACATATGTTCAGAAAAAATAGATAGGAGATTAAGAGACTAAAAAGAAAAAGATAATTACGATCGCTTGCTAGAAGATAAGATGATGATGGAGATATGCCTCGAGAGTAGGAGTAATGATGGTCTATCAATACCTCAGTATCCATTGCTCTTTAGTTAGTGCTTGTCTCCATCGGGGTGGTGACGACAATCATGACGCACCACCTGAATGATCTGTTAGTCTTATGTTTCTTAATGTTAGACGAAATCAAATTATATCTATAGAGATGACATAACTTATGAATATCAAATCATATAGATGAAAATCATATAAAATATTAATTCATATCCAAGAGATAACAAATATCGAAACAAATTATATCCAAAGATATTATTTCTTGATATCATAGAGAATTATTTATATTTTTCTTACATTTATTTGTAATCATTTCATATATCTTATCATCAATTAGCCTAGGTTTAGATGCCTATATAAATGTATAATCATGTAACACAAATCATTGGAGTGAATAACAATTTCATGTTCTGGTAATAGAGCCCTAATACTCTCACTAGTTTTTTTTTCTCTCTCTTTTCTCTTTTTTATCTGCTCACGGATCACTCTTATCATGGCAGAAGAGTTATCAGAAAATAATGTTGTTTCGATCCCTTCAAGAATTATGCTTCCAGGAGAGAACAATCAGATTCCCTTCTTTTTTGTTACATTCTTCTTGGATACATTGATGGTTCCTTGTCATGTCCATCATTTTCAGAAGTGCAAGCTTACATGCGTTGGGTGTGTCAAGAGAAATTGCTACTACATGCAATTTTAATATCCCTCATTGAATCGGTGGTACCTCTTGTTGCCTCTTAATCACATTATGCCAATCGATGTCGTAATCATATTATTCAACTCAAGGGAAGACTTACACTCAATCTTGGAACAAGGTCAGACTAAACTATCTTAATGATATTAAAGTTATCGTTGATGGATTTGATCTCTTCGATGTGATGGGATATAAAGATAAATAAATTTTTATATATGAACAAATACTAACAGAGCATAACACATAACGGAATTAAATGGAATCATAATAAAATAGAACACTAAGATATATGTGAAAAACCCCTTCAATATGAAGGGTAAAAACCATGAGACAAATTAGAGATAACCCACTATAATAATAATGAATATACAAATCTCAATCTTTTGCCCAAAACCTAGCAATAATCATAAGAGAATAACTGGGATACAAGGATTATCACTATGCTCAATATCTAAATCCTCCCTAATTCTCCTCAAGTAATCACAATAAAAATTTACTGTATATTTAATCTAACCTGAGATGAGAATACTACTAGATGATTGAGAATAATCTTTTTACGTTGTCCTTGTTTTCTTCCCTTTCTTTCTCCTTGGATTTCTATCTTTTTCTCCTCCTTTTTACTACTGCAAGGATCTCCAATGCTGCCCTCGTTGCTGCCCTATTTATTCCTATTTTTGCAACCACCACACACTCCTCTAACATACATTAGGATTAGGTTAAGAGAGGAGGTGGGTTGTGGGCTGTTCAATCCCACTATGGGCTGAATCATGGGCTGTCAGCCCAACAACCTCCCCCTTCAACCCATAAGGGAGGTTGTCCCATGACTCCTCAATGTAAAGCCATGCCGACTAGCTGTCGACATATCTCCTCTCTTTCTTTTAGTAAGATCTTCATTTCATTTAGTAGTAGTACCAAATCATAAGTGTGGTTCTTTTGAAGAGCATCCATCTCTTCCGCATAACAACTAACCACTTCTCTTTCTGCTCACTTTCAACTACTTCCTAGTAACTCTCTAGTTCACCTGCATCACATACTCATCTATAGAGTATCTTTCGGAAGGTTGACGTTGTCTAGAAGATCTTCTCAACTGAGGTTCTGCGGGAAGTTGCTCTCTAACTTCTTCTTACTCAACATGTCCTGTAGGTAGATCAACATCAGGCTCTACACTATATTCCTGCATATCTCCCCCATCACCCTGATATACTAGAGGAGTAACTGGGTCACAATATTGTAATCTTTCTGTAGAAGTCTTGGCCGGTGTCTTCTTCAATTCTTCAAAAGTTTGATCCTCTACATCTCTACTTCTGAACACCTTTTGTTTTTTTGGATCCCAAAGCCTGTAACCAAACTGATCAGTTGAGTAACCAAGAAAAATATATTCTTTAGTTTTACCATCTAACTTGGACCTCTCATTGTTTGAAACATGTGCAAATGCACGACAACCAAACACTTTCAAATGCTTGTAGGAAACATCTTTCATTGATCATACATGCTTTGTAACATCACCATCTAGAGCTGTACATGGTGACAAGTTGATCACTTCAACTGTAGTCTTCAAAGCCTTATCCTAAAACCTTTTGGGTAGTTTGGCCTGTGAAAGCATACATCTGATCTTTTCCATGATGGTACGGTTCATCCTCTCTGTAATTGCATTATGCTGAGGTGTACTAGGAATTGTCATCTCATGTTGGATCCCATGTGACCTACAATAATCATTACATAATCCTATGTACTCACCACTGATCTTATGCATTTTAATTACCTTTCTATCTTCCTTTCAACCCTGACATGAAACTCTTTGAAGACATTAATCACCTGATCTTTGGTCTTCAAAGCATAGACCTAAACTTTTCTAGAAAAATCATCTATAAAAGTGATAAAATAAAGTGCACCACTTATACCAGGAACATTAATAGATCCACCAGGAGTTTTTGTCCTCAAAGGACCACATACATCTGTATAAACACGGTCTAAGGCATGTATTTTTCTAGATAAAACAAGACTAGCAAATGAAACTCTGTGTTGTTTACTAGCCAAACAATCAATACAAGGGTTCAAATGTGTACCTCTGAGGTCTGGCAATACCTCTATCTTGGAAAGAGCTTGCAGCCCCTTCTCGCTTATGTGTCCCAATCGCCTATGCAACAACTCCATGCTGAAGTCTTTCTTTGTAGCAGTTAACTGCTCACCATAAGCTTTAGCCTGCAACCTATACAAAGTATAATATTTCTTTCCACTAGCTATAATAAGAGAACTCTTACAAAGCTTCCATTGCCTTCTATGAAATATGCTATCATAGTCTTCATCATCTAGTCTTCCAACTGAAATTAAATTCAGCCTCAAGTCAACCACATGCCTCACATCCTTAAGCATCAACTTGCAACTAAGGTTGGTCTTTAAATGGATATCACCCATGCTAATGATATCTGCTATGCCATAGTTGCCCATCTTGACAATACCAAAATTTTCAGACCTGTATGTAGCAAAAGACTCCCTTCGTGGTGTAGCATGATAAGAAGAACCTATGTCAATCACCCACTCAAGATCCGAACATACACAAGAAAAAATATCATCAGAAGGAGACAAAATCAAATAATCACCACCCTGCACTATAGTTGTAGTATTATCCTTTGACTCTGTAGACTCCACTTCTTTTCCCTTTTTCTTACTCTTCTTAGGTTGCTTACATTAGTTCTTGTAATGTCCTTTCTTACCACAATTATAGCAAACAATATCTTTTCTTGATCTTGACTTGCTCTTACCCATGCGTGAACTGCTTCTAGACTTTGATCTTCCTCTGTTCTATGAGATAAGTGCTTGTGAATCATTCTGAGATGTTGCTAAATTCTTTCTTTTCAACTCCTTATTCAACAAACTACTTATTACTTGACTCATTGTCACGGACAAACTTCGAAACATGATGTTTGATGTAATGCTCATGTATGTCCGTGTCTTTTGGCATGTTCATGCCTTGTACAGCATGTAGAGGGGCGGTCGAAGGCTTAATAGTCCCATTTTAGTTGGGTTGGTGGCCTCTTTAGGCTTGTAAATAAAGGTTGTGTCATGTGGACACGTGCGAGAGACATCGGTCTATAATGGATCATTTTACCCTTTGTTGTGCCACTATTCAGAGCTTGTAAAGTCTGTTTGTAATTTGCATTGTCTATGAAGTGTTTTTCAAAGATGTTTTGCTTGTGGATCCCGATTGAGGCATTCTCTCTAACCCGTTCTCTCTTTTGTTGGTCCTAAGGGATAATAGGAGGCTTCGGGGAGGCTGACCTTTGCGGACGGACACGCAAAGGTGCCGCACGACTTAGGCAAAACCAGCTAAGTCCGTGACAGATGGTATCAGAGCGGGACAAGCACTCATAGAAACACTTAGCATGCAAACATGGGGGACCTAGCGGGGCTGCATTGAGGGCAGTCAGCACACGCGCGACCGTTTGGGGGAAAACAGGCATGGAGATGTAGGGAAAAGGAGTCGCTCGGAGGAGCAGGCATCTGACATCGGCATTCAGAGGAATGGCCAACCCTTCACGCAAGAGGCACCACGAGAACAAGCAAGCTTGGAAGAATGCAGAGCACTCAAAGGTTGGGATGGCTGAGTTTGAGCTATGGCTCAACATTGACAACTATACTTGATGGTGCTCAAGCCAAGTGAGGCGCTTGGTAAAGGATGAGGCCATGCAAGGTGGAATGAGTTGCTCAACGACCAAAAGAGTTATGCAAAGCTCACAGAGGTGAGGGGAATTGCTAACTCAAAGAATTTGTTACTCATGCATAGGCTTGTATGCGGACGATGGAATATTCGTGGCCATCCCAAGGTGACCGAAACTCGACGCCATGGAGCATTGGAACTTTCTCTTTGGCATGTGAAGGATACGTCCGTAGGAGGCTGAAGTGTGCAACGAGTTCAGCATGTTGCTAGGCCTTGAGTGGTTCAGCAGGGGACTGTATTAACATAGAGTTGCAATCTAGCAAGTGCGTTTGCAGGAGGCAGAACAATGCATAGTTTGTTCAGTAGATTGGAGTAGTCTAAGGGGATGGTGGTCTCCGAAACGAAGAGAGATGTTGCTCCAATGGGACAGTTATCCAGGAGGGATAAGTCTCGGCTCTCCAGAGGGAGAATCATGTGGGACGGACCTCACATGTTGAGGAGGAGTACCTCAACAAACAATAACTCCATAAAGCTCGATGGATTGAGCAAGCGGCGAGGAGTCGTCGCATGATCTCGCTTGAGAGAATGCATTGGTGGATGCATTGCGAGATCAAGTGGGGGAGTGACCCAAATCAACACAAATGAAGGCACACTTGGAGTCGATGTGGAGATCAGACTCAAGGGAGGGCTGACCCGTGGAATGGTGGGCGCGAGGGCCACCATCGACTCAATGCAAAAACGAGGAGCAGAGTAACTTGGGTGTAACTTGGCGAAGTACCCAAGCTGCATGAAGGGAGCCAGCATAGAAGTTGGAACATGGAGCAGAGGCACAGTGCTTTCTGTAGACAGAGGTCAAGGACATGAACTCTTGCAGAGGCAAGAGTAGGATTATGTTGTTCCATGGGTCCTTCATTCTAACAGAGCGGACTCATCTTGCATGGTGCCAAAGATGAAGGGAACTTCTGGGCACATGCACCTTATCTCGGAGGAGCATTTGATGGAAGAACTAAGGCGACTCAATTTGCGGAGGCGAAGTTGGGTTCAGAAGGCCTTAGCACGGGGCAAGAGGACGTAGAGGCGAGTACTCTTGAAGAATATGCCACAGTGTTGCCATTCAAGTTGCCATGAAGAAAGCAGTGCGCAGTGGAGATTGTGCTGGTAGGGGCAGAGGCCCAGGATCCAGATAATGGTGCACAAATTACAGTGAAGTCGGTGGACTTCGGGAGCTACTAGGCGACGGACTATCCTAGAGCGGTGCTCCATCTAGGTGTGACCCAAGAGTGGGTGGATGAAGGTCGATTGCCAAAGGAGCGAACAAAATCAAAGGTGGAAGAGACCCTGCGATGTATTAGCAGAGGCCACACATGGAGGGTTCAAAATTCGAGTTTATTCCACAAGGATCAGAATGCAATGGAGATGTCACCAGGAGGCGACATGGTGCAGCGGATCGTGGTGGAACAGTTCGTGGCAATGCAATACACACGATATAGTCCCGGGAGGGACTAGATCATATGGAGGTATGATCGGGAGCTACTGGAAGCTCCACTTTGGTGAACAACATGACGGCAAGAAGGGCTATGGATTCAAGGAGTGAAGGCCATGGTACCGCAGAGGCGGGTCTTCCGGGCGTGCATCAAATTTTGCATCGGATGAAAACCTTGGTCATCAGCATATGGGGGCTATGTTCCACTAAGGGAAAAGTTCGAATGCAAGTACCAGTGAGTCCCATGGGAGGGACTTGATCATGCAGAGGTATGATCGAAGCAGCTAGAGAGTTGGACTGCTTCAGAGCTCATATTCGCTTAAGGGAGCCCGGCAAGTCAGAGGACAAGGCTGCTAGTCATAAGTGCCCAGCAAGCCAATCACGTGAGTGATGGCACGTGTGACTTGATACAGAATCTTTTTGCTTATTATATTTTGGCGTATATCACTTTATAACTATTGCATAAATGCATATATATTGTGATGTCCTTGGATTTGTGCAATGGGAATCGGATCGTGATGAGATCACGATAATGAGATCGATTCACCTTTAAACACATATCCTAAATAATCCCGGTCATAGGTTACTCGAGAGGGACATCGTGATAACCGGATAGACTGGTGTGCTGTATACCCGTCCATATGATGGATGCAGCTGGTCTCATAGCTGCTCGTGTAGGGACACTAGGGATACAGTACAGGTGCTCATTGGAGAATGAGTTCACTGATTGATCCGCTTACGGAATGCTGGATGGTTGATGATGCCTTATTGTCAGACAACGATTCAGTAGTCCTAGTGGTGTATCTGGTTCTTAGACTTGAGACACCAAGGATGTCCTGTATGAGTGCTCCACTCTTTGATACCAGACTTATAGGTTTGGCTGTTCCCAGATCTAGTACAGCTGGTCATTGGGAGTGGTAGTCGACCTTACGAGGGCTATTGAGTGTCGATAGAGGATCATCCACTCTCGGTATCATGAGAGGAATATCCCATGTGTTCTTACTCAGACAAATCCCTGGCCAGGGTCATTCGGGTTGAGAGAGAAAGAGTTCTCCGGGAGAATCCGATTAGAGCGAGACTCGAGAAGAAACCGTATGGGTCTGACAGCACCATGCTCGATATACGGTCTCTGGGATATTAGATGGATGAGGGACTATAGGTACATGGTAACTGAGGACAGACAGGTCCAATGGATTGGATTCCCCTGTATCGTCTGGGGACTACGGCGTAGTGGCCTAGTACTTCCGTAGTCGATGAGTCGAGTGAATTATTACAGAGATAATAATTCACTTAGTTAGAAGGAGTTCTGACAGGTATGACTCACGGCCAGCTCGATATTGGGCCTAGAGGGTCACACACATATGGTAGGCATTGCGATGAGTAGAGGTTCGGATATGAGATATCCGACGGAGCCCTTGTCTTATTGGATGCAGATCCAATACCCACTAGGGAAAGGACCCATTAGGGTTTTGACACGGGATCTCTATAAATAGGAGGGATTCACAGCCTCATAGGCTAGAGTCTTTGCTTGCCCTTCCTATTCTCCTCTCCCTCTCCACCTCAGAGTAGGCCTGGAGTTTTGAGGAGCGTCGTCGCAACCCTGCTGTGTGGATCACCGCTAGAGAGGAGGACGCTTGACCTCCTTCACCCTCTCCTAAGGATCTGCAAGGAAACAGGGATATACGATCTCCCTAGGTAACACAATCTCTATACGCAGTTTTTATGTTTTTTGCGGATTTTGCGCACCAATCTTCGCACGACGATGAACATCTTTTTGGGAATCGGGGATTTTTGTTTTCTTGTTCTTCCGCTGCGCATATGATGTCGCCCCCCCCCTATGATTTCCCAACAGTGGTATCAGAGCCAGGTTGTTCGTGCGAATGATTGGTTTTTGAACTGCGTGTGTTGTGTTTAGGAAGAATATTGACGTCAAAATCGTTGACGCAAAAGCAAGGAAGGGCAGCAACAGTTGCTGCCCTCGATCTGCATGCCTGCAGCCAGCCGCAGCCGCAGCCAGGCAGCACAGCGCCGGCGCATGCGCAAGCGCTGTGCCTGCAGCAGCCGGCCGGCGGTCTGCTTGCAGCAGGCTTGCGGCCGGCGGGGCTAGCAGCCCGCTCGGTAGAAGCGCCTGCGGCCACTAAGCCCGCGGGCAGAGGCGCCGCGGGGCAGCAGCGCGGGCTGAGGCACCGCAGGGCAGCGGCGCCTGTGGCCGCTGCTCCCACGGGCAAAAACCCCGCAGGGGCGGCCGCCAGCGAGACAGCACCACCTGCGGGCGCTGACTCGCGGGCAGAACCGCCCGCGAAGGCGGCGGCGCCCGCGGGGGCGCCCACCTGCAGCGGCAGCGACCCCAGCGGGCGTGCCACCTGTAGGCGAGGGCAGTGCCCTCGCCCTCGCCGCACAAGCCGCCGCCAGCAGGGTGGCGGCGGCGGCGGCGCAGCAGCGAAAAGGGGAAAGGGTATTAGGTTTTTCTGCGCAAAAGACAGTTTTGCCCCTCGGAATTTGAGAAATTCCAGTTTCTGTCTTTTGTCCAAATTACGAAAATACCCTTAGGAATTGAGAAATTCCCTATATATCCCTGATTTCAGAAAATATTAATTAATTAAAAGGTTTAGTTGATTATTATTTTTATTATTATCTAGTAGTCCTACATGATGATGATTATTTATACATGTGATGTATGATGAGTGGACGGATGATCATGGACCGTGTGATGTGTGTACTTGTGATTATTATTATTGAGGTCTGCGAACCTCCATTATATTTCTCGTTTATTGTCGGGCCTGCGTGCCTATGATTAAGTTGTAATCACATGAGGAGGCGCAGCGGGAGCGTGGAAGCCATAGCGGGACCCACGAGACGGACGATCGTGATGCATGAAGATGCATCAAGATGTCGACGGAACCAACGAGGACGAGATGGACGATCACAAGGCATGGAGATGCACCGTTGCACACATAGATCTTGATGTGAGTGATTAGGCCTACTGGCTCGGGCCTAATCATATTAGGTTGTGGTCCATGATCATCTGGTGTGATTGCTTATACACATACTAGATATGTATATATATTTGCATGCGATGTAGATATATATTAAATATGTATATGTGTGACATGTCATATTAGGAGACCAAATCATAGAAACATCTCTCGATAATATTAAGTCGGTAAACGTGAGGTAATTAGATTGACCCACGTGGCCTTCCATCGTTATGAGTAGGAACCGAATCCCGGTGTAGGTTGAGTTGGTCGAGTCCCTCGAGACTCACCTATATCGCGATTCGCTATCTTGCTTACGACATAGAGATGTCACCGGTGACCTGAGGGCATGATATGCTTGGTCGAGTCCCTCGAGGGTATATCATCAAATCAGACTCATCTTGTAACGAAGGTGTTGACTTAACCGAGCATCATGGTTGGTCGAGTCCCTCGAGGCCATGGTGATTCGGAGGCCGAACAGGACGGGAATCATAAGGAGTTGTGATCGGCAAGAGTTGTCTACCTTTTAGGCTTAGTGTGATTGGTCGAGTCCCTCGAGGTTACACTAAGACGCTGATTGGATCCTGATCCCCACTAGAAGTCTGCCGGAGACTTCCGTTTCACGTGCTGAGGGTGTCGCGTGACTCGTTAGTAAAATAGTGGGAGCATATTAAGATAGAAGTCCATATCTTGATAGTTTATTTCTTGCAAAATCTGCATGTTATTCATTTTTGCTACATCTTTATTTTCAGAAAATGTCGCTTTCAAATCCCTTACGTGGCATACTTGATGTCAACCGCCTCACTGGTCCAAATTATACGGATTGGCTCCGTAACTTGAGAATTATTCTCACAGCGGAGAAAATCGTGTACGTCCTTGATACAGTGATGCCTACGCCCGAAGAAGGGGCAAGCGAGGATGAGATCGCTCGCTACGTGAAGTACATTGATGACTCCACTCTTGCTCAGTGCTATATGTTGGGCTCTATGACTCCAGAGTTACAGAGACAACATGAAAAGATGGATGCCAGATCCATTCTCCTACATGTCCGTAAATTGTTTGAGGAACAGGGAAGGACTCAACGATATGAGATATCCAAGAGCCTTTTCCGCGCTAGGATGACTGAGGGGACACCGGTTCAGAACCATGTCCTAAAGATGATTGAGTGGATAGAGAAACTCACAGGTCTAGGAATGGTCCTAGAGGATAACTTGTGTGTGGACATTGTGCTTCAGTCCCTACCAGATTCCTTTTCACAGTTCATAATGAACTTTAATATGAACAAGCTTGAGGTGACTCTCCCAGAGCTCCTCAATATGTTGAGGGAGGCAGAGAGTACTATTAAGAAAGAGAAGCCAGTTCTCTACACTGGTGAGACCAGAAAGAAAAGGAAAGCAGAAAGGTCCCTTAAGAAGGGAAAGGGCAAGGGCAAACAAGGTAAAGCAAAGGTTGCTAAGAAAGACCCAACAAAGGACAAAGGCCAGTGCTTCCACTGTGGTAAAGATGGGCACTGGAAGAGAAACTGCAAAGAGTACCTTGCAGAAAGGGCGAAACAAAAGCTTGATGAAGCTTCAGGTACATTCATGATCAGTCTCCATTTGTCAGACTCTTATGATAACACATGGGTATTAGATACCGGTAGTGCTTATCATATATGTAATTCGTTGCAGGTTCTGGCAAGGCCTAGGAGACTAGAGAGAGGCGAGATGGACCTCAAGATGGGTAATGGAGCAAAAGTTACTGTATTAGCTGTTGGCGAGGTCGCCCTACATCTGCCTAGTGGAGCTTTTATTGCATTAGATGCATGTTATTTTGTTCCTTCTATTATCAAAAACATTATCTCCATTTCATGTTTAACAGTTAGTGGATATAAATTTGTTTTTGAGAACAATGGTTGTTCGATATTATTAGATGATAAGATCATCACGAAAGGAACATTGCATAATGGTTTATTTATGTTAGACACCACTCCACATATCATGAATATAAATGTGTCCAAAAGGAAACGAGATGAGTTGAACAGTGCATACCTGTGGCATTGTAGGCTAGGTCACATCCATGAAAGAAGGATTCAAAAGTTGCTAAATGATGGATATCTAGATCCATTCGACTATGTGTCATATGCAACTTGTGAGCCTTGCATTCGTGGAAAACTGACCAACTCTCCATTTAGTGGAACTGGAGAGAGAGCCACTGAGTTGTTGGAACTCATACATAGTGATGTATGTGGACCCATGTCAACTCATGCCATTGGAGGTTACTCCTACTTCATTACATTTACTGATGATTTCTCAAGGTATGGATATGTGTACTTAATGAAGTACAAGTCCGAGGCCTTTGAGAAATTCAGAGAGTATAAGAATGAGGTGGAGAACCAGACTGGAAAGAGTATCAAAACTCTTCGATCAGATCGAGGAGGTGAGTACTTAAGTACAGAGTTTACTCACTTCCTCAAGGACCATGGGATATTATCCCAATGGACACCTCCTTATACACCTCAGCTCAATGGTGTCTCTGAAAGGAGAAATCGTACATTATTAGATATGGTACGGTCCATGATGAGTTTCGCTGACCTACCCATCTCATTCTGGGGATATGCCCTAGAAACCGCAGCTTACCTTCTGAACAGAGTTCCAACTAAGTCGGTGGTGTCTACACCATATGAGATATGGAAAGGGAAGAAGCCTGATCTTAAAGTAGTTAAGATTTGGGGCTGCTCTGCCCATGTTAAAAGACACAACCCCGATAAGTTAGAATCAAGGACAGGGCGATGTAAATTTGTGGGATACCCCAAGGAAACTTGTGGGTATTATTTCTATCATCTCGAGGACCAAAAGGTCTTTGTAGCTAAGAGAGCAGTGTTCCTTGAGAAGGAACACATTCTTGGCGGAGACAGTGGGAGAATGATAGAGTTGAGCGAAGTTAGGGAACCAAGCTCAAGCACCACTCTACAGCCCGAGTCTGTTCAGGTATCTAATACACAAGTTTCAACTTTACGCAGGTCTGATAGAGTATCCCATCCTCCTGAGAGATATGTGGGACATATTAGAGCAGAGGATGTAGAGGATATTGATCCTCAGACCTACGAGGAGGCTATTATGAGTATAGACTCCGGGAAGTGGAAAGAAGCCATGAATTCTGAAATGGATTCTATGTACTCCAATAAGGTTTGGAACCTAGTTGATGCACCCGAAGGTATTGTACCCATCGGTTGCAAGTGGATCTTTAAGAAAAAGATCGGAGTAGATGGAAAGGTAGAGACCTATAAAGCAAGGCTAGTGGCTAAGGGGTATCGTCAAAGGCAAGGTGTTGACTACGACGAAACTTTCTCACCCGTAGCAATGCTAAAATCCATCAGAATTCTATTGGCTATTGCAGCACACTATGATTATGAGATCTGGCAGATGGATGTGAAAACCGCATTCCTCAACGGGAACCTGGAGGAGGAGGTGTATATGATGCAACCTGAGGGATTCGTGTCCAAGAACTGCCCAGATAAGGTGTGTAGGTTGCTTAGATCCATTTATGGACTAAAGCAAGCTTCCCAAAGTTGGAACATAAGATTTGATGAGGCAATCAGATCTTATGACTTCGTTAAGAACGAAGATGAGCCTTGTGTATACAGAAAGGTAAGTGGGAGCGCTATTAGCTTTTTGGTGTTATATGTGGATGACATCCTCATCATTGGGAATGACATAGGAATGCTATCCACTGTAAAGACTTGGTTATCTAGACACTTCTCCATTAAGGACTTAGGAGAAGCATCTTATATCTTGGGGATTAGAATCTATAGAGATAGATCCAAAAGGATGCTTGGCTTGTCCCAGTCCAGGTACATAGAAACTATTGTCAAAAGGTTTGGCATGGAAAATTCCAAAAGAGGTCTCATACCGATGAGACATGGGATATCGCTTTCTACGAGTATGTCCCCAAAGACTCCAGAAGAAAGGGCGAACATGGATATGATACCTTATGCCTCAGCAATAGGGTCTATCATGTATGCCATGCTATGTACTAGGCCTGATATAGCGCATGCTCTGAGTGTCACGAGCAGGTATCAGGCGGATCCAGGCTTGGAGCACTGGAAAGCAGTAAAGTGTATCCTTAAGTACTTGAGAAGGACTAAGGATCTTTTACTAGTATATGGAGGTAATAGCCTTAAGGTTGAAGGCTACACTGACTCAAGTTTTCAGTCTGATGTCGATGATAGCAAGTCGAATTCAGGGTATGTGTACACCTTGAATGGAGGAGCAGTGTGCTGGAAGAGTTCCAAGCAAGATACCACTGCTGACTCGACCACAGAGGCGGAGTACATTGCTGCATCAGATGCAGCAAAGGAGGGAGTCTGGTTAAAGAAGTTCATCACAGATTTGGGAGTCGTGCCGGATAGTGAGGAGCCGATTTCCCTATATTGCGACAACAACGGGGCAATTGCTCAAGCGAAGGAACCTAGGTCTCATCAGAAATCTAAGCATGTTCTGAGGAGGTTCCACCTTATCAGAGAGATCGTGACCCGAGGAGATGTAGCAGTGGAAAGAGTTCCATCCGAAGATAACATTGCAGATCCACTAACAAAGCCATTGTCTCAGATTGTCTTTGAGCGTCACAGGGGTCTGATGGGGATTAGACACATAGGTGATTGGCTTTAGGTCAAGTGGGAGATTGCTAGTCATAAGTGCCCAGCAAGCCAATCACGTGAGTGATGGCACGTGTGACTTGATACAGAATCTTTTTGCTTATTATATTTTGGCATATATCACTTTATAACTATTGCATAAATGCATATATATTGTGATGTCCTTGGATTTGTGCAATGGGAATCGGATCGTGATGAGATCACGATAATGAGATCGATTCACCTTTAAACACATATCCTAAATAATCCCGGTCATAGGTTACTCGAGAGGGACATCGTGATAACCGGATAGACTGGTGTGCTGTATACCCGTCCATATGATGGATGCAGCTGGTCTCATAGCTGCTCGTGTAGGGACACTAGGGATACAGTACAGGTGCTCATTGGAGAATGAGTTCACTGATTGATCCGCTTACGGAATGCTGGATGGTTGATGATGCCTTATTGTCAGACAACGATTCAGTAGTCCTAGTGGTGTATCTGGTTCTTAGACTTGAGACACCAAGGATGTCCTGTATGAGTGCTCCACTCTTTGATACCAGACTTATAGGTTTGGCTGTTCCCAGATCTAGTACAGCTGGTCATTGGGAGTGGTAGTCGACCTTACGAGGGCTATTGAGTGTCGATAGAGGATCATCCACTCTCGGTATCATGAGAGGAATATCCCATGTGTTCTTACTCAGACAAATCCCTGGCCAGGGTCATTCGGGTTGAGAGAGAAAGAGTTCTCCGGGAGAATCCGATTAGAGCGAGACTCGAGAAGAAACCGTATGGGTCTGACAGCACCATGCTCGATATACGGTCTCTGGGATATTAGATGGATGAGGGACTATAGGTACATGGTAACTGAGGACAGACAGGTCCAATGGATTGGATTCCCCTGTATCGTTTGGGGACTACGGCGTAGTGGCCTAGTACTTCCGTAGTCGATGAGTCGAGTGAATTATTACAGAGATAATAATTCACTTAGTTAGAAGGAGTTCTGACAGGTATGACTCACGGCCAGCTCGATATTGGGCCTAGAGGGTCACACACATATGGTAGGCATTGCGATGAGTAGAGGTTCGGATATGAGATATCCGACGGAGCCCTTGTCTTATTGGATGCAGATCCAATACCCACTAGGGAAAGGACCCATTAGGGTTTTGACACGGGATCTCTATAAATAGGAGGGATTCACAGCCTCATAGGCTAGAGTCTTTGCTTGCCCTTCCTATTCTCCTCTCCCTCTCCACCTCAGAGTAGGCCTGGAGTTTTGAGGAGCGTCGTCGCAACCCTGCTGTGTGGATCACCGCTAGAGAGGAGGACGCTTGACCTCCTTCACCCTCTCCTAAGGATCTGCAAGGAAACAGGGATATACGATCTCCCTAGGTAACACAATCTCTATACGCAGTTTTTGTGTTTTTTGCGGATTTTGCGCACCAATCTTCGCACGACGATGAACATCTTTTTGGGAATCGGGGATTTTTGTTTTCTTGTTCTTCCGCTGCGCATATGATGTCGCCCCCACCCTATGATTTCCCAACAAAGGCCGAGTAAGCGAACGTTGCTACCAAGGAAGCTAAGGAGAATAGAATCGGTGCAAACCCTACAACGTGATAGCAGAGGCCATGCATGGGAGTTGCAGTCTGTCTTTCCATCAACCAAACAGACTGCTTGGAGAACACAGAGGTGTTGAAGTAGGGGGTCGAAAGGGGCGAGGAAGCGACGACGAGTCCAGAGGGACTTAGCTACCCAAAATCAAGCATCAATTAGACTGGAGGTGGACTCAGAGGAGTGCCACAGAGACATATCTACTGATCGTGAAGGAAAGGGATGCAGATGCGAGGCGACGGATAGTAGGGCCATGGGCATGGCAGCGCCATGATACCGCAGAGGCGGGACTTCCGTGAAAGTTATTGATCCCTTGCTCTCATGAAGGGAGAGCGCTTGGTCGTGAAAGGGGCTGAGGAGGTGGAGAATGCAGAGGCAATCTCCAAGTACCGAGACAAGGCTGAAGGGCAGAGGCCGAAGAACTTCGTAAGACCGGTGTCAATGTGCTTCTCATCAAGATAGCCGAAAGTGAAGGACTTCGGGTCATGCAAGAGTGCATAACCAAGGAACGAAGCAGGCAGTACGCGGTGCTGTACCTTTGCTACTCAGAGGAGTAGGCGGCAGGGTTGATGGAGAAGACGGTACAATCCCAGAGGCGACCAAACCTATGAGAGAATTACTCCAAGTTGGGGTGAAAACTTCCTGCATTCCAGAAGTTCGATGGCATTGAGAAGGTGAATCACAGTAACTAACTCAACGCAAGGAATGCAAACACTTCAAGCGCTTCAGAAGTGTGAGCAAAGAGTAGGCGAAGGCTAGTAACCAGCTCGATGCATGGAGTACAACCTCGAGGAGGCGGGCGAAGTCAAGTAACCTTTGCCTTCTCAACTCTTAAGAGAATGGGCGAAACCGAGTACCCCAATTCTCTTATCTATCCAGCAGAGGAGCTCTGCACAAGTTCAAAGACCCTTCGAAGATAATGGAAGACAATAGTTGTCAAATCCTCACCAACGGTGATCAGTGCTACTGAGAGTAGATTGTCCGCTTCATTTCCCAACAAAATGCCAATCGAAAGCGGAAGTGATGCGAACCTACTTGGATGTGACAACTAAGTGAAAGAAGAGTCAATGAGCAAATGTTGTGGAGGAAGGACCCAAAACTTCAGAAGTTTGCGAGACGATGCTCGTTAAAGCTCCAACAAGCATCCACCCAATTCAAGCAGCATGAGACATTTGAGAGACTGGCGCAGTAAGGATGGTCTTTTCCTTCATCTGGGAGATCCGTAGGAATCAACAAGGATCAACACAACTCAGCCAACCCCACACCAGAGTCAGAGTCATTGGTGAGTTGAAGCAGCATGGCGGATCAAATGTTCGACTACTCAAAAACAGCAGCGGAGAGCAGCAAGGAGCCAAGAGGCGCATTGTAGCTGGAGCAAAAGATTGAAGACTCAGCAAAGGCGAGGAGTTGCAGTGTCGACAAAGGCTTCAACGAGGACGTCAAAGGAATAAGTGGGGGAGAATGTCACGGAAAAATTTCGAAACAGGATGTTTGATGTAATGCTCATGTATATCCGTGTCTTTTGGCATGTTCATGCCTTGTACAACATGTAGAGGGGCGGTCGAAGGTTTAATAGTCCCATTTTAGTTGGGTTGGTGGCCTCTTTAGGCTTGTAAATAAAGGTTGTGTCATGTGGACACGTGCGAGAGACATCGATCTGTAATGGACCATTTTACCCTTTGTTGTGCCACTATTCAGAGCTTGTAAAGTCTGTTTGTAATTTGCATTGTCTATGAAGTGTTTTTCGGAGATGTTTGCTTGTGGATCCCGATTGAAGCGTTCTCTCTAACCCGTTCTCTCTTTTGTTGGTCCTAAGGGATAATGGGAGGCTTCGGGGAGGCTGACCTTTGCGGATAGACACGCAAGGGTGCCGCATGACTTAGGCAAAACCAGCTAAGTCCGTGACATCATGGTGACAACACCATTTGGTGTAGAATTATTAAGGGAAACCACCAGTGTCTCCCAACTTTTTGGCAATGAATTGAGAAGTAACAATACCTATAACTCATCATCAAGAGACATTTTCATAGAAGATAACTGGTTAGTAATACTTTGTATTTCATTCAAATGCTCAGCAATAAAAGCACCCCTCTCTATATTTTAGGTTCACAAATTTTCTGATCAAAAAAGTTTTGTTGCTAGTTGTTTTTCTTTCATAGAGACCTTCTAATGTTTTCGAGAAAAAATATGCAAAACTTTCAGTAGAAACATAGTGAAAGACACTATCATCAAGCCATTGTCGAATAAACCCAACTATTTTTCGATCTAACATCTTCCACTCATTATCTGTCATAGTTGTGGGTTTTGCACTATCCTTTTGTAAAGGTCTGTACAAATCTTTGCAATACAAGAGATCTTCCATTCTTAGTTTCCATATCATCTAATTATTTCCATTTAAACTAATCATGCGAGAAACATTATTGGCCTCTATATTTAAATAAAAAAAATTAAATCATCACAACCTTGCTCTGATACTAGTTAATGGGATATAAAGAGAAACAAATTTTTATATATAAACAAACACTAGCAGGTCATAACACACGGTGGAATTAAATGGAACCATGATCAAATAGAACACTAAGATATACGTAGAAAACCCCTTCAATGTGAAAGGTAAAAACCACTGGGCAAACTAGAGATAATCCACTATAATAATAATGAATATACAAATCTCAATCTTTTGTCCAAAACCCTAACAATCACAAGAGAATAACTGGGATACAAGGATCACGTCACTGTGCTCAATATCTAAATCCTCCCGAATTCTTCTTAAGTAATCACAATAAGAATCTACCATAAATTTGATCTAACCTGAGATGAGAACATTGCTAGATGATTGAGAATAGCCTCTCTGCGTTGTCTTTGTTTTCTTCCCTTTCTTTCTTCTTAGATTTCTATCTTTTTCTTTTCGTTTTTACTGCTACAAGGATCTCCAATGCTCATCACATATCCCCTAATATGAATTAAGATTAGATTAAAAGAAGAGATAATTTGTAGGCTGTTTAAACCCACTGTGGGTTGTCAGCCCAACATGATGCACCGGTCAATGAAAAAGATCTTATTGTCTACACCTTAAGATGATTGGGGACAAAATATAAAGAACTTTATGATAGTCAAATTTCCCTTAAAGAACTTTATGATAGGATCATTGATCATGAAAAAAAAAGGGATAAAAAGATGAGATCATTTATTCACTAATATTGCATGATTTTCTAGTCAACTCAAAAATGATGGTACTCTTAACACCACCAAAGCAAAGTGCAAAGGGATCTTACTTCCTCTTTTACTTTTCTAAGGTCAAAATCAGTATAATTGAGGAAACGAGAATATACTGTTCATAAATATTTTAAATTATTCTCTCGTTTGCGTCTCAATTCTACTATTGATCATACTACAATCAAGCCAATTACTTCACAAAACTGATTGGTTGACTTTGTTACCTCTCAGTATATCACTGTAGATCTATAAAATTTATTCCTACATCAAGCCTAGCCTAGGAAAAATCAGACGATATCATTGTTGGGGCTGATACAGGTCTAAACATAACTCATACAAGATTTGTTCAACTCTCCTCTTATTCTAAAACATATAATCTTTCAAAAAAATCCTTTGTGTTCCTTCTATCCAATAAAATTTAATTTTCGTGTCTCATTTTTTAAGATAAATAAAATATCTATTTAATTTTTTCCTACTCACTTTATTGTTGAGGATCTCTCCTCCATGGGGGTACACCTACTAAGGGTGTCGTGTATGAATGGCCAAAGGCTAATGAGCAATGTTTGTTGCATTGTCTCCTACGGTATTAATGGGTATCAAAACCTCTAATGGTAATTGGCATCATCTTCTTGGATATCCTTCTTCAAAAGTCTTTAGTTATCTTATTTGCTCTTAATTGTTATCTTTATCTTCCAATAATATGAATAAATTCTCTTGTGATTTTTATTTTTGCAATAAAAATACAAAAATATTTTTTGATATTTTATTTCTCAAGAGTCGTGATTTATTTGATTCAATTGACACTCACTATTTTAATTGATGATTTTTGTTATTATATAATAATTTTTATTTGTCATTTCACGAAATATATAAAACTATATCCTTTACACCCTCAAATCAGATGTTTTCTTTGTATTTATCAAATTTAAAAATGTCATTAAATTTCATAAATTAGTTCATTTTCTTGAATCTCATTATATTCTAAGATCTAAAATCTATGTTATACACTCCTGAACATAATAGTTTTATTGATTGATGACACAATCACATTGTTGAAACCAAACCGGACCAAATTATCTTTAATGTTTTGATCATATACCTTCCAAACAATTATCTGAGTCACAAATCGATTCCCCCATACATTGACTTAATTTTTAATCTTCATTCTTAAAATTATTTAAATCCACACCCAATCATTCAAAATTATGAGTTTTTGATTATTTGTATTATCCATGATTATTATCTTACTCGCAAAAGAAACATGAACCTCGCTCTCGACCATTCATTTTTCCTAGCTATTGTAGTGCACAAAGTGCATACAAATGTCTCGAGCATTCTACTAATAAAGTCTATATTTTTAGACATGTTCGCTTCATTGAAAATGAATTCCCCTATCCTATCCTGATAACGAAACATCAGTCACTAAAACCACACTTCATACATGGCCTTCCTCTCCAGCATCCGAATCTACTTTTCCATCTTGGCATGCCTACAAATTCACAACCCACTAACACGTCTTGTGCAACATCTCACCACCTGACGATTTCGTGTTTGTGGATCCTATGCTCTCACATTCTTCCGTGGAAGGTCAACTTCTTGTGCAACATCTCACCACCTGACGATTTCGTGTTTGTGGATCCTATGCTCTCACATTCTTCCGTGGAAGGTCAACTTCTTGTACAACATCTCACCACCTTACGATTTCGTGTTTATGGATCCTATGCTCTCACATTCTTCCGTGGAAGGTCAACTTCTTGTGCAACATCTCACCACCTGACGATTTCGTGTTTGTGGATCCTATGCTCTCACATTCTTCTGTGGAATGTCAACTTCTTGTGCAACATCTCACCACCTGACGATTTCGTGTTTGTGGATCCTATGCTCTCACATTCTTCCGTGGAAGATCAACTTCTTGTGCAACATCTCACCACCTGACGATTTCGTGTTTGTGGATCCTATGCTCTCACATTCTTCCGTGGAAGGTCAACTTCTTGTGCAACATCTCACCACCTGACGATTTCGTGTTTGTGGATCCTATGCTCTCACATTCTTCCGTGGAAGGTCAACTTCTTGTGCAACATCTCACCACCTGACGATTTCGTATTTGTGGATCCTATGCTCTCACATTCTTCCGTGGAAGGTCAACTTCTTGTGCAACATCTCACCACCTGACGATTTCGTGTTTGTGGATCCTATGCTCTCACATTCTTCCGTGGAAGGTCAACTTCTTGTGCAACATCTCACCACCTGACGATTTCGTATTTGTGGATCCTATGCTCTCACATTCTTCCGTGGAAGGTCACTCACCAAATTCCTCCTCACATGCTTCTCCAGCTACTATTTCCCCAACTTCTTCATCTTTTACTCGTTCCAACTCATCTAACGGTCTCTCGCTCCCAAAATAACATTTATATACAAGAAAAAGTCTATCCAACTACCGCATTTTGTCTTGAATATAATAGGAGACAAATAGATTTTTCATATCAAACAAAAAATAGATGAGAGTTTTTCATCGACGTTCTAGAATTGATTATCATAAAATATTTAGTTCATTTATTAAACTAACAATAGTGTGAGTGGTTATTTCCCTAGCTATTAGTCGTAGTTGGAAGCTTCGTCAACTTGACGTGAATAATACTTTTCTCCGTGAAATACTCTACGGAATACTCAATGAAAAGATATTTATGTAACAACCACCAAAATTTATTGATGGTTGGCTACATAAAGTAATATATGGATTAAAACAAGCATCTAACAATTTCTTGTATCATATGGTTTTACAATTATGATACATCATTATTCATTTATTATCACGAGAGTTATACCTTTTTTTTTTTGTTATATATATTATGATCTTATTGTCATAGCCAATAGTACACTCATTAAAGATGAGTTCCTACGTGCACTCTCACATAATGTTTTTATAAAATATCTTGGTGATCTGTGTTATTTCTTTCTCGCCTAAACAAACATGATGGTGCTAAATAAGTGCAAACTCCTATGTCTACTTCAATCTCTTAATAGGAGACGGGTCTTCTTCTATAGATGTCACTTAATATCAAAGTGTTATTGGTGCTTTACAATATCTATCTATTTCATTTACTGTCAATAAACTTGCATAGTTTATGCATAATCCTATAAAGATAGGATTAGACTGCTGCAAACCGATTGCTACTATACTTGAAGAACACTTTACACTACATTATAGATACATATTCATGGTGACCAACATCTCAATTTACATGCCTTGTCTGATGCCAGATTAGGCTGGTGTGTAAGATGATTTCACTTCAACCACGGCCTATATTATATACCTTGTTGGTAATCTTATTTCTTGATATTCTAGAATTAAAAATGAAGTTGAATATGTGGCATCCATGAATCACATCTTTTTTTTTTTGCTAGAATCTTCATGAGTAATCTATTGTAACAGTATTGGTGTTGTTTATTTATGTGTAAATCCAGTCTTGAATAAAATATATAATTATTGGTTATCATTTCCTTCGGGACAAAGTGTCAAGATGTACAATTGGTTGATATATTCATAAGATCTGATCTCTATCAAAATCATGATTTCTTTTACTCAGATCCAAGATTGGTACTCTAGTGAGAGTACCATGTTGCAAGTGCATGTTAAACTAAATCAAATCATATCCACAAAGATCACATAAATTATGAATATCAAATCATATTGATGAAGTCATGAATATTAAATGATATCCAAGAGATTACGAATATCAAATCAAATCATATACAAAAATATTATTTCTTGATATCATAGAGAATTATTAGTATATTTTTTATATTTATTTATAATGATTTTATATATATTATCATCAATTAAGTTATATTTTAATGTTATGTATAATGAGTAACACAAATCATTTGGAGTGAATATCCATTTCATATTCTTCAGTTGTCGTCTAGTTCCTTCACACGACTGCGGAGATCCCTCCCACGTAGTTATCTGCCATCGCCTAGTTTCACCCGCTCTACCTCTACCTCGTCATCGCCTGCTAAGACCCTAATTCATAATGAGAAATCCATTACGATTCCTTAGAAGATAACCTTGATAAGAGGGATTACAGTTTTTCTCCTCAACTCTCTCCCAAAATCATCAATCTAGTTAGTCCTGTGAAAGGATAGGAAGAGAGGAGAAAGGATCTTGGATTAGCTTTGCAGATCAAACAGAAATCTCTGAACAGATGGCATCAAAAGGTACGCATTGTTAAACTAGATCTAGGTATTTGATTTCAATCCTAGCATCAAGGTTATTTTCATATTTTAATATAGCATATTACAGATTTTTATGCTTTCAATTAGTATCAGAGCCTAGGTTTTTTAGATCAAATACCTTAGATCTATTATTTTGTTTACGATGCATGATTGATTCCTTTTTTTTTCTCTGATGATCGATCTTGCTGCGAATTTGTTGATGGTAAAGTTGCAATGGGCAGCGTGCTTGCCGCAGCACAATAGGCGACAGTCGTACGTGGGCATCACAATGCCCATGCAATGGCCGGCCACACACGGCCAGAACCGGCCCATGCGATGGTCGGCTGCACGCAGGCAGACAACCCAGGTGGTCGCTGCGCATGGGTAGGCCGTGCACAGGCGGTGGCCGCGCGCTGGCAGCAGCCACGCACGGGCAAGAACTACCGCAGTGGTAGTGGCCGCGTGCGGGCAAAGGTAGCCCCGTGGCGGCAGCGACCACACGTGGGCAGGTACTACCACAGCGGTTGCGCTCTAGCAACAGCTGCGGCCAGCTGTGCCTGCGCATGGTGCAGGCAGGAAAAGTCACAGCAGCCGCGTGCAAGCAGCGGCAACGCCGCATGCGAGCGACGACGACAAGGTAGATTAGGGTTTTGGCATAATTACGATTTTTCCCTCGAGGCTAGGGTTTTACAAATTTATAGTTCTGCCCCTTGCAAATTTCGTAATTTCAGTTTATGTTCTATCAATATATTTATAGTTTTACCCTCGGGTCTAATATTTGCTAAATTATAGTTCTGCCCTTCATAAATTATATATTTCTGATTTATATCCTATCAAATATTTACAGTTTTATCATTATAAAATTGAGAAATTTGATTTATATTCTCAATTATAAAATTGATAAATATGATTTATTATAATTATAATTAAATTTAATCACGATTATATTTTGACTATTTGATTGGAATTAATCTTTTAAAAAACTATAAATTATAGTTTAGTTTTATAGTTTTCTCATATGAATTATTGATTATACATGTAGTAAATAAAATTAAAATTCAATTATTATTCTTAGAATTTTATTTACTTACTCACATATATATATTTGAAATTATGAAATAATGTTTACTTTTCACATGAAGGCATGATTTATATGTTATCATGATTATCATATGAGTTTTTTTTTTGCTGATTAAGGTTCAATAATTATTATGGTTATTATTCTATTATTCAACTGCTTAGCATTAATGTTCAATAATTATTATGGTTGTTATTTTATTAATTATTGGTTGTTATTTTATTATTTAACTACTTAGCATTAATGTTCAATAATTATTATGATTATTATTCTATTATTAAACTGCTTAACATAAATTAAAGAAATTTGATGAATATTATTTGTAATTCATCTCCCTAAGTTTTATTTGATTTGTAGCTGCCAAAGTGGCCTGGAATGGTATGCTTTTGTGATATGAAAAACAATAAAAATTTTATCATTTATAAGATATTTTAAAATTTATTTTATATTATTGTATTAGTCTTATAGCCATCAAAGTGACCTAGACTTATGACATAAAATAATATTAAGGAATTAGTCCTAAATGATATTAAGGAAATAATATTCACAATGACACATATAATTAGGAGATTTAGATAATCCTAAAGGAGAATCTAATTCAAATAATTATGTGATGGGGTAGGATGATACTGTTTTGGATATCCTTGTAGTTTAGGGTTGTATACCCAAAGGTAACAACACTGTTCCATAAGGATGGTATCACTAGATATATGTTAATATTTCACCCAAAGGTGTAATATAGATGATATCAATAGTTCATTAATTTTTTTGATAAACTCAAAGTATTAATGTTATTCTATATTTTTGTAGTGGTACTTCCGTCCATACATTCTT
The DNA here is from genome assembly GCF_036884655.1 of Musa acuminata AAA Group. Taxonomy (NCBI): domain Eukaryota; kingdom Viridiplantae; phylum Streptophyta; class Magnoliopsida; order Zingiberales; family Musaceae; genus Musa; species Musa acuminata. The sequence continues at coordinate 22,718,276 of NC_088335.1, forward strand.
ATGCTTCTAGTGTCCCTGTACTCTCTGGATCAAATTATTCAGAATGGTTAGAGCATGTGAAATTTATACTAGGTATATTAGATCTTGATTTAGCATTACTTGTTGAAAAGCCTACAGACTTGACTGATGAAAGTACTGTAGAACAAGTTGATGAAATGAAAGCTTGGGAAAGATATGATAGGCTTAGTTTAATGTTAATAAGAATGACAATTGCAAATAACATAAAGATTTTATTACCGATTACAACTAGCGCACAAGAATATTTAAAGGTTATTGAAGACAGATTTAAATCTACTGATAAGTTATTAGCTGGCAGATTAATGAAAGAACTGACTATGGCTCAGTATGATGGCACTCGAGGAATTAAGGATCACATCCTCAATATGGCTGACAAAGCTGCAAAACTTAAAACATTAGGCATGAATGTTGATGAGTCTTTTCTCATGCAGTTTATTCTCAATTCTCTTCCTTCTCAGTTTGACCCATTCAAGATTTACTATAATACAAATAAGGATAAGTGGGACTTGAATGAGTTAACTAATATGTGTGTTCAGGAAAAATTGAGATTAAGACAGGAAAGTTCATATAATATCATGACTACTACTCAAGGAGCTGGTAATAAGAAAAGAAAATTAAAGCATTATCCATCAAAGAAATTTGCAAGGTCTGAAAATATTAAACAGACAAATGAAAAGAAAATCTTTATTGTAAAGTGCTTCTTTTATTGCAAGAAAGGACATGTGAAGAAGGATTACATCAAACATAAGATTTGGTTCGAAAAGAAAGGTATTAACTCGACCTTTGTATGTTTCAAATCAAACATTACAGAAAGTCCTTCTAACACTTGGAGGATTGATTTTGGTGCTTCAACTCATGTTACCAATAACATATAGGGATTTCTTTCAATTCGAAAACCAAAAGAACATAAAAGATTCATCATTATGGGAAATCGTCTTAAAGTGAAAGTGATATTAGTGGGAACTTATTGTCTATGCTTAGAGACGAGTCACATGATGGATCTTATTGATGTTGAATCTCGGATTTTGATGATGAAACTAATTGATTATGTTTAGATGTTTAACTGCATTTTGAGTGATGCAGGTCTACTCGATCAGGATTAGACAATTGACGCAGGAGAAATTGACGTTGCGCCGGAGGAGATCACGTCAGGATATTGGATGGCAGAACGCTTTGGACGTCGGGCATCGGGCCAAGGAGAGTGGAATTGCGCCAAGGATATCGGGATTGCGGAGGCCAACCGCCGATTGGGCAACAAGCTGCAAGAGAGGATGATGCGCTGAAGAATCGGACGAAGTGCCAACCAATGACGTGCCGGGCAACAGAATGTGAATTCGCGTTGTAATAATTATCTAGATCGAAGTAGAGTTTTGGCTTGTGTGTGCAGGATTAACTACGATAACAATGAAGACATAAAGCAAAAAAAAGTGCTAGAGTCAAGCGCGAAGGATTCATTGCGAGTTCGAGAGTTCGACGGAAGTCCGAAGGTTCGTCGGGAATGCTGCCGGAACTACCCGAGAATGAATAGGGAGCTTGCCGAAAGGTTTTTCGGAAGTTCGCCGGAAGGTTCGTTGGAAGTTCGCGGAGCTCGCCGAGAAAGATCGGAGCTTGCCAAAGAAGCTCGTTGGAACTCGCCAAGATCAAATCGTGAAGTCTAGGAGCTTGCCGGGAGTCCACAGAATGGTTTCCGAGAGTTTATCGGAAGACCGTCGGAAGTTCGTCGGAAGCTCGCCGGAAGAAGTCTTGACTTACGGACTTTGTAATAGCTTAGAAAATATCTTTAAATTCATAGTTAGCACATTAATTAGGGTTAGGATTAGGTATTAATCCTATAACCCAAGTAGGGGCCAATTGGGCCCGAGTTCGGACTGGTTTGGGCAAGTTTGGAGCCCAACCAGTGAGTTGAAATAGTGTAGGCGGTGGCACCGCCTAGAACACGAGAACTGAGCGGTGGCACCGCTGGACTGAGCGGTGGCACCGCCCAGCACCCGAGAGGTCCGGCGGTGGCACCGCCAGTACATTATCAGTGTTAGACAATAACAGGCGGTGGCACCGCCGGCCTCGGAAACCCAAGAGAATTCAAAATTTGGAGCCCAAATTTGAATCATCTTGGGGCCTATAAATACCCCTCAATTCTCAGCAGAGAATACAACCTTTGAGAAGCAAGAGATTGAGATAAAAGTCTTAGCAAAGCCTTTAGCAAGTTTTTGTTTTCAATAGCTTGAGTGTTCACCTCCCTCGTTCTCTTTGAAAATTTGTAAGAGTGTGAACCACTTGTAAAAGGTTGTAAGAGGGGTATTTGTCCTTCCCCATCAAGAGATTTGCTAGTGGAAGGTGGGAGCCTCGTCGAAGAGGGCCTCGCAAGTGGATGTAGGTCATTTGACCGAACCACTTTAAAATTGGCGTGATCTTTGGTTTGCATTTTCTTATTGCTATTTACATTACTACAAACCTTCTTACGAGCTTTATTTCCTCATTACCTTTGCTGCACACCTTTATGAACACGCGTTCAAGTTAAGCTTTTCAAGTTCGATTTTTATCGTACGAAAGATTTTCCAAAACCGGCATTTTAATCTGCTGCACTAATTCACCCCCCCCCCCTCTTAGTGCCGCTTCGATCCTAACAATTAGTATCGGAGCTTGATATTTCTCATTTCGGATTTACACCGAGAGAAATGGCTCTTCATGGCTTTCAAGAGGGCTTATCGGTTTTTTCGGCCATCGTTGTTTAACGGATTGGACTACACTTATTGGAAAACTCGAATGAGAGTTTTCTTGATTTCTATGAATTTGGATTTATGGAATATCGTTGAAAACGGTTTTCAACTTCCCTCTAAACCGATGAACGAATGGTCGGATTTGGAGAAGAAGTATTTTTCTTTAAACGCAAAGGCTATGAATGCCTTATTTTGTGCTTTGGACAAAAATGAGTTCAATCGGATTTCTACGTGCGAAACGACTTTTGATATTTGGCGAACACTTGAAATCATGCACGAGGGAACTAGTAGAGTTAAAGACTCGAAAGTTAACATTTTATTGCATGAGTTTGAGCTTTTTCGAATGCAACCAAGCGAGACTATAGGCGATATGTACACCCGTTTCATGGATGTCGTCAATAATCTAAGAGTATTTGGTAAATCGTTTTCGAATTTTGATCTCGTAAGCAAGATCTTAAGATCCCTTCCAAAAAGGTGGGATCCTAAAATAACCGCAATACAAGAAACAAAAGATTTAAATATTTTTCCACTTGAAGAACTAATTGGTTCGTTGATGACATATGAAATGGTGCACAATGCACATGATGAACATGATGAACAAAATCACCTTCCAAAGAACAGGAAGAATTTGGAACTCCGGACAAATGCATACCACTTGAGCAATGACTCAAGTGATGAGGACAATGATGAACTTGAACTTCGAACACTAAATCTTAATAAGTTTATTAAACAAAATCTAAAATAAACAATGAACTTGAATAGAGGAAGAGGCCAAAAAAGAGGAAGGCAACCAAGGATTAATCAAAAACTTCCAAAGGTGAAACGGCGAATTGGGCTTTGACGAGCCTCGACTACAAGGTAAGTAACTCAACTCTCTTGAATTATTTTGAAATTACATAATACTTTTCATGAGTTATTTTTAATTTCATTTAGGATTAATTTTCTTAAAAATTACATGAAAATAAAAAATTAGAAATCATGCTTATCATTCTAGTAATTTTGAAAATAATCATGAAAATTATATGTTTATGATAAACAAAATGATTTTGATTAAAAATGCCTTATGAAATATGATATCATGCCTAATAAATTTATTTTTTTTGAAGCTATGCATGATGATGATGAGTTTTGGGTAATTTATAGTTGATTGATTATTGATGATTTCCATAATGATCTTTTACGATTTATGGATTATCGATTTATACTATGATGAAAGTTGCTTTCGAAAATGATGCACGGCTTTTGTATGCAAACTAAGCATGAAAAGATAGATTCACCTAAAAAGAAAAATGTACGACTACAACAAATAACAAATGATTTTGGTTGAAAATACTTTATACTCAATGAAACCATCATTGATGAATATGCTTTATGTTTAATAGTTTCTTTGGCTTATATGCTCTATCATGATAAATATTTTGAAAATAAATAAAATCATGTTTGATTTGAAGTAATGCATAATGATCATGCTTAATGATGCATTTTTTGATTTGACATAAAAGTGACTTTAAAAAATGATGTATGTTTTGATTTGACATAAATGAAATAGGCATGCTTATATGAAATAGTGAAGTGTCATGACAATTGTATACTTAATGATGTATAAAGTTGTAATGAAAATATTAATATTTTAATACTATGATTTGATGATTTTATGCATGACATTGTAAAGTTATATATAATGATGCATAATGATGAAATTGTGTAATAAAAATATTAAACATTTTGAAACCATGTTTTAGTGTCATGCATATTGATCATGCTTAATAAATCTCGAAATTATGCATGATGAATCTTACGATTTATGTATTATTGATTTTTACCATAATGAAAGTACCTTATTGATCTTTGTTGTAATAAATCTTACTCTTTCGATTTTAAACATGATACATGTTTTTATTTGGCATAAATGAAACAAAATTATATGTTTTGAAACAATCGAAAAGAGGGAAACATTCTTGAAAATTATTTTGCTCGATCTTATTGATTTTGATGAATCCATTTGTATCATCTTTGTGAATCTCTTGGATTTTGATAATGATTTTGATGATTTAAATTTGAATAAATTTTTATCGAAATCATGATCTTGATCTCTTGAAATTTATAACATGAAATCCTTTATGAATCAAGATTGTTTTCTATTTAAAAGGAGATTTGTCGAAATGTTTCATAGTCTTTTAGTATTCATGATCTTGATAATTATGTTTTGAAACTTTATGTAAACCAAGAATGTTCATCATGATTCTCTCTTTGAATATGTAAAGAGGAGAATTTTCTAGATGAATCATGATTTTGATGATTGAATATTTGATGTGCATGAATTGAGATCTTGCTCTCCTACTATTCTTTTTGCTATTCACCAAAAGGAAGACTAATTCTAATAAACCATGATATGCTATATGAATTTTATTGTATTCATGAAGTAATATCTCATCACTAATTTTTGTTTATATTCCTTCATGTGATGATATGAATGTATGAAACACTTATGATATGATTTTTTATACAATTCCATGTATTTGTGAAATATTTATCTCATCACCCAATTAATTCCTCTTGATACTTGGAATATTTTAAAATGTGATCTTGATAAGAATGTTTCAAGTTGCTCTTTGTGCTATATCTTTTCAAATGAATCTTGATCGTGAACTTGTTAAGAAGAATTTTAATGAACCATGAATCATATCTTTGGTATTCATGAATTGATCCTTATTGATATATTTCATGAATTCTTTGTATATTTAGCTTGTTGAATGGTTGAAGTTTTTAGCCATCGAGTCCTCCCTTTCTTTTTGACTTTGATAAAGGGGGAGAAGGTTTTGCTAACTTGTGCATTGAAAATGAAAGTAAACTTCCTAGCATGCTAAGGAAGTAAAACTTGCAAGCTTGCACTTCTCAAAAAGAAAAGAAAGATCTTGCCTATCGAAAGAAGCAAAAAGTGTAAAACTTCAAAAACTTGTAACAAAATTGCTCTTGCCATGCTTTGTATCAAAAATAGGTTGATATCCTTAAAAGCATCGCATTAAATTTGTTAGTGTATTGCAATGTGTCACATGTACCGCAAATTGAAAATTTTGAGACTATTATCATATCATGTTTAACAATTGATATCTTTCATTGATATGATAAATTATCATCTCATGATGTATCGCATAATGATATCATGATTTGCGATTGTATCATGTGATCCTTGGTGAATTTTCACATTGATATCCTTCATGAAATGATTTCTTTGCATTATTGTCTTGTATGCATCATATGATGATTGAAATATTAATTGATGCAAAGTTGATGTAAAAGTCTAAATCATTGGTTCCTCTCCTTCTTTTTGACATTGACAAAGGGAGAGAAAGTTCTAGCTAGCTTGCACACTTGAATGAAGAATTTGCTAGATCGATCATTGTAATGAAGAAATTTGCTATATCAAACATCATAAATATTGTTACTTGCAAAGAAAAGCAAAGTGCAATCTTGCACAAAAATTCAAGTGTTGAATTGTCATGATTGAACTTAATAATCTTGCTATGCTTTTGTGCTTATATGTTGTGACGAAAATCTAGCTTCATGTTGCAAAAACTTGCATATCTTTTAAAATAGCTGGAGCTACTTCTCCTTTTTTATGATGACATAGGGGGAGAAGTATATTGATGACTTCATGCATTGAATTGAATATTTTATATATATTTGCATGATGGTTTAAATATTTTTCATAACATGTGATGAATGTTACTTGGATTTGGGATAATCCAAGTGTTCTATCAATGGCATATTGATAGGGGGAGTTTGGTTAAACTCCGGGAAGTTAAGGTTAACTCCGTTAGTCATCAATTAGTTGTCATCATTAAAAAGGGGGAGATTGTTGAATCTCGAATTTTGATGATGAAACTAATTGATTATGTTTAGATGTTTAACTGCATTTTGAGTGATGTAGGTCTACTCGATCAGGATTAGACAATTGACGCAGGAGAAATTGACGTTGCGCCGGAGGAGATCACGTCAGGATATTGGATGGCATAATGCTTCGGACGTCGGGCATCGGGCCAAGGAGAGTGGAATTACGCCAAGGATATCAGGGTTGCGGAGGTCAACTGCCGATTGGGCAACAAGCTGCAAGAGAGGACGATGCACTGAAGAATCGGACGAAGTGCCAACCAATGACGTGCCGGGCAACGGAATGTCAATTCGCGTTGTAATAATTGTTTAGATCGGAGTAGAGTTTTAGCTTGTGTGTGCAAGATTAACTACGATAACAATGAAGACATAAAGTGAAACAAAGTGCTAGAGTCAAGTGCGAAGGATTCGTTGCGAGTTCGAGAGTTCGATGGAAGTCCGAAGGTTCGCCGGGAATGCTGCCGGAACTAGCTGAGAATGAGTAGGGAGCTTGCTAAAGGGTTTTTCGGAAGTTCGCTAGAAGGTTCGTTGGAAGTTCGCGGAGCTCGCCGAGAAAGATCGGAGCTTGCCGAAGAAGCTCGTTGGAACTCGCCAAGATCAAATCGTGAAGTCTAGGAGCTTGCCGGGAGTCCGCAGAATGGTTTCCGAGAGTTTATCGGAAGACCGTCGGAAGTTCATCGGAAGCTCGCCGGAAGAAGTCTTGACTTACGGACTTTGTAATAGCTTAGAAAATGTCTTTAAATTCATAGTTAGCACTTTAATTAGGGTTAGAATTAGGTGTTAATCCTATAACCCAAGTAGGGGCCAATTGGGCCCGAGTTCGGACTGGTTTGGGCCAAGTTTGGAGCCCAACCAGTGAGATGAAATAGTATAGGCGGTGGCACCGCCTAACACCCGAGAGGTCCGGTGGTGGCACCGTCAGTTCACTGTCAGTGTCAGACACTGACAGGCGGTGGCACCGCCACCGACAGGCGGTGGCACCGCTGGCCTCGGAAACCCAAGAGAATTCAAAATTTGGAGCCCAAATTTGAATCCTCTTCGGGCCTATAAATACTCCTCAATTCTCAGTAGAGAACGCAACCTTTGAGAAGCAAGAGATTGAGATAAAAGTCTTAGCAAAGCCTTTAGCAAGTTTTTGTTTTCAATAGCTTGAGTGTTCACCTCCTTCTTTCTCTTTGAAAATTTGTAAGAGTGTGAACCACTTGTAAAAGGTTGTAAGAGGGGTATTTGTCCTTCCCCTTCAAGAGATTTGCGATTGGAAGGTGGGAGCCTCATCGAAGAGGGCCTCACAAGTGGATGTAGGTCATTTGACCGAACCACTTTAAAATTGGCGTGATCTTTGGTTTGCATTTTCTTATTGCTATTTACATTACTGCAAACCTTCTTACGAGCTTTATTTCCTCATTACCTTTGCTACACACCTTTACGAACACGCGTTCAAGTTAAGCTTTTCAAGTTCGATTTTTATCGTACGAAAGATTTTCCAAAATCGACGTTTTAATCCGCTACACTAATTCACCCCCCCCCCCCTCTTAGTGCCACTCCGATCCTAACAGTTGATACATGTTATGTTCCTACTATTTCTAGAAATTTTGTTTCTCTATCTAGAATTGATGAATTAGGATATTGTCTTTCTTTTTGTGGTGGCAAATTTAGTATGTTTTATGATTCAATAAAAGTTGGTTCTGGAATTCTGTATGATGGTTTGTACAGAATTAATTTGGATCTTGAGTTTGCAAAGACATTAATGACCCTACAATAGATTGAAACATAGTTTCAATAATGAAAGATCTTCTATATTGTGGCATAGATGATTGGGGCATATCTTCAAGGAAAGAATTGAAAGATTAGTGAAGGATAATATTTTGGAACATTTAGACTTCACTGATTTTGATGTTTGTATAGATTGCATTAAGGGAAAGCAAACTAAACATATAAAGAAAAATGTCATAAGAAGTAAAGAACTCCTTGAGATTATTCATACATCAATTTGCGGACCACTCCATATTTCTTGTTTTAGTAGAGAAAGGTATTTCATCACATTTATAGATGATCTATCCAGATATGGCTATGTTTATCTAATACATGAAAAGTCTCAAGCCGTTGATACTCTTGAAGTATACATAAATGAGGTCGAGAGACAATTAGATATAAAAGTTAAAATTGCCAGATATGACAAGGGTGGTGAATTTTATGACAGATATGATGGATCTGGTTAGAATATTGGTCCTTTTGCTAGATTCCTAGAACAACGAGATATTTATGCTCAATATGTATTACTAGGTGTGCCACAGCAGAACGGTGTTGCTGAAAGGCGAAATCATACTCTTATGGATATGGTTAGGAACATGATGAGTTATTCCTCTATACTTGAATTGATGTGGGGTGAAACTCTTAGGATAGATATGTATATCTTAAATAAGGTTCCTAGTAAGTCAGTTCCATCAACTCTATTTCAGTTATGGACTGGTAGGAAGCTTAGTCTGAGACATTTACATATTTAGGGATGTCCTATAGAGATGTATTCAATCCACACGAAAAGAAATTGGATCCAAGAACTATTTCAGAATATTTTATTGGTTATCTAGAAAAATCCAAGGGATACAAATTTTATTGCCCTAATCATAGTATGAGAATAGTAGAATATGGTAATGCAAAATTCCTAGAAAATGGTAAAATCAGTGGGAGTGAAAAATCTCGAAGGATTAATTTTGATATTGAGGAGATTTAGGTTAATTCTCCTATATCATCTCCTATTTGAGAGATTGTTGTTCCTCAAATCAATGAGAGTATTGATGAGGGTGAATAATAAAATAACATCAAAGAACTCTCACATGATGTTGATATCGCCACTAATGATCTTGTAGAAATCACAATTAGTAGATTTGAGAAGATCTCAAAGGAAAAGGAAACATGTCATTTCTGATGATTATGTGGTATATCTACAAGAATCAGATTATGATATAGGAATAAAAATAGACCCCTTATCATTTTCACAAGCTATAGAAAGTAACAATTCTGAAAAATGGTATAATGTAATGAAAGAAGAGTTAAAATCAATGGTCCAGAATGGTGTTTGGGATCTCATTGAATTGCTCAATAATTATAAAAGAGTCAGTTGTAAATGAGTCTTTAAGACAAAACACGACTCAAAGGGCAATATCAAATAATATAAAGCCAAACTTGTGGCCAAAGATTTTTCTTAAAAGGAAGGCATCGACTATAATGAGACTTTTTCTCCAGTTTCTAATAAGGACTCATTGAGAATCATCATGGTATTAGTAGCTCATTATGATATTGAGTTACATCAGATGGATGTGAAAATAATATTTCTGAACGGGGATCTGGATGAGGAAATCTATATGGAACAACCTGAAGGATTCATAGAAAAGGGAAAAGAACGTTGGGCTTGTAAACTTAAGAAATCCATTTATGACCTTAAACAAGCTTCTAGACAATGATATATAAAGTTTTATAATACCATTACTTCCTTCGGATTTAAGGAAAACACTGTTGATCAGTGCATATATCTAAAGATAAATGAGAGCAAGCTTATTATATTGGTCTTATATGTGGATGATATTTTACTTGCCAATAGTGATCTTGGTTTATTGCACGAAACTAAGAAATTTCTCAACAAGAACTTTAAAATTGTTGATATGAATGAGGCAGCCTATGTTATTGGCATTGAGATATTCAGAGATAGAGATCTCAAGGATTATTAGGATTGTCTCAGAAAGGATATATTAATCGTATCTTAGAGAGATTTAATATGCAGCTTTGTTCAGCAAATGATATACCTATTACTAGAGGCGAAAAATTCAATCAAAACTAGTGTACTAAAAATGACTTAGAAAAGAATCAAATGAAGAATATTTCTTATAGGTGCGTAGTTGGAAGTCTATTATATGCTCAAATCTGTACAAGACCAGATATCAGTTTTATATTTGCAATGCTAGGAAGATACCAAAGCAACCCAGGAATGGAACATTGAAAAGTTGCAAAGAAAGTAATGAGATATCTGCAAGAGACGAAAGATTATATGCTCACATATAAGAGATCAGATCAGCTTAAAGTGACAGGATATTCAAATGCTGATTTTGTAAATTGTCTCGATAGTAGGAAGTCCACTTTAGGATTTGTATTCTTGTTAGCTGGTGTGGTAATTTCTTGAAAAAGTATAAAGCAATCACTTATTGCATCATCAATAATGGAAGCTGAATTTATGACATGCTTTGAGGCCACAAATCAAGTTTTATGGCTGCGAAATTTCATCTCATGACTTGGTGTGGTCGATTCAATTGCCAGGCCACTGAAGATATTTTGTGATAACACCGCAGTAGTTTTCTTCTCTAAGAATGACAAGTACTCTAGTGGTTCCAAGCATATTGAGATAAAGTACTTGGTGGTTAGAGAAAGAGTCCAGAAACAACAAGTGTCACTTGAGAACTTGAGCACCACTATGATGATTGTTGATCCATTGACAAAAGCCTTACAGTGTAAAATATTCAAAGTACATATTCTTAGAATGGGGCTTGTGAGCAAGTCATAAAAGATATGGTGATGCATGTTTATGTGGATGCTATTATTGATATTCTTCTTGCTTAATTAAAGTTATTTATTTTTGCTATCTTGTTTATATTTATGTTTATGCATATTATGGTTGAATGTAATAATAGGATTGTCTTGACAAGATAAATTACAGGGGTCATTATGGACTATATTAGGAAAGACTAACAATGTTATGGTACATAGAAGGGGGTATGACATTGATGAAATACAACCGCTATGACTCGCATTGATAGTTGGACTTAATATAGTATTATTGTGTTTATTAGACTTATTGGCTTATTTTAAAAAAATTCATGGCCATGTATAAAATACTTTTCAAAAGTCTTTGAATCCAATTAGGTAAAATTATTTTTTAAATAAATTTTATTTTATTTATTTTGATTTTGAATATCTCTTTTATATCTTATCAATTAATGGGCCAAGTGGGAGAATGTTAGATTTTGTGGCCCTTTATAATTGGATAAGATATATAATATAACTAATTGGATTCCATTGAAATATTTTAGCCAATAGAATAGAAGTCCACTTAAAGTATGATTCCTTAAGAGACAACCTTGATGAGAGAAAATCTCCTAATATCTTATCCTAGACTCTCTGCTCTCGCCTACAAGTTTAGGAGATAATCTTTACAACCCACTCACCCCTCCCTTAAATAGAAATTACACTTTTAGAGATGAGGAGAGGAACTCTGAAGATTGCAACAATGTTTTCCCCAATTTATGTTATCAATTTGTGTGTTTACTGAGCAGGGATGAGTGGGGTATTTATAGGCCCCTAATGGCTTTAAAAGGTAGAGCCATAATTCAAATCCCCGAGGTTTTCAGGGTAATGGCGGTATTATCACCAATACTTTCTAATACTGGTCGGTACCACCGCTTAACACTTCTGAGAGACTTTGTCTGGGTGGTACCATTGCCCAATTTGGCGGTACCATTGCTAGGCCTTGCTATAGGACATTGAATGGGCCAAATAGCAGACCTAGTTCAACCCTGATTCAGGCCTAATTGGTCCCTAATTGAGTTGACATTTGGTTCACTCTAATACTGACTCAATTAGACCTAAATCACTCGATCTAGATAAATTATTACAAAGCACGAATCATGTGTTGTCCGGCATGTCATTGATTCTTCCGGCGCTTCGTTTGATCCTATGGCACATCGTCTTCTCATTCGGTGTATTGTTCAATCGATATTTTGGCTCCCACAACTTTCGATCTCCTTGGCGTAATGTTCGATCCTTCGGCCTGATGCCCGAACTCACGGCACAAAGTCCTTCTACCGGCACGTTGATCGATCCTCCTACCCGACATCCAATCTCCTGACATATTCAACTTCGACCCAATGTCTGATTCCTCCTGCTTTAATCAATTTGCCTCTCCTTGATCTAAGCTAGTCCTGCATCACTAAAAACATAGATTAGATCATAAACTCATCAATTGATTTCATTATCAAAATCCGAGATTCAACAATCTCCCCCTTTTTGATGATGACAACCAATGGATGACAAAGTTTAACTAAATTCCTCCTATCAATATGCTATATTAATAGAACTTTAACATGTCATATTTGTTGAATCTTGGATTTTGATGATAAAACTAATTGATAATGTTTATGATTTAATATACGTTTAAGTAACGCAGGACTAGCTTCGATTAGGGAGAGACAATTAAAGCAGGAAGAATCATGTTGGACCAGAGAGAAACATGTCAGAAGATTGGACATCGAGCCGAAGGATCGGTCGATGTATCGGTAGAAGGCTTCGGCAATGGGTTTGGGCATCGTGTAAAGAAAAGCGAAAATTATACCAAGAAAATCATAGTTGCGGAGGTTAACTGGCCGATTGGACAATAGGCCGCAAGAGAGGATGATCCACTGAAGAATCAGACGAAGCATCGATGAGCCAATGACATATCGGACAACAAGATTCAAGCTTTATAATAATTGTCTAGATCGAAATAGGTTTTATTTGTGTAGGATTAACTACGAAAGTGATCAAGGCATAAAGCAAAATAAAGTCCCGGAGTCAAGAACGAGATTTCGTTGAGAGTTAGAGAGTTCGTCGGAAGCCCGGACGTTCGTAGGAAGTTATACTAGAATTGATCGAGAAGTCTAGGAGCTTGCCGAAGAAGCTCGTTGGAACTCACCAAGAAGATCATCATAAAGTTTAGGAGCTTGCCAAGAGTCCACTGGAACATTGTCAAAAGATCATCGGAAATTCGCCGGAAGATCGCCGGAAGCTCGCTAGAAGAAACCTAGACTAACGAGACTGGATTTGCTTAATGTATGCCTTAAATTTCATAGTTAGTATATAATTAGGATTGGAATTGGGTCAACCCAATTAGGGGCGAGTTGGGCCCATGTATGGATTGTGTTGGGCCAAGTGAAAGGCCCAAATAATGACCCAACAAGTGACACCATCGGTGGCACAATCTCCGAGACTATATTAGGCGGTGGTACCGCTAGACTGGGCGGTGGTACTACTAGACTAGGCGGTGGTACCACCTAGTTTCAATGTCAGGTGGTGGTACCTGTTAGGATCGGAGCGGCACTAAGAGGGGGGGGGGGTGAATTAGTGCAGCGGTAAAGTGTGATAAACTTTTGACAATTTAAACTCTTTCGGAAACTTCGTACGATAAAAGTAACGTTTTCGTTTGAAACCATTTCGATTGCGTTTTAACTTGAAGAGATAAGTAAGACGGAGACAAAGAAATAGAGCATTAAAGTGCAAATGGTTTGCAGTAATGTAAATGACAATAATTAAATGCAAACCAGAGATCACGTCGATTTTACAGTGGTTCGGTCAAATGACCTACATCCACTTGCGAGGCCCCTCTTCGATGAGGCTCCCATCTTCCACTAGCAAATCTCTTGAAAGGGAAGGGTAAATACCCCTCTTACAACTTTTTACAAGCGGTTCACTCTCTTACAGATTTTCAGCAAGAAAGAAGGAGGTGAACACTAGCAAATTGAAAACAAGACTAGCAAAGACTTTTCTAAGACCTTTCTCTCAAACAATTGCTGCTCAAAAAGTTGTAATCTCAGCTGAGATTTGAGGGGTATTTATAGGCCTCAAGAGGATTCAAATTTGGGCTCCAAATTTGAATTTTATTTGGGTTCCCGATGCTGGCGGTGCCACCGCCCAGCCAGGCGGTGCCACCGCCTAACTCTCGGGTGCTGGGCGGTGCCATCGCCCAGCCCAGGCGGTGCCACCGCCCAGTCTGGCGGTGCCACCGCTAGACCCTTCGGTTGACTTATTGGGATTCAATATAGCCCAAACCAAGTCTAATTTTGGGCCCAGTTGGCCCCTAACCAGGATATAGGATTATCTCTTAATCCTAATCCTAATTACAAGTGAACTACATAACAAAAAAAAATCCTAAGCAAGTTTTCAATCGCGAACGTCGAGTCTTGTTCCGACGAGCTTTCCGACGAACTTCTTCCGATGGACTCCCAGCAAGCTCCCGAACTTGTGATGACTTTATCGAGTAGCCGAACCTTCTCGGTGATCTCCGTGAACCTCCGACGATCTCTTCGGCGAACTTCCAAAAATTCCGACAGGTTCCCGATTTCTTCTCGGTTGGTTCCGGCAGCATCTCCGACGATTCTTCGGACTCTTAAACGTCCATCGAACTTTACTTCGGTATTCTTGCTTTGTGTTTTCTGGTTATCGTAGTTAATCCTGCACACTTAACTCAATAATATGGATTAGATCAATTAACCCATCAATTGATTTTATCATCAAAATCCGAGATTCAACAGTACCGCCAGTCTGGGTAGTGGTACCGCCCAAACACAGTCTCCTAAGTGGTGGTACCACTAGAATGGGAGATGGTATCGCCCAGCACAAGCAGTGGTACCGCCAAGACCTGGGAAACCCGGGATGAGACTTTTTTAGGCTCCAAGTTTGAATCAACTTGAGGCATATAAATATCCCTCTCATCTCTGGTTAACATACACAAGAATTGAGAGTGAAGAAGAAAGAAAACCCTATTTTAATCTTGTGTGAACTCCTCTCAAACTCTAAGTGTTAGAGAAGCTTAAGAGAGGAGGTTGTGGGGGTTTTAAAGGTTCTCTCCTGAACCTGTTAAGAGGAGAATCGAGTTATAAGTATAGTTGATCTTCGCCCATTGAAGGAAAATCATTATTGAATACTAGTGGCCTCGACGAAAGAGGAATCGACGGAGTGGATGTAGGTCATGACGACCGAACCACTATAAAATCTAGTTTGTATTTATGCATTGCTATTTACATTTATTGCAAACTGCCATACTTCCTTATTACTTTCACTACGCTCCCAAACTCTTTCAAGTTAATATCTTTACGAAACAGTTTTCGTCGAAATCGGTTTTTATCATATGAAGTTTCACAAGCCAACGTAATTTTATCTGCTACATTAATTCACCCCCCCCCCCTGCTTAGTGCCGATGTTCCTAACAGTTAGTATCAAAGCCACGTTATTTTCTCATTTGGTTTAACACCCAAGAGAGATGACTCTTTTTGGATTTCATGAGGGTTTTTCTATCGTTCATCCTACTATGTTCAATGGGACAGACTATACTTATTGGAAAACTCGGATGATAGTTTTCTTGCTTTCTATGGATTTGAATTTATGGAATATTATCGAAAATAGTTTTAAAAAGTCTTCTACTCCAATGAAAGAATGGAATGATTTGGAGGAGAAAACTTTTTCTTTAAATGCTAGAGCTATGAATGCTCTATTTTGTGCCTTAGACAAAAATGGATTCAATCGGGTTTCTACTTGCGAAATGGCTTTTGATATTTGGCACACACTCGAAATCACACACGAAGGCACTAGTAGATTAAAAGATTCAAAGATTAATCTTTTGATGCTTGATTTCGAGTTGTTTCAAATGAAGCCGAGCGAAGCTATTGTTGACATGTACACCCGCTTTACGGATGTCGTTAATAGTTTAAAAGCTCTTGACAAATGATTTTCAAATATTGAAGTTATTAACAAGATATTAAGATCCCTTCCAAAGAGTTGGGATCCGAAAGTAACTGCAATACAAGAGGTAAAAGATCTTAATAATTTTTCACTTGAAGAACTTTTTAGTTTATTGATGACATATGAAATGTCGCTCAATGCATATGATGAACAAAACGAATATGAGAACAACCTTCCAAAGAATAGGAAGGATTTGACACTTCAAACAATAGAAGATCACTCGAGCGAAAGCTCAAGTGATGATGACCTTGAACTCCTCACAATAAAGCTTAAAAAATTTTTAAAACAAGAATTTAAGAATAAAAATGAACTTAAAAAGAAGAAGTTGCCAAAAAAGAAGAAGGCAACTTGGGACAAATCGAGTATCTCTGAAGACAAAGAGCAAACCGATGAAGACGAAGTAGCAAATATCGCCTTGGCGACTCTCGACAATAAGGTAAACATCTCAAACAAAACTTCTTTACTTTATTCCGAAATTACATAATGATTTTCATGAGTTATTTTTAAATTAATTAGTGAAAAATAAAAAAAATTTAAAAATTAAAAAAAGTATTTCATGCTTCTTTTTCTAGTTATTTTGAAAATTTTGAGCATGATAATTGCATGATAACTCCTAGAACTAAGATTCATTTAAAAAGAAAAAAAACATTAATACAACAAACAAAATATTTTTGATTGAAAATGCCTTATGTTCAATGAAATCATGATTGATGTTTTAATGACATAATAATGTAAGACGTAATGAAAATATTAAAAGTTTTTGTATCATTCTTGATGATTTTATATTATCTATGAGGATTTGAAGTAATGATGATTTTGGGTAATTTATGTTTTATTGATCTTGATAATTTCTATGATGAGATTTGCTCTTTCGATTTTAAACTGTGATGTATCATTTTCATACGAAAAACTTGAGAATACTTATATGAACTCAAATCACTTAAATTGAAACAACTAAAAGAGAATGCATTTTCAAAATAAATGTTTGTATCATATTTGATGATTTTACATTTTAAAACTATGCATGATGAGTTGAAGTAATAATGGTTTGAATGCATGAATCGATAATTTTTTTGTCACACAAATCATGATTCCTTCACTTGATACTCAAATTTTTTTTTTATGATTCATAAAAAATTGAGACATTATGCATGAATCAAGTTCTCGTGTAAATCTATTTACGTTGCCTTTATTGAATTTCCCAAAAAATGATTTTGATGATTTGAATTTGAATGAAAATTTTTCAACAAACTTTCTTTTTGATTTCTCTACTTGAGCTATCTTTTATAAGAATCAAAATAATTTCTTTCTTCGATGATTTCTTCTTACCATTTACTAAAGAAGAGACTTAAGCAAACAAATTATGACCTTGATAATGGTTTGTAATGGTTTGAAATTATGCATGTTATATGTTGAAGATTTGAAACCATATTTTGGTATCATGCATACCCAAGAAATGTTGATTTGACAAATTGAATGAGTTGAAAATGAATGATAATTTTTCTCTTGATTATAACTTGTGATCTAAATCATCATCTTGATTTCTCGATATTTGATATACTCATGATATGAAATATTTATTCTTTGGAATGATGCATGCAATACTTAATATTTTATTATGATGATGTATATGATGTATTGCATATGATGTGAATCATGATTGCTTTGACTTGAATTTAATTTAAATTCAAGGTTTATCTCAATTATGCCATATTGCAATAAGAATGACACTTTATCTTTGTCATAATTTAAAAATTGATGTAAAGGAAAATGAATTGCACCATTGTTTTATTATTTTTCTCTTTTTGCCAATAACAAAGGGAGAGAAAGAATTGCTAGTGTTCACATCTCAAAAGAGAAAGATTTGCTAGCTTGCATAATTCAAGAAGATAAAAAAACATGCTAGTTTGCTCATCTCAAAAGAAAAGCAAAGATTGCTAACTTGCATATTTCAAGAAGAAAAAGTTACTTTTTTGAACATTTCAAATATTGCTAGCTTATATTTTCTAAAATAATAAAAAAATTTGCTAGGTTGCATGGTGTAAAACTTGCTAGAATTAATAACTTGAACATTACAAAGGAAGCAAAAATTGCACTTCTCAAAAGAGAAGAAAGAACTCACTAGCTTGCATGTTCTAAAGTGAAGGGAAATTTGCTAAATTCCTAAGCTTATATCTCTAAATCTTAAAAGTTGCACTTCTCCTTTTTGTTGATGACAAAGGGGGAGAAGTATGATGATGTTATGCATGATTTTATGATGATGTTATACATAATTTTATGATGATATATTGCTTAAATTTTTGAATTCAAGAGTTCTATCAATTTAAGGTTAACTCCGTCATCAATTGATTGTCATCATAAAAAAAGGAGAGATTATTGAATCTCGAATTTTGATGATGAAACCAATTGATAGTGTTTATGATTTAATGTATATTTAAGTGACGTAGGCCTAGTTTCGATCAGGTAGAGACAATTAAAATAAAAAAAATTATATTGGGTCGGAGAGAGGAATCAGCTGCACTCTTTCAAGTTAATATCTTTACGAAACGGTTTTCGTCGAAATCGGTTTATATCGTACGAAGTTTCTCAAACCGACATAATTTTATCCACTACACTAATTCATCCCCCCTCTCTTAGTGTTGACTCGTTCCTAACAATATTAAAATAATCATATGTAGCAAGTCATTACATTCATCATTGCATACATCATTCAAAATTTCAAATCATCATTTTAGGCATAATATGCATGATTATCATCATACCTTCTTCCCCTTTGTCATCAACAAAAAAGAAAGAAGAAGAGGGGAATAATGCAATGGTGCAATTTATTTCCCTTTATATCAATTGGCAAATTATCACATGAAATATATCAGGAAAAATTAACTTGGTGATGAGATATACAATTCATTTCCCTTTACATCAATTATCTAAACTCAAGTCATAAAGCTTAAAAACTCAAGTGACATATCATGGTTAATTTTGATAAATATCCTCTTTAGTAAACAACAAAAGAATTAGAGGAGCACAAATAATAAATGATCTCTATTCATGAATAAAAATTCTCAAGTCATCAAGATCATGTTTCATAAAATAAATTCTCAAGTTAAGATTATGAGAAATAAAGAAAAATCATGATTCATATAGATAATACTCCTCTTTAGTAAATAACGAAAAGAAATCTTGGGAGATTAAGGATCTTGATTCAAAAAATCTCAAGTATCAAGTTCATGATTCAGATAAAACTCATTCAAATTTAATTTATCAAATCATCAAAATCACTTTCTTAAGAGATTCATAAAAATAACATAAATAGATTCATTAATCTCTTTTTGAAGGTTCGATAAGATTTTATGGATAGAGACATTTTCAAGAATAATACATTCCTCCTTTCTATGTGTTTCAATTTATATGATTTATTTCATACAAGCATGTCTTGGTCTTTTATACCAAATAAAAATATGCATTAATGTTTAAAAATTGAAAAACAAAATTTATCATAAAAATCATCAAGATCAAAAGTGTAACACATATTTCCAAAACATATGATTTCAAATCATCATTACTTCAAATCCTCGTGCATAATATAAAATCATCAAGATAAATATTTAAGCATTCATAGAATTATTTTTATTTGGTATGCAAGCATTAGATTCAAATTTATATCACTTATTACACAAATACTTAATGAGTTATGTCTACTAACATAGAATCTTCAAACAGAAGATTCGATTTGTTAATAATCGTTTAATTCTAATAATCTTTCTTTTATTATTATTTGTTATAGTAATATATTTTCCTTCTTTAGTGAATCTTACTCATTGCATTTAGTGTAAGGAGTTAATATGCAATTGTCATGCTTATTTTTAATATTTCAAAATCACTAGAAAGAGACAAATGATTTTTTTTATATTTTTTATTTCTTACTAAATAATTTAAAAATAACTCATAAAATACATCAAGTAATTTCATAGTAAGGTAAAGGAGTTTTGGTTGAGTCACTTACCTCGTTGTCGAAGGCCACCAAGGCGTAGTTCGTAATCTTATCTTCGGATGCACTTGATTCGTCCTATGTCGCTTTAAGTGCTTTCTTCTTCACTTGCGGACATTCGCTTTTTAAGTGCCCTAGTTGATTGCATTCATAGCAAGTTTTTTTTTTTTTTTTAAGTTTATTTTTATTTTTTAATTCTTATTTTATGTATTTTTTAAATTTTATTGTTAGGAGTTCAAGATCATTATCATCATCATCATCATCATCATCACTTGAGTTTTCGCTCAAGTGATCTTATATTATTTGAAGTGCTAAATTCTTCCTATTCATTAGAAGGTTATTTTCATGTTCATCATATTCGATACAAGTCATTTCATAGGTCATTAAAGACCTGAAGTTCTTTAGGAAAGAAATTATTCAAGTCCTTTATTCTTGTATTGTTGTCACTTTCGGATCCTAATTTTTTGGAAGGGATCTTAGTATTTTATTAATAGTTTAAAATTAAAAAAATATTTATCAAGACTTTTTAAACTATTGACGACATCCGTAAAATGGGTGTACATATCAACAATAGTTTCGCTTAACCTCATACGAAACAATTCAAGATCATGCATCAAAAGATTAATTTTGGAATCTTTAACTCTACTTGTGCCTTCATGAGTAATTTCAATAGTCTACCAAATCTCATATGCAGTTTCACAAATAGAAACTCGATTCAATTCGTTTTTGTTTAAGGCACAAAACAAAGCGTTTATCGCTTTAGCATTCAAAGAAAAAGTCTTCTCCAAATCATTTCGTTCGTTCATTGGTTTGGAAGACTTTTTAAAACCGCTTTCAACAATGTCCTATAAATCAAAATTCATAGAAAGCAAGAAAACTCTCATTGAGTTTTTCAATATGTGTAGTCCATCCCATTGAACATAGAAGGATGAATGATAGAATGACACTTTTAAAAGGAAAAAAAAGCTATCTCTCTTATGTGTTAAACCAAAAAAAGAGAAACTGACTCTGATATAAACTGTTAGGATCGAGTCGACACTAAGATGAGGGGGTGAATTAGTGCTTATGATAAAAATATCGATTTTGATAAATTACGTTCGATGAAAACCGATATTGGAAAAGAGTGCTTGACTTAGAGTAAGTGAATTAAGTAATTAACTCAAAAAGTAATAGAAATGATAATGAAAAGTAGAATTAAAATTGTATACCAAGTTTATAGTGGTTCGGTCGTCGTGACCTATATCCAATCCCGATCCCTCTTTACTTGAGGCCATCGGCTTCCACTACCGATCTTCTTTCCAATAGGTGAAGATCAACTACCCTTACACTCTTTCTCCTTTTTATAAGTTCAGGAGAGAACCTTTACACCCCTCTTTTATAAGTATTCCCTTATACACCTCCCTCAGGACTATCACTAAGCTCTTGCAGGAGGGACTCTATGTTAGAACTGAGTCGGCACCAAGAGGAGGAGGAGGAGGAGGAGGGGGGGGGAGGGAATTAGTGCTTACGTAAAAATTACGTCGATTTGAAAACTCATTCAATGTAGAAAAACTATTTGATAAAGCCCATATCGGAAAGTATTTAAGCTTGACTTAGAGTAAATGTAAAGTGAAGTAAGTAGCTAAGTAAGCAATATAAGTAAGTAGCAAAAGAAAAAAGCACATCGGATTTATAGTGGTTCGGTTGTCGTGACCTATATCCACTCCCGATTCCTCCTCTGTTGAGGCCACTAGAGTCCATTATTGGTCTTCCTTCAATGGGCGAAGACCAACTACTCTCTTACAACACTTTCTCCTTTTCACAAGTTTAAGAGATAACCTTTACATGCCACTCTTTTATAAGTAGTCCCTCACACACCTTTACATGCCACTCTTTTATAGGTAGTCCCTCACACACCTCCCTTAGGACTAACTCGAAGCACTAGGAGGAGGGAACTCAAAGTTTTGGCAGAGTTTACTCAGTTTTTCCTCAAGAATTCTTGCTTCTTTCTTAATGCCCAAGTAGGGTATTTATAGGCCCTAAATGGTTTAAAAAATGAAGCCAAAAATTTAAATTTCTAGGTCTTCCAGGTACGGGCGGTACCACCGCCTATAGCCTAACATTGGGTGATACCACCGCCTGACACACTATTACTAGGTAGTACCACCATCCAATCTGGCGGTATCACCACCTGATAGCCTTAGAGGCTAGGTTTTTTGAGTTTTCCAACTCATAGGCGGTTCCACCACATATTCTAGCGGTGCCACTACTTGACCCAACTTTTGGGTCACTGAATGAGCCTCCCAATGAGCCCAAATTAGTCCCAATTAAGGCCCAATTGACCTCTAATTAAGTTAGTATGATTATATCAAAACCTAACTCAATTAG
This sequence comes from Musa acuminata AAA Group, assembly GCF_036884655.1. Classification (NCBI taxonomy): domain Eukaryota; kingdom Viridiplantae; phylum Streptophyta; class Magnoliopsida; order Zingiberales; family Musaceae; genus Musa; species Musa acuminata. The sequence continues at coordinate 22,740,794 of NC_088335.1, forward strand.
CCACCTAAACTACTTCGATCTTAGATAAATAATTTCAAAGCATGAATCCTTTGTCTGGCATGCCATTGGTTCATCCGTCGCTTCATCCGATCCTTCGGCGCATCGTCCTCTCCTTCGGCGTATTGCCCAATCGGCATATTGACTCTTGCAACTTTTGATCTCCTTGGTATAATATCCGATCCTTTGGCCCGATGCCCAAATTCATGATATGAAGCCTTCTTCTGACACATCAATCCTCCGACCCGACGTCCAATCTTCTGACATGTTCACTCCAGCCCAATGTTTGATTTCTTCTACTTTAATCAATTTGTCTCTCTTTGATCGAAGCCAGTCTTGTGTCACTCAAAACACAAATTAGATCATAAACTCATCAATTGATTTCATCATTAAAATCCGAGATTCAATAATCTCCCCATTTTTTATGATGACAACCAGCTGATGATGGAGTTTAAACTAAACTCCCACTATCAATATGTCATATTGATAGAACCTTTGAATTCAGAAAAAAAAAAAATTTTTAAAACATAAAAGTAAATCATACCATGCATGGTTCAACTCATCATCATATCTTCTCCCCCTTTGTTATCAACAAAAAGGAGAAGTTCATCTTGCAAGTTTTTGAGATACACAAGAATTACAACATACAAGCTAGCAACGATTTTGAGTTTTGCAAGTTTGTAAATTTTACTTTTTGAGATGTTCAAGTTAGCATATTTGATTTTCTTTGCAATGTTCAAAATAGCAAGTTTTGAAAAAGAATGCGAGATAGTAAATAGCAAGTTTAAAAGATGCAAGCTAGCAAGTTTTTCACATATGAAAGTTAACAAAATTTTTGCATCTTTTGAGATGAGCAAGCTAGCAAGTTTTTCTTCCTTTTGCAATGTGCAAGTTTCTAAATTTTGCATCTTGAGCTAGCAATTCTTTCTCCTCCTTTGTCATTATAAAAAAGAAGGGAAGAATACAATGTTGCAATTCTTTTCCCTTTACATCAATTTTCAAAGATAAATTTGCATCAATATTTCAATCATAAAAAATGAAAGATCCATTCAAAAATACTAAGAGATCATGTGTCATTTTTTATATATCTCTTCTTTTGTAAATAGAAGGAATGATAGGAAATTATCTTGATTAAAAAAAAATTCAAGTCATAAAAAAACAAGTAATCAAGATAATGATAAAAAAATATATAAGAAGAATTTATGTATTTGGGAGATTTAAGTTTATCATTCAAGCTAGCACTTTTTAGTTCTCTTTTGCAATGTGCAAGCTAACAATTTCCTTCTTCTTTTATAACAATGATTCAATCATATCATGAGATATACAAATCATAAATATAAGAAAATTGTACATAATAAAATTCAAATTATAAGCATCAAGAAGTCTAGTGATATATCATGGTTAATTTGAATACATCCCCCTTTGTTTAGTGAATACCAAGAAGAATCGTAGGAGGACAATTTATGAAAAATCTTGATTTATAATAAATCTCAATTCATCTAGTGAAAGAATCAAGATTCATTTGGATAAATCTCTTTTTTAGTGATAGGAAAAATCTTGATTCATAGATAACTTTCAAGTTGTAATCAAAATAATAATCATGATTCATTTGGATGAATGTTCTCTTAAAAGAGTGAATCATACAAGAATCAAGAAAAATATTTCATATAAAATACATCTCAAGTCGTAAACATCGATAAATGATTCGATTGGATATATCATCTCATTATTAAAATGAATCATACGAAAAGAAATCCAAAATCATCATCAAAATCACTTTTCGAAAAATTTAATAAAAGCAATTTAGATAGATTCCTATAAGATTAAAAATAACTCAATTTCTTTTAGTTCCAAATTTTATGATTGATTTCATGCTCTAGTCATGCATCATCATTTATAATCAAAAAATAATATGAAAATAATCAAGATACACATTATTATTTCTTAAAACATACATAGAATTAATCTTATTAGGTGTACAAGCATTAGATTTAAATCTAATATTTTGTTCCTTTATCATAAAATATATAATTTTCATGATCATTTTTTAATAATTTATATATAATTTTTCTAAATTAATTTAAAAATAACTCATGAAATACATCAAGTGATTTCAAAATAAGGTAAAGGAGTTTTGGTTGAGTTACTTACCTCATTGTCGAAAGCCACCAAAGCGTGGTTTGCAACTTCATCTTCGGATGCATTCGTTTCGTCCCATATCGCCTTGAATACTTTATTCTTCTTTTGTAGCTTCTTCTTCATTTGCGGACGTTCGCTTTTGAAGTGCCTTGGTCGATTGCATCCATAGCTAGTTATTGTGTTCTTTTCAAGTTTATTTTTATTCTATGATTCTTGTTTTATAAACTTTTTAAAATTTCTTATTAGGAGTTCAAAGTCATCATCATCATCACTTGAGTTATCACTTATTTGGTATTCTATTGTTCAAAGTGTCAAATCATTTATGTTCTTTGGAAGGTTGTTCTCAAGTTCTTCATGTGCATTGTATATCATTTCATAGGTCATTAAAGACCCGATAAGTTTTTCGAGAGGAAAGTTGTTCAAATCCTTAGCTTTTTGAATTGTAGTTACTTTAGGATCCCAACTCTTTGGAAGGGATCTTAATATCTTGTTAACAAGTTCAAAATTAGGAAAACTTTTACCAAGTGCTTTTAGACCATTGACGACATCCGTAAACCGGGTGTACATGTCTCCAATGGTCTCACTTGGTTTTATATAAAATAACACAAAATCATGTATCAAAAGATATATCTTAGAATCTTTAACTCTACTAGTGCCTTCTTATGTGATTTCAAGAGTGTGTTAAATATCGTGTACAGTTTCGCAAATAGAAACACGATTAAATTCATTTTTATTTAGAGCACAAAACAAAGTGTTTATCACTTTAGCATTCATAGAAAAAGTTTTCTTCTCCAAATCATTCCATCCATTCATTGGATTAGAAGACTTTTCAAAACCACATTCAATAATATTCCATAAATCAAAGTTCAAAGAAAGTAAGAAAACTCTCATCCGAGTTTTTCAATAAGTGTAGTCCATCCCATTGAACATAGGAGGACGATCAATAAAATGACCTTCTTGAAATCTGATAAAAAATATTTCTCTTGGGTATTAAACTAAATGAGAAAAACGTGGTTTTGATACCAATTGTTAGGACCGAGTCGACACTAAGAGGGGGGGTTGTTGAATCTTAGATTTTGATGATGAAACCAATTGATATATTTATGATTTGATATGTATTTTGAGTAACGCAGGAAGCTTCGATCAGGGAGAGATAATTAAAAGTAGGAAGAATCATGTTGGGTCGGAGTGGAACATGTCAAAAGATTGGACGTCGAGCCGGAGGATCGGTCGACATATCAGCAGAAGGCTTCGGGCCATGGGTTCGGGCATCGAGCCAAGAAGAGCAAAAATTACGCCAAGGAAATTGGAGTTGCATAGGTCAACTGGCCGATTGGGCAATAGGCCGTAAGAGTGGATGATACGCCAAAGATTTAGACGAAGCGTCGATGAACCAACGATATACCGGACAACATTTGATTCAAACTTTGTAATAATTGTCTATATCGAAGTAGGTTTTAAGTGTGCAATATTAACTACGATAGCGATTAAGGCATAAAGCAAACTGAAGTCCCGGAGTCAAGAACGAGATTTTGTTGGGAGTTTGAGAGTTCGTCGGAAGTCCGAACATTCTTTGGAAGTTTTATTGGAATTGACCGAGAAGTCCAAGAGCTTGCCAAAGAAGCTCATCGAAACTCACTAAGAAGATCATCAAGAAGTCCAGAAGCTTACCAGGAGTCCGTTGGAACATTGCCGAGAGATCGTCGAAAGTTCGTTAGAAGATCACCGGAAGCTCGTCGGAAGAAACCTAGACTTACCGGACTTATTTAGCTCAATGTATGTCTTAAAATTCATAGTTAGCACATAATTGAGTTTAATTAGGCCAATTCAATTAGGGGCCAATTGGGCCCAAGTTTGGGTTGTGTTGGGCTAGGTGAAAAGGCCCAAATAGTGACCCAACAAGTGGAACCGTTATGGCACAGTCTCCAAGACTGTTAGGCAGTGGTACCACCCAAACACAGTCTTTTAGGCGGTGGTACCGCTAGTGTCAATGTTGCAAGTGGTGGTACCACCAGTACCCCGAAAACTAGGGAATAGACACTTTTAGGCTCCAAGTTTGATTAACTTGAGGCCTATAAATACCCCTCTCATCCCTTATTAGACTACATAAGAATTAAGAACAAAAAGAAACAAAAACACTTTCAAGTTAACATCTTTCGAGATCGGTTTTAATCGAAACAAAGATTTTTTCAAAACCGACGTTTTTATCCACTACACTAGCTCATCCCTCTCCCCCCCCTCTTATTGCCGACTTAATTTGGTATCAGAGCCATATTTTTTCTCATTTGGTTTAACAACAAAGAGAAATGACTCTTTTCGGATTTCAAGAGGGACTTTCTATCATTCGTCCTCCTATGTTTAATGGGATGAACTACACATATTGGAAAACTCAAATGAGAGTTTTCTTACTTTCTATTGATTTAAATTTATGGAATATGATCGAAAATAGATTTCAAAGGTCTTCTCTTCCAATAAATGATTGGAATGATTTGGAGAAGAAGACTTTTTTTTTAAATGCTAGAGCTATGAATGCTCTATTTTGCACCTTAGACAAAAATGAATTCAATCGGGTTTCTACTTGTGAAATGGCTTTCGACATTTGACACACACTCAAAATCACTCACAAAGGCACGAATAGAGTTAAAGAGTCTAAAGTCAATCTTTTAATGCATGATTTTGAACTATTTCAAATGAAGCCAAGCGAAACCATTGTTGACATGTACACCCGTTTTATGGATGTCGTCAATGGCTTAAAAGCTATTGGCAAATGGTTTTCGAATCTTGAACTTATTAATAAAGTTTTATGATCTCTTTCTAAAAATTGGGATCCTAAAGTAATGGTCATTCAAGAGGCCAAGGATTTAAATACTTTCCCTTTTGAAGAACTTATTGGATCTTTGATGACCTACGAAATGACTTGTGTGGCATATGACAAACTTGAAAATAACTTTCCAAAGAATAAGAAGGATTTTGCACATAGAACAAAAGAAGACCACTTGAGCGAAAGCTTAAGTGATGAACTTGAACTTCTCATAAGAAAGCTTAAAAAGTTCTTAAAACAAGAATCAAAGAATAAAAACAAATTTAAAAAGAACATAACTACTTGCTATGAACGTAAGAAGCTGGGTCACTCCAAAGATGACTATATAAAACTGAAGAAGATATTTCCAAAGGACGAATCGAGCTCATCCGAAGATGAAGATCAAACCAACAAAGGCAAGGTGGCAAACTGCATCTTAACGACTCTCAACGATAAGGTAAATGACTCACCTGAAACCCCCTTAGTTTATTTTAAAATTATGTTAGGGCCCTATTTCTGAGCTTTTAAATAATGTTTATTGAGTCTATTTAGTCCAGTTGTTTATTGAGTCTATTTAATTCAGTTAGAGTCAGGTAGAGGTTTATTTAATATTTATTTATTATTAAGAGTCCAAGTCCTGGTAGACCCTAGGTGGAACTTTATAAATAGTGATTTAACACTTTCATTTCAAAAATCAATTCAACAATCAATCAATGAAATATTATTCTAGTCTGTGGACAAAACCCTAGGAGGCTGATCCCCTCGAAGCGATTATCCTATTTTCTCTTCTTTCTTTGACTATAAGACCTTAGGGTCTTTTCATTTGGTATCAGAATGGTAATCCTTAGTGTCTCACTATAGTGATTGACATAGCTATCATAAAAAAAAAAAATTATGAGAAAGGGTGAAGCTGGCAGCCACGCACGCTATTCCTTCTCAACCGAGAACGAACATTTGCATCTCGACGCCGACCACCACTGCCTCTTCTCCATCATTGGCGCTGCTACCCGGTCGGCGACCACCACCGCTGCTGCTCCCTGGCCAGCGTCCATCGCCACCGCTACACCCCGGCCAGCAACCTTCTCTCCTCGTTTCCCCATCTCGCTCGAGCAAGAAGGCCGCGACCGCTGTTTCCCAACCAGCGGATCACCCCTCATAGCCGCCCATCAGCGACGCTGCCCTAGCCGCACCACTACTGCTAGCCACTGTCGGTTGTGATCATTTGGTATCGCCAGAGGCTTCCCCTACGATGTGGCAGAAATAGAGTATCCTCTACTGCCGTAGCCACCGGTCTCCCTTGCCGTTGCAAACGCCAGTTGCCTCCACCGTCGTCGCTGCTTCTCGGCCACTTCAACGCCACCCCCCTTGTCCCAGTTGACCCACCACCGTTGCTAGGCACCGTGCAATGACTGCCGCTCGCCTCCCAGCCGCCGCTCCCCCTTGCTCTGCATCCTTTGTAATCGAAATAGGGTAATCACGGGCAACTCACATCTGCTGCCCTTGTTTCCAGCAGCCGTCATTGTCTCAAGCATCGTCACCGTCACCTTCTAACTAACCCACCACTGTTGCTAGCCATCATGCGATGACCACCGATCGCCTCCTAGCCACTGCTCCCCCTTGCTTTGCATCCTTGGTGATCAAAATAGGGCAATCACCACCGTCACAGTCGTGGGTCCCCTTGCTACCGCGGTTACGGATCCCATTGCTATTGCGAATGCCGGCTGCCACCACCGTCGTTGCTACTGCCCAACTAGTGACGACGCCACTCACTGCCCAATCGTGATCCTCGTAGCCTCCCCCTTGCTCTGGTGACGGAAACAAGGCAAATCTTTGATTGCCCTTGTTCCCTGTAGTGCCACCATCGATTCCTATTCTCCACTACAACCTCAACCCCCGCCACTGCAACTACCACTCCCTCTTGTTCTACCTTTGCTGCCGCAGCCGCCAGTTGCCATCATCGTAGCCTCAACCTGACTATTCGACGATCGCTCCCATGAGTCACAACAATTGCAGTCGTCACCTTCCAGCCCCCAACGCTCTCATCTCATGCAGCGACTGAAACATAGGGCAGCACCTCTTCCTCCTCGCAGTAACTACAGCACTGCCCTTGGTGACTGTTTCCTCGGCAGTTTCGCAGCCATAGTGCGGATGCCCTTGACTAGACATCAGAAACAAGAACTAGGGATTACCGATTTATAGTCGTACGCAATGGCTACTAATAACTCAGTGAAAGCACAAAGAAACCCTTCATGATTTCAAAAAGAGCTTGTTGGAGTACTTTAGCGAGTTTCAACAAGATAGGAGCTCAAGTTCTATGTTGAACATATTGGGAGGTACAGGAAAAGGGGCCAGGATGGTGACACACACTACCCACGCATTTGGGTAGAATTTCCACGATGGGAAGATGGGGATCCGACCAATTGGATCTCTAGGGCAAATTTTTTTTTTCATTTTCACAGAACCCCAGAAAATCCAAGATAGAAGTGGCCTCAATCTAGCTTGATGGAGATGCAATCCAGTGGTACGATTGGTACAAAACTTTCCATGAAGTTCCTTCGTGGGAGTAGATCAAAAGAGGGCTTCTTGTTCGCTTTGGCCCATCCGAATATGAGAATGTTGATGGCCAGCTCACCAAAATTCATCAAACTTCCACAGTGATGGAATATCATAGTAGATTTGAAAGATTATCAAACCAAGCTAGAAATTGGTTAGAACGATAACTTCTAGGTACATTTATTGATGAGCTTATTCCAGAGATATGGTGTGAGATTAAAGCTTGTCAACCCCACACTATGATGGCTGTGATTTCATTTGCACACTTGTATAAGGAAAAAATCAGTGTGGAAAATCATGGACACAAAAGTGACAATAACCAGATGATCAGCAAGCCAACCGCCCCATCTATTCCCAACCAAAACCCTGACACCCGAAGACTAACCCAAGAAAAACTCAAGGAAAGATCAGCAAGGGGTTTATACTATGATGAAAAGTAGAGTATGGAGCACTGATATAAATAAGGGCAACTTCTGATGATTGAGCCATTTGGAGAGGAACCGGAAGTTAAGAATGTTGACTCCGATCATGAAGGTATAGATTCTAATGAAGATGTTGGACCTACCATATATACAATGCATGCATTAACCAGCTACTCTAACCCGCAAACTATGAAAGTTGGCAGAATTCTAAAACATCAGCATGTTATAGTTTTGATTGATACTGGTAATACTTGCTAGTCATATGTGCCCAACAAGCCAATCACGTGAGTGATGGCACGTGTGACTTGATAAGAATCTTTTTGCTTATTACATTTTAGCATATATCACTTTATAACTATTGCATATATGCATATATATATATATATATATATATATATTGTAATATCCTTGGATTTGTGCAATGGGAATCGGATCGTGATGAGATCACGATAATAAGATCGATTCACCTTTAAACACATATCCTAAATAATCCCGGTCATAGGTTACTGTTAGGACTCTAGCTTGGAGAGTCCTAATTGAGAGGGACATTCATGTAAAACCTACCTAAGTCGACCCTTATTAAAGATGTGAAGAGGCCGACTAGGGTTAGGAGGTTATTTTTTAGAGAAGAATAAGGAGTTGTAAAGAAATAGGAGTCTTGAGTAGGAGTCCTATTAGGAGTTGGTTAGAAGTAGGAGTCTTGAGTAGGAGTCCTATTAGGAGTTAGGGTTTAGAAGCCCTATAAATAGTCATGTATTCCTCCTCTTTTCATAAGCAATAGATGAATCTTTTCTGCAGCCTTTGAGCAGCAACTTGGAGGGAGGAACCCCTATAGAGTTCCAAGGAGGTCGATCCCCTAAAGAGATCAACCGCAAGTTTAGAATCTACAAGGGTTCTAACACCTGGTATTAGAGCAGCGTTCTTGGCATCTCGCTGCCCTTCCACAGCCATCCATCAACCCTCCACAACCACCCAAAGCAATTCCCACAATTGCTTAAAAGATCGTCGCCAAATTCCGCCATCATCTCCACCACCACGGATCATCCTTTGATCTCCCAGTGAATTACAGCAGGTTCTAGTTTTCTTCCTTACTGCTGCTGTAATTTAGTTATCCTTATTTGAAAATTTCAAAAAAAATTATTCCTATATTACTGCATAAACTTTTCGTCATAAAGTTTTTATCTCTATGACGAAAGATACATTGCAGAATTCCAACCATATAGCACCGTCTGTTTGATCTTGCTACTATATTTTTTCTATCTAAATCTCTACAAAATTTTTATGACATCTTTGACACTTCCTAACAGTATATTTTCCTTTGGTTTTATTAAAAAATTCTCAATATAAACCATTGATATTTTACGTCTAATCTGCTATACTTGAAAATCTGCACTGTAAAATTTCAGCCGCATAGCACTGTTTGTTTGATCTTGATACTACGTTGTTTCTATCCAAATCTCTATGAAATTTTTATGATAGCTTTGACACTTCCTAATAGTCGATTTTCTTTTAGTTTCATCAAAAAATTCTCAATATAAACTACTAATCTTTTACGTCCAATCTGCTATACTTAAAAATCTGTGCTGCAGAAAATTTTAGTCGCATATTGTTGCCTTAACCCATTTATTTGCAATCTTTTTTGAATAAAATTTATTATACACTTCATAGATCATCTTGGATTCCATCTAAGATTGATCTATTGAGGAATTCATCTCTAAAAACAATTTTATGTTGCTACAAATTTTCATCGTAAACCGCTGAAATTTTTCGACGAGAATTCTGCTATCGCAACTTGCACCAATTTCCTTGCTGTTATACTGCCAAAATTTCCTTGATTAAATTAGTCATCCTTACTGTCATATAAACTGTGATTTTGTTATCAATTCCCTCCTCAATTCTCTCCAGTTTTTGGTGGAAATTACTTCGAGAAACCACTATTTCTTCGACGACAATTCTGCTCTTACAAGACAGCACATACTTGCTGCAACTTCCACTGATTTCTATCAAACCTTTGCTGCCATCTACCACAGATCCAAAACTTTCATCCACAGCACTAAAACTCCACCAAACCACATCCTCAAACTGCACCCAAAATAGCCACAAAACAAGCCTAAACCATAGCCTACATCCACTAATCCACCAACCCTTTCGACCATCACCTCTCTCAACCAATACATGCCTTTAACCCGACAACAAAATAGAGATCTTAACATCACATATTTGGTGGCATATACTATGGCATCTGAGGAGGTAATCAATGCTAAATTTGAAGCCTTCGAGGTGCGAATGGAGGATAAGATTCGGACGCTCTTTACTGAACTTAGATTGGGCCGACCACTAAGCCCGAAGAAATCATACCAAGGAGAGAGCTTTGCCCAATCGCACCAAGCCCGAAGATATAACTTCCAAGAGAGGGGAAGCTCTATGACTGACCCCAACTATCTATGCATGAGAGTGGACTTCCCTAGATGGGAAGAAGGAGACCCGATTGGTTGGATCTCGCACGCGGAGCGATATTTTCGGTACCACAAAACCGTGGATGCATCTATGGTGAAAATTGCAGCTATACATCTTGAAGGGGATGCTATACAGTGGTTTGACTAGTTTGAACATACTTATGGAGTCCTTTCATGGTGACAATTCAAAGAAGGACTGCTGATCCGCTTCAGACCAATCGATTACGAGAATATTGACGGACAACTAGCAAAGATCCGACAAACCTCCACCATTCAGGAGTACCAAACCAGGTTTGAAAGGTTATCTAATCAAACTCATGATTGGTCACAAAAAAAGCTATTGAGGACCTTCATTGAGGGCTTGAAGCCGGAGATCCGAGGAGAAGTTAAAGCGCGACAACCATATACGCTTATGGCAGCCATCTCTTTCGCACGACATCAAGAGGAGCAATTGAACCATGAAGCTCGGAGGACTAGGGTCGCTCCTCAACCAGTAATATTGAAGTCCTTAGCCCCCCCTACTGTCGACCAAGTCCCTACACCAAAGAGTTTAACAAGAGAAGAGCTTCGGGAGCGATATGCGAAGGGGTTATGTTGGCATTATGACGAGCCGTGGAGCCGTGAGCATCGCTGTAGTAAAGGGGGACTTCTTATGATTGAACCGATAGAAGAAGAGGTCATTGAACATCCAAAAGAGAGCCTTGAACATGAAGAAGAAGATGCAAAAGAAGAGCCACAACTGACCGAAGTTACGGTACATACACTAGCTAGCTACTCAAACCCGCAAACGATGAAAGTTGGAGGCATTTTCACACAACAACCGATCACTGTTCTCATCGACACGGGCAGCACTAATAACTTCCTAAATAGTAAGGTTGCTGTCCATATGAACTTACCTATTGAGAATTGTAGTAGGTTTGTCGTTAAGGTCGCCAACGGACGGATTTTGAAGTGTGATCATAGGCGCCCGTAGGTGAAACTATTGCTGCAGGACCAAGAGATAATTACAGATTTCTTCCTCCTCCCTCTTGATGATCATGAGGCTATACTCAGAATTAAATGGTTGATGACATTAGGTGATATTTCTTGGAATTTTATGCAACTAATTATAAAATTTTACAGTAAGGAGAAATAGGTGATACTGCACGGGAAACGTGAGGGCGACGTAACGATGATTTGCACACAACAAATGGAGAAGGTTTTGCATAAAGCATGCAGCGGCTTTTTGGTACAACTTGAGCAGCAAACTAAGGGAGAGCCAACAAAATTTGAAGATCCAAATCTACTTCCTTTGCTTGCTGAATTTTCAGATATATTTGACGAACCGTTCAACCTACCTCTTACCCGTCGGCATGATCATTGTATAACGATTCTTCCAGGCAAATCTCCAGCAAATGCTTAGCCATATCAGTATCCACATCTCCAGAAGGATGAAATAGAAAGGATTGTAAAAGAGATGCTCAAAACAGGAGTTATTCGGTCATGTTGCAGCCCCTACTCTTCACCGGTGCTCCTCATACGAAAGAAGGATAGAATATGCCGATTATGTGTTGATTACCGAGCTCTCAATGGAATAACCATCAAGGATAAATACCCTATTCCAGTAGTAGATGAGTTGCTAAGGGAGCACAAATCTTCACAAAGCTGGACCTTCGATCCGGGTAACATCAAATACGAGTATGCGAAGAAGACATACCGAAAACCACCTTTTGAACACACAACAACCACTATAAATTTTTGCTTTCTTCAAAAGAAGGTGGAATATATTGTGCATATCATATCAGAGGAAGGTGTGGCAGTAGACCCCTTCAAAATTGGAGCAATGCAAAACTGGCTGACCTCGAGAAACATAAAATTGCTACATGGCTTTCTGTTGAATCTCGTATTTTGATGATGAAACTATTTGATATATGTTTATGATTTAATCTACGTTTTGAGTGACGCAGGATGCTTTGATTTTGATGAGACAATTAAAGCAGGAAAATCATGTTGTGCCAGAGGAAAAAGTCAGAAGATTGGACGTCAGGCCGGTGGATCGGTCAACGTATCGACAGAAGGCTTCGGGCCGTGGACTCGGGCATCGGGCCAAGAAGAGTGGGTATTGTGCCAAGGATATTGGAGTTGCGGAGCCAACTGGTCGATTGGGCAATAGGCCATAGGAAAGGATGATGCGCCGAAGAATTGGACGAAGCGTCGAGGGACCAATGACATGCCGGACAACTTGGTTAATTGCTTAGGATTAATTGTCTCGATCGAAGTTTTGTTTTACATGTGCAGGATTAACTATGATGAAAGTAAGACATGCAGCAGGAGTTGCACGGGAGTCATGACAATGATCACGTTGGGAGTTCGAGAGCTCGACGGAAGTTCGGACAGTCGTCGGAGGTTCTGCGGGAACAAATCCGAGAAGTCCAGAAGCTTGCCAAAGGAGCTCGTCGGACCTTGCCAAGTGGATCATCGTAGTTCACGAGTTTGCCGGAAGTCCGCAGGAGCATCACCGAGGGTTCATCGAATGATCGACGGAAGTTCACCGGAAACTCGCCGGAAGAAGCGAGTGACGCACCGAAGCAAGCTGCAGAATATGTCTTAGGAAATAATCATAGTTAGCACTTTGATTAAGTTAGAAATGGGAGGTGATCCCATTAGCTTAATCTTGGGGCAATTGGGCCCCTGAAGAACTCAAATTGGGTCGAATGGTTCAACCCATTCGGACCCAGGTTGATGTGGGAGGTGCAACCGCCCAGGCAGGGAGGTAGCACCGCCCAAGCTATGTCTCCCAGCGAGACTGGGCAGTGCAACCGCCCCAGCCAAGAGGTGCAACCGCCCAGGGCTCAGTCTCCGAGCGAGACTGGGCGGTGCAACCTCCTCTGTCAGGAGGTAGCACCGCCAGAGCTCAAGTTTCGAGCTCTGCCAGGCGGTGCAACCTCCCCAGTCAGGCGGTGCAACCGCCTGAGCTCGGTCTTCGAGCTCTGGCAGAGAGGTGCAACTGCCCCTGACAGAGGTGGCACCGCCCAGAGGCTCAGTCTTCGAGCTCTGCCAGGCGGTGCAACCTCTCCAGTCAGGAGGTGCAACCGCCTGATCTCGGAATTCCGGGATTTGATCGTTTTGAGCTCCAAATTTGAACTGGGTTGGGGCCTATAAATACCCCACCCATTTAGCACTGAAAAGATACAGAACTACACCGAATTCTTGATCTTTTCTGTGATTCTAAGAGCTCAAATTTGTGTTAAGTCCAAAAGTTCTCCTTTTTCAGTTCTTCAAGTCTTGAGTTGTAAAGAGATGAGAGAAAGGTTCTGTAAGGGTTGTCTCCTGAGCCCGTCAAAAGGAGTGAAACTGTAAAAGGGCAGTTGGCCTTCACCTATTGAAGGAAGGCCTCTAGTTGACGTCGGTGACCTCGTCGGTGGAGGAAGCCAAAAGTGGAGTAGGTCAAGACTGACCGAACCACTCTAAATCTCTGGTTTGCTTTTATTTTGAGCACTTTATCATTACTGCAAACCTCCTACATAGTTACTGCTCTCTGCGCTTTTACGAACAAGTTTCTAAGTTCTGATCTTTCCGAATCTGCATTCAGACGTAAATCGGTGTTTTCGTATGATCTTTACATTGCAGTTTACATTTACGTTTTGATTTTATTTATAACTGTAAAATGTCTTCTGCACTTTTACGAATGAGTGTCTAAGTTCAGATCTTTCCGAATCTGAGCTTAGACGTAAACTGCGCTTAGACGCAAACTGTGTTTAGATGCAAACTGCGCTTAGACGCAATCTGCGCTTAGACGCAAACTGCGCTTAGACGCAAACTGCGCTTAGATGCAATCTGAGCTTAGACGCAAACTGCGCTTAGATGCAAACTGCGCTTAGACGCAATCGGCATTTAGACGCAAACTGCATTTAGACGCAAACTGCATTTAGACGTAAACTGCGTAAACTGCGCTTAGACGCAAATTGTGTTTAGACGTAAACTGCACTTAATCATAAGTAATCTTAGAATCGGCTTTTGCATCAAAATAGTTTTTATCGAACGAACGCAGCTTTCATTTTTTATCGCTGAAAGATTTCCGCTGCACTAATTCACCCCCCCCTCTTAGTGCTCTCGATCCTAACAATTGGTATCAGAGCGGGGTATTTCTCATTTCGGATTTACACCCGAGAGAAATGGCTCTTCAAGAGGGCTTTTCGATCTTTCGTCCACCGTTCTTTAACGGATTGGACTACACTTATTGGAAAACTCGAATGAGAGTTTTCTTGATTTCTCTAAATCTGGATTTATGGAATATCGTTGAAAACGGTTTTCAACTTCCCTCTAAACCGATGAACGAATGGTCGGATTTAGAGAAGAAGTATTTTTCTTTAAATGCAAAGGCTATGAATGTCTTATTTTGCGCTTTGGACAAAAATGAGTTCAATCGGATTTCTACGTGCGAAACGGCTTTTGACATTTGGCGAACACTTAAAATCACGCACGAGAGAACTAGTAGAGTCAAAGACTCGAAAGTTAACATTTTATTGCAAGATTTTGAGCTTTTTCGAATGCAACCAAGCGAGACTATAGGCGACATGTACACCCGTTTCACGGATGTCGTCAATAGTTTAAGAGCTCTTGGAAAATGTTTTTCGGATTTTGAACTCGTAAACAAGATTTTGCGCTCACTTTCTAAACCTTGGGATTCAAAAGTAACTGCTATTCAAGAATCGAAAAACTTGAACCAATTTCCACTTGAAGAACTAATTGGTTCAATGATCACATACGAAATGACGTGCAATGCACGTGAAGAACTTGAGAACCACCTTCCAAAGAACAGGAAGGATTTGGGACATAGAATATTTGAAGACCACTCGAGCATAAGCTCAAGTGATGGTGAACTTAAACTACAAATGAAACAAAAATTAAAAAGTAAAAAGAACGGAACTACTTGCTTTGAACGCAAGAAGAAGAACAAAAACTGGGATGAATCGAGCTCCTCCGAAGACGAGGAGAAAATCAACAAAGGCGAGGTGGCAAACTACGCCTTTACGCCTTTCGACGCTGAGGTAATCAAAATGCCTTTAATTTACTTTGAAATTACATGATGCTTTTCATAAAGCATTTCTTCTTTTTTAATTTTCTTGAAAATTGCATGTTTAATAATTTTATAATGAAAATACAAACAATTAGGAATCATGCTTATCATTCTAGTAAATTTGAAAATAATCATGAAAATTGCATGTTTATGATAAACAAAATGATTTTATATGTGGTTGAGAAGTAATAATGTGTATCATGTTGATTTCCATTGTTATTTCTCGATTTTGAGTATATGAAATCATGTTTAATTTGAAGTTATGATTAATGAGTATATATTTTTGAAATTATGTATGATGATTCTTGATTATCGATTTTCATGATAATAACAGTGGCTTTAAAAAAATTGATGCATGTTTTCATAAATGAAAAGGCATGCTAACATGAAATCGACCACTTAAAATGAAACACTTAAAAAGGGGAAAAATACATTATCAATGAAATCATGAATCTATTTATGTTATAAATTTTATGAGCTATAAAAGTGATTTTGATGATTTAAATTTGAAATGAGTTTTATCAAAATCATGATCTTGATTTATCAAATTAAATGAATTGAAAATGAATGATGATTTTTCTCTTGAATGATTGTGACTTGTATTCCTTGTATTCATGATATGATTTTTATGCAATTCTTTGTACTCATGAAATATTTATCTCATCACCCAATTATTTCTTTTCAATATTCCTCAAGTGATGATATGAATGCATGAGATATTCATGAATTTATTTTGATGTATGCAAATGAGAAGTTTCGATCATGCAGGGTAGGATGCAATGTGACAAATTAATACCATGATGATTTGAAATATTTATGATGCATATGCTTTTTATTATGATAATGTATGATGTGTATCATGAATGCTTAAAAAATTTAAATAAATAAATGTTTATATCATGTTAGATGGTTTTACATATTATGCATGATAAGCTATAGTGATGAGTGAAACAATGATTGAAATAATATGAATGATGATTTGGAATCATGCATATAATAATGAGTTTATATGTTTTGAAAATGTGCATGTTTTAATTTGAAAATATAATGATGCACAAATGAGATTGATACTAACCTTTGTCATGATTTAAAAATTGATGTAAAGGGTTTTTCCCTTCCTTTTGACAATGACAAAAGGGGAGATAGCTAGCTTGCACAATTCAAGAAGAAAGCAAAAATTGCACTTCTCAAAAGAGAAGAAATTGCTATCTTGAACATCACCAAGAAGTGCTATCTTGCAAATCTCAAGACACACAAATGCAATCATGCAAAATTTGTAATTTTGCACATCATTAAAATTTATGATGCTTTGGTGATTATGCATGTTCTAAAATGTTATAAAATTCACTAGCTTGCATGATGTAGAACTTAGCTATATTGAACATCACCAAGGAATGCTATCTTGCCTATCTCAAGAAGCAAAAAGTTAACTTGCACATCTAGCAAAACTTATATTTCAAGAAGCAAGAGTTGCTTTCTTGAACATCTCAAAATTGCTAGCTTGCGGGCCTTAAAATGTAGAAATTTTTTGCTAGCTTGAATATGGTAAACTTGCTATCATACTACCATGATGATGAGCATACCTTATCTTCATGATTATATTTGAAAAACTATGGCAAAAATCTGTTCGAATGATTAAACCTGTTAAAATTATTTTTTGGATTTTTTTGATTAAATGATCAAATCACTTGATTGCCATAATGATTTTACACAATTACTTGCCATGATTACATGTTGGAAATTATGTGCTTGAATACAAAAATTTCCATGATAACAAGCATGTTTTACCTTCATGATGGTAATTGAATATCTCTAGTAAAACCCTGTCCGAATGTATAAAAGTGTCAAATTTCATTTTCGAATTTTCTTGATCCTAACAATTGGATTTTCTTGATACATTATCCTCTTCCGAATTTAACAAGCATATGTTATATCAAGTTTAATTCACATCATTGATTTTTGACATATGGAATCATCTAGCAAATGCACTTATCATGTGAAAAATATTTTTCGAGAAACATATTTGATGATTCCCTCTTATAAAAGGAAGATATTTTTACATACAAGGATTTGACTCACTTACATATCTTAATCCTTGCAAAAATGAAGTATGCTTTAATATCTTATCAATTTGAACTTCATATATGGCTTTCCTCCTTCATGTAAAAAGATAACAAATAAAAAGGAAGAAGCAATAAAAGCTATCTCCATGTCATGTTTTCCTCAAGATATTTGGATAATTGGTATCCTATCACTCACTATTGGAAAATGACAAGAACCAACTTATGGCATCGCACTTATATTTAAAATTTGCTTATATCGGTCTCCTTGTTGTTGATGACAAAGGGGGAGAAATATATAATTGATACTATGAGTGCCATATTTGAAGAATATGAATAGATGTTATGAATGCCATATTATGATGAGATATCAAAAGCAGCATTCATATGAATAGGTGCTATGAATGTCATATCATGTTAAGATATCAAGAACTTGAATCGTAATTTTACATGTTGATATCTTACCATTTGATAATAGCAAACTTGCATGATGATAACAATAGATATTATGTTTTTCATGCAATGAGTTGAACCAATATAACACACACTTGATTGTGGTACTTCTCCTTTTTGTTGATGACAAAGGGGGAGAAGTATGTTGATGACATGACATGTTATGCATAAGTTGTTGGGAAATCATTGGGGGGCGACATCATATGCGCAGCGGAAGAACAAGAAACAAAATCCCCGATTCCTAAAAAGATGTTCGTCGTCGTGCGAAGATTGGTGCGCAAAAAATCCGCAAAACACAAAACTGCGTATAGAGATTGTGTTACCTAGGGAGATCGTATATCCCTGTTTCCTTGCAGATCCTTAGGAGAGGGTGAAGGAGGTCAAGCGTCCTCCTCTCTAGCGGTGATCCACACAATAGGGTTGCGACGACGCTCCTCAAAACTCCAGGCCTACTCTGAGGTGGAGAGGGAGAGGAGAATAGGAAAGGCAAGCAAAGACTCTAGCCTATGAGGCTATGAATCCCTCCTATTTATAGAGATCCCGTGTCAAACCCTAATGGGTCCTTCCCTAGTAGGTATTGGATCTGCATCCAATAAGACAAGGGCTCCGTCGGATATCTCATATCCGAACCTCTACTCATCGCAATGCCTACCATATGTGTGTGACCCTCTAGGCCCAATATCGAGCTGGCCATGAGTCATACCTATCAGAACTCCTTCTAACTTAGTGAATTATTATCTCTGTAATAATTCACTCGACTCATCGACTACGGACGTACTAGGCCACTACGCCGTAGTCCCCAAACGATACAGGGGAATCCAATCCATTGGACCTGTCTGTCCTCAGTTACCATGTACCTATAGTCCCTCATCCATCTAATATCCCAGAGACCGTATATCGAGCATGGTGCTGTCAGACCCATACGGTTTCTACTCGAGTCTCGCTCTAATCGGATTCTCCCGGAGAACTCTTTCTCTCTCAACCCGAATGACCCTGGCCAGGGATTTGTTTGAGCAAGAACACATAGGATATTCCTCTCATGACGCCGAGAGTGGATGATCCTCTATTGACACTCAATAGCCCTCGTAAGGTCGACTACCACTCCCAATGACCAGCTGTACTAGATCTGGGGACAGCCAAACCTATAAGTCTGGTATCAAAGAGTGGAGCACTCATACAGGACATCCTTGGTGTCTCAAGTCTAAGGACCAGATACACCACTAGGACTACGGAATTGCTGTCTGACAATAAGGCATCATCAACCATCTAGCATTCCGTAAGCGGATCAATCAGTGAACTCATTCTCCAATGAGCACTTGTACTGTATCCCTAGTGTCCCTACACGAGCAACTATGAGACCAGCTGCATCCATCATATGGACGGGTATACAGCACACCAGTCTATCCGGTTATCACGATGTCCTTCTCGAGTAACCTATGACCGGGATTATTTAGGATATGTGTTTAAAGGTGAATCGATCTCATTATCGTGATCTCATCACGATTCGATTCCCATTGCACAAATCCAAGGATATCACAATATATATATATGCACATATGCAATTGTTATAAAGTGATATATACCAAAATATAATAAGCAAAAAGATTATGTATCAAGTCACACGTGCCATCACTCACGTGATTGGCTTGCTGGGCACCTATGACTAGCAATCTCCCACTTGACCTAAAGCCAATCACCTATGTGTCTGATCCCCATCAGACTCCTATGACGCTCATAGACAATCTGAGACAACGGCTTTGTTAGTGGATCTGCAATGTTATCTTTGGATGGAACTCTTTCCACTACTATATCTCCTCGGGTTACGATCTCTCTGATAAGTTGGAACCTCCTCAGAACACTTCTAATGAGACCCGGGTTCCCTTATTTAAGTAATCGCCTCGTAGTTGTCGCAATATAAGGAAGTCGGCTCCTCGTTACTCAGCACGACTCCCAAATCTGTGATGAACTTCTTCATCCAGACTCCCTCTTTTGCTGCATCCGATGCAGCAATGTACTCCGCCTCTGTGGTCGAGTCAGCAGTGGTATCTTGCTTGGAACTCTTCCAGCACACTGCTCCTCCATTCAAGGTGTACACATACCCTGAATTCGACTTGCTATCATCGACATCAGACTGAAAACTTGAGTCAGTGAAGCCTTCAACCTTAAGGCTATTACCTCCATATACTAGTAAAAGATCCTTAGTCCTTCTCAAGTACTTAAGGATACACTTTACTGCTTTCCAGTGCTCCAAGCCTGGATCCGCCTGATACCTGCTCGTGACACTCAGAGCATGCGCTATATCAGGCCTAGTACATAGCATGGCATACATGATAGACCCTATTGTTGAGGCATAAGGTATCATATTCATGTTTACCCTTTGAAATTTTCCATGCCAAACCTTTTGACAATGGTTTCTATGTACCTGGACTGGGACAAGCCAAGCATCCTCTTGGATCTATCTCTATAGATTCTAATCCCCAAGATATAGGATGCTTCCCCTAAGTCCTTTATGGAGAAGTGTCTAGATAACCAAGTCTTTACTGTGGATAGCATTCCTACGTCATTCCCAATGATGAGGATATCATCCACATATAACACCAAAAAGGTGATAGCGCTCCCAATTACTTTCCTGTACACACAAGGCTCATCTTCGTTCTTAACGAAGTCATAAGATCTGATTGACTCATCAAATCTTATGTTCCAACTTCGGGAAGCTTGCTTTAGTCCATAAATGGATTTAAGCAACCTACACACCTTATCTGGGCAGTTCTTGGACACGAATCCCTCAGGTTGCATCATATACACTTCCTCCTCGAGGTTCCCATTGAGGAATACGGTTTTTACATCCATCTGCCAGATCTCATAATCATAGTGTGCTGCAATAGCCAATAGAATTCTGATGGATTTTAGCATTGCTACGGGTGAGAAGGTTTCGTCGTAGTCAACACCTTGTCTTTGACGATACCCTTTAGCCACTAGCCTTGCTTTATAGGTCTCTACCTTTCCATCTACTCTGATCTTTTTCTTAAAGATCCATTTGCAACCGATGGGTACAATACCTTCGGGCGCATCAACTAGGTTCCAAACCTTATTGGAGTACATAGAATCCATCTCAGAATTCATGGCTTCTTGCCACTTCCCGGAGTCTATACTCATAATAGCCTCCTCGTAGGTCTGAGGATCAATATCCTTAGCATCCTCTCCTCTAATATGTCCCACATATCTCTCAGGAGGATGAGATACTCTATCAGACCTGCGTAAAGTTGAAACTTGTGTATTAGGTACCTGAACAGACTCGGGCTGTAGAGTGGTGCTTGAGCTTGGTTCTCTAACTTCGCTCAACTCTATCATTCTCCCACTATCTCCGCCAAGAATGTGTTCCTTCTCAAGGAACACTACTCTCTTAGCTACAAAGACCTTTTTGTCCTCGGGATAATAGAAGTAATACCCACAAGTTTCCTTGGGGTACCCCACAAATATGCATCGCTCTATCCTTGATTCTAACTTATCGGGGTTGTGTCTTTTAACGTGGGCTGGGCAGCCCCAAATCTTAACAACCTTAAGATCAGACTTCTTCCCTTTCCATATCTCATATGGTGTAGACACTACCGACTTAGTTGGAACTCTGTTCAGTAGGTAAGCTGTGGTCTCTAGGGCATATATCTAGAAGTAGGTCAGCGAAACTCATCATGGACCATACCATATCTAATAACGTACGATTTCTCCTTTCAGAGACACCATTGAGCTGAGGTGTGTAAGGAGGTGTCCATTGGGATAATATCCCATGGTCCTTGAGGAACTGAGTAAACTCTGTACTTAAGTACTCACCTCCTCGATCTGATCGAAGAGTTTTGATACTCTTTCCAGTCTGGTTCTCCACCTCATTCTTATGCTCTCTGAATTTCTCAAAGGCCTCGGACTTGTACTTCATTAAGTACACATATCCATACCTTGAGAAATCATCAGTAAATGTAATGAAGTAGGAGTAACCTCCAATGGCATGAGTTGACATGGATCCACATACATCACTATGTATGAGTTCCAACAACTCAGTGGCTCTCTCTCCAATTCCACTAAATGGAGAGTTGGTCAATTTTCCACGAATGCAAGGCTCACAAGTTGCATAAGACACATAGTCGAATGGATCTAGATATCCATTATTTAGCAACTTTTGAATCCTTCTTTCATGGATGTGACCTAGCCTACAATGCCACAGGTATGCACTGTTCACCTCATCTCGTTTCCTTTTGGACACATTTACATTCATGATATGTGGAGTGGTGTCTAACATAAATAAATCATTATGCAATGTTCCTTTCGTGATGATCTTATCATCTAATAATATCGAACAATCATTGTTCTCAAAAACAAATTTATATCCACTAACTGTTAAACATGAAATGGAGATAATATTTTTGATAATAGAAGGAACAAAATAACATGTATCTAATGCAATAAAAGCTCCACTGGGCAGATGTAGGGCGACCTCGCCAACAGCTAATACAGCAACTTTTGCTCCATTACCCATCTTGAGGTCCATCTCGCCTCTCTCTAGTCTCCTAGGCCTTGCCAGAACCTACAACGAATTGCATATATGATAAGCACTACCGGTATCCAATACCCATGTGTTATCATAAGAGTTTGACAAATGGAGACTGATCATGAATGTACCTGAAACTTCATCAAGCTTTTGTTTCGCCCTTTCTGCAAGGTACTCTTTGCAGTTTCTCTTCCAGTGCCCATCTTTACCACAGTGGAAGCACTGGCCTTTGTCCTTTGCTGGGTCTTTCTTAGCAACCTTTGCTTTACCTTGTTTGCCCGTGCCCTTTCCCTTCTTAAGGGACCTTTCTGCTTTCCTTTTCTTTCTGGTCTCACCAGTGTAGAGAACTGGCTTCTCTTTCTTAATAGTACTCTCTACCTCCCTCAACATATTGAGGAGCTCTGGGAGAGTCACCTCAAGCTTGTTCATATTAAAATTCATTATGAACTGTGAAAAGGAATCTGGTAGGGATTGAAGCACAATGTCCACACACAAGTTATCCTTTAGGACCATTCCTAGACCTGTGAGTTTCTCTATCCACTCAATCATCATTAGGACATGGTTCTGAACCGGTGTCCCCTCAGTCATCCTAGCGCGGAAAAGGCTCTTGGATATCTCATATCGTTGAGTCCTTCCCTGTTCCTCAAACAATTTACGGACATGTAGGAGAATGGATCTGGCATCCATCTTTTCATGTTGTCTCTGTAACTCTAGAGTCATAGAGCCCAACATATAGCACTAAGCAAGAGTGGAGTCATCAATGTACTTCACGTAGTGAGCGATCTCATCCTCGCTTGCCCCTTCTTCGGGCGTAGGCATCACTATATCAAGGACGTACACGATTTTCTCCGCTGTGAGAACAATTCTCAAGTTACGGAGCCAATCCATATAATTTGGACCAGTGAGGCAGTTGACATCAAGTATGCCATGTAAGGGATTTGAAAGCGATATTTTCTGAAAATAAAGATGTAGCAGAAATGAATAACATGTAGATTTTGCAAGAAATAAACTATCAAGATATGGACTTCTATCTTAATATGCTCCCACTATTTTACTAACGAGTCACGCGACATCCTCAACACGTGAAACGGAAGTCTCCGACAGACTTCTAGTGGGGATTAGGATCCAATCAGCGTCTTAGTGTAACCGCGAGGGACTCGACCAATCACACTAACCCTAAAAGGTAGGCAACTCTTGCCGATCACAACTCCTTGTGATTCCCGTCCTGTTCGGCCTCCGAATCACCATGGCCTCGAGGGACTCGACCAACCATGATGCTCGGTTAAGTCAACACCTTCGTTACAAGATGAGTCTGATTTGATGATATACCCTCGAGGGACTCGACCAAGCATACCATGCCCTCAGGTCACCGGTGACATCTCTATGTCGTAAGCAAGATAGCAAATCGTGATATAGGTGAGTCTCGAGGGACTCGACCAACTCAACCTACACCGGGAATCGATTCCTACTCATAACGATGGAAGGCCACGTAGGTCAATCTAATTGCCTCACGTTTACCGACTTAATATTATCGAGAGATGTTTCTATGATTTGGTCTCCTAATATGACATGTCACACATATACATATTTAATATATATCTACATCGCATACAAATATATATACATATCTAGTATGTGTATAAGCAATCACACCAGATGATCATGGACCACAACCTAATATGATTAGGCCCGAGCCAATAGGCCTAATCACTCATATCAAGATCTATGTGTGCAACGGTGCATCTCCATGCCCTGTGATCGTCCATCTTGTCCTCATCGGTTTCGTCGACATCTTGATGCATCTCCATGCATCACGATCGTCCGTCTCGTGGGTCCCGCTATCGCATCCACGCTCCCGCTGCACCTCCTCATATGATTACAACTTAATTATAGGCACGCAGGCCCGACAATTAACGAGAAATATAATGGAGGTTCGCAGACCTCAATAATAATAATCACAAATACACACATCACACGGTCCATGATCATCCGTCCACATATTATACATAACATGTATAAATAATCATCATCATGTAGGACTACTAGATAATAATAAAAATAATAATCAACTAAACCTTTTAATTAATTAATATTTTCTGAAATCAGGGATATATAGGGAATTTCTCAATTCCTAAGGGTATTTTCGTAATTTTAACAAAAGATAGAAACTGGAATTTCTCAAATTCACAGGGACAAAACTGTCTTTTTGCCCAAAACCCTAATTCCCTCTTACTGCTGCCGCCGCCGCCGCCACCTTGCTGGCGGCGGCCTGTGCGGCGGGGCGAGGGCGCTGCCCTTGACTGCAGGCTGCACGCCCGCTGGCGGCGATGCCGCTGCGGGTGGGCGCCCCCTTCGGGCGCCACTGCCTCCGCAGGCGGTGCTGTACCGCCGGGCGGCCGCCCCTGTGGGGGGGTTTTGCCCGCGGGAGCAGCGGCGGCAAGCGTCGCGCGTCGCTGCCCTACGGCGGCAGGCGCCGCTTCCTTTCGGCGGCAGGCACCGCTGCCCTGCGGCGCCTCTGCCGATGGGTTGCCAGCCCCGTCGGCAGCAAGCCTGCTGCAAGCAGGCCGCCGGCCGGCTACTGCAGACGCAGCCCCTGTGCTGCCCGCCTTCGGCTGCGCTTCACGCATGCAGATCGAGGGCAGCAACTGTTGCTGCCCTTTCTCGCTTTTGCGTCAACGATTTTGACGTCAATATTCTTCCTAAACACAACACACGCAGTTCAAAACCAATCATTCGCACGAACAACCTGGCTCTGATACCACTGTTGGGAAATCATTGGGGGGTGACATCATATGCGCAGCGGAAGAACAAGAAAACAAAATCCCCGATTCCCAAAAAGATGTTCGTCGTCGTGCGAAGATTGGTGCGCAAAAAATCCGCAAAACACAAAACTGCGTATAGAGATTGTGTTACCTAGGGAGATCGTATATCCCTATTTCCTTGCAGATCCTTAGGAGAGGGTGAAGGAGGTCAAGCGTCCTCCTCTCTAGCGGTGATCCACACAGTAGGGTTGCGACGACGCTCCTCAAAACTCCAGGCCTACTCTGAGGTGGAGAGGGAGAGGAGAATAGGAAAGGCAAGCAAAGACTCTAGCCTATGAGGCTGTGAATCCCTCCTATTTATAGAGATCCCGTGTCAAACCCTAATGGGTCCTTCCCTAGTAGGTATTGGATCTGCATCCAATAAGACAAGGGCTCCGTCGGATATCTCATATCCGAACCTCTACTCATCGCAATGCCTACCATATGTGTGTGACCCTCTAGGCCCAATATCGAGCTGGCCGTGAGTCATACCTGTCAGAACTCCTTCTAACTCAGTGAATTATTATCTCTGTAATAATTCACTCGACTCATCGACTACGGACGTACTAGGCCACTACGCCGTAGTCCCCAGACGATACAAGGGAATCCAATCCATTGGACCTGTTTGTCCTTAGTTACCATGTACCTATAGTCCCTCATCCATCTAATATCCCAAAAACCGTATATCGAGCATGGTGCTGTCAGACCCATACGGTTTCTACTCGAGTCTCGCTCTAATCGGATTCTCCCGGAGAACTCTTTCTCTCTCAACCCGAATGACCCTGGCCAGGGATTTGTCTGAGCAAGAACACATAGGATATTCCTCTCATGACGCCGAGAGTGGATGATCCTCTATTGACACTCAATAGCCCTCGTAAGGTCGACTACCACTCCCAATGACCAGTTATACTAGATCTGGGGACAGCCAAACCTATAAGTCTGGTATCAAAGAGTGGAGCACTCATACAGGACATCCTTGGTGTCTCAAGTCTAAGGACCAGATACACCACTGGGACTACGGAATCGCTGTCTGACAATAAGGCATCATCAACCATCCAGTATTCCGTAAGCGGATCAATCAGTGAACTCATTCTCCAATGAGCACCTGTACTGTATCCCTAGTGTCCCTACACGAGCAGCTATGAGACCAGCTGCATCCATCATATGGACGGGTATACAGCACACCAGTCTATCCGGTTATCACGATGTCCTTCTCGAGTAACCTATGACCGGGATTATTTAGGATATGTGTTTAAAGGTGAATCGATCTCATTATCGTGATCTCATCACGATCCGATTCCCATTGCACAAATCCAAGGATATCACAATATATATATGCACATATGCAATTGTTATAAAGTGATATACGCCAAAATATAATAAGCAAAAAGATTATGTATCAAGTCACATGTGCCATCACTCACATGATTGGCTTGCTGGGCACCTATGACTAGCATAAGTTTATGATGACATGTTGCTTGGATTTTTGAATCCAAGAGTTTCTATCAATATGGCATATTGATAGGGGGAGTTTGTTTAAACTCCGGGAGTTAAGGTTAACTCCGTCATCAAGTAGTTGTCATCATCAAAAAGGGGGAGATTGTTGAATCTCGTATTTTGATGATGAAACTATTTGATATATGTTTATGATTTAATCTGCGTTTTGAGTGACGCAGGATGCTTCGATCTGGATGAGACAATTAAAGCAGGAAAATCATCTTGTGCCGGAGGAACATGTCAGAAGATTGGACGTCAGGCCGGTGGATCGGCCGACGTATCGACAGAAGGCTTCGGGCCGTGGACTCGGGCAACGGGCCAAGAAGAGCGGGTATTGTCCCAAGGATATTGGAGTTGCAGAGCCAACTATCCGATTGGGCAATAGGCCGCAGGAAAGGACGATGCGCCGAAGAATTGGACGAAGCGTCGAGGGACCAATGACATGCCGGACAACTTGGTTAATTGCTAAGGATTAATTGTCTCGATCGAAGTTTTGTTTTACATGTGCAGGATTAACTACGATGAAAGTAAGACATGCAGCAGGAGTTGCGCGGGAGTCATGACAATGATCACGTTGGGAGTTCGAGAGCTCGACGGAAGTTCGGACAGTCGTCGGAGGTTCTGCGGGAACAAATCCGAGAAGTCCAGAAGCTTGCCAAAGGAGCTCGTCGGAACTTGCCAAGTGGATCGTCGCAGTCCACGAGTTTGCCGGAAGTCCGTAGGAGCATCACCGAGGGTTCATCGGATGATCGACGGAAGTTCGCCGGAAACTCGCCAGAAGAAGCGAGTGATGCACCGAAGCAAGCTGCAGAATATGTCTTAGGAAATAATTGTAGTTAGCACTTTGATTAAGTTAGAAATGGGAGGTGATCCCATTAGCTTAATCTTAGGGCAATTGGGCCCCTGAAGAACTCAAATTGGGTCGAATGGTTCAACCCATTCGGACCCAGGTTGCTGTGGGAGGTGCAACCGCCCAGGCAGGGAGGTAGCACCGCCCAGGCTATGTCTCCCAGCGAGACTGGGCGGTGCAACCGCCCCAGCAAAGAGGTGCAACCGCCCAGGGCTCAGTCTCCGAGCGAGACTGGGCGGTGCAACCTCCTCTGTCAGGAGGTAGCACCGCCAGAGCTCAAGTTTCGAGCTCTGCCAGGCGGTGCAACCTCCCCAGTCAGGCGGTGCAACCGCCTGAGCTTGGTCTTCGAGCTCTGGCAGAGAGGTGCAACCGCCCCTGACAGAGGTGGCACCGCCCAGAGGCTCAGTCTTCGAGCTCTGCCAGGCGGTGCAACCTCTCCAGTCAGGAGGTGCAACCGCCTGATCCCGGAATTCCGGGATTTGATCGTTTTGAGCTCCAAATTTGAACTGGGTTGGGGCCTATAAATACCCCACCCATTCAGCACTGAAAAGATACAGAACTACACCAAATTCTTTATATTTTCTGTGATTCTAAGAGCTCAAATTTGTGTTAAGTCCAAAAGTTCTCCTCTTTCAGTTCTTCAAGTCTTGAGTTGTAAAAAGAGGAGAGAAAGGTTCTGTAAGGGTTGTCTCCTGAGCCCGTCAAAAGGAGTGAAACTGTAAAAGGGTAGTTGGCCTTCGCCTATTGAAGGAAGGCCTCTAGTTGACGTCGGTGACCTCGTCGGTGGAGGAAGCCAAAAGTGGAGTAGGTCAAGACTGACCGAACCACTCTAAATCTCTGGTTTGCTTTTATTTTGAGCACTTTATCATTACTGCAAACCTCCTACATAGCTACTGCTCTCTGCGCTTTTACGAACAAGTTTCTAAGTTTTGATCTTTCCGAATCTGCATTCAGACGTAAATCGGTGTTTTCGTACGATCTTTACATTGCAGTTTACATTTATGTTTTGATTCTATTTATAACTACAAACTGTCTTCTGCGCTTTTACGAACGAGTGTCTAAGTTCAGATCTTTCCGAATCTGAGCTTAGACATAAACTGCGCTTAGACGCAAACTGTGTTTAGACGCAAACTGCGCTTAGACGCAATCTGCGCTTAGACGCAAACTGCGCTTAGACGCAATCTGAGCTTAGACGCAAACTACGCTTAGATGCAAACTGCGCTTAGACGCAATCTGCATTTAGACGCAAACTGCATTTAGATGCAAACTGCGTAAACTGCGCTTAGACGCAAACTGTGTTTAGACGTAAACTGCACTTAATCATAAGTAATCTTAGAATCGGCTTTTGCATCAAAATAGTTTTTATCGAATGAACGCAGCTTTCGTTTTTAATCGCTGAAAGATTTCCGCTGCACTAATTCACCCCCCCCTCTTAGTGCTCTCGATCCTAACACTTTCTGGGTTTAATAGGCTTCTATCGCAAGTTCGTGGAAAACTATGGAAAGATCAGTGCTCCACTTACTTCCTTACTGGAAAAAGATGTCTTCCAATAGTTGGATAGAGCCTCCGCTGCCTTCGACAAACTTAAAGCACCCATGACGATGACGCCGGTGCTAACACTACCAGATTTCAACCAACCCTTCATTATTGAGGCTGACGCAACTGGAGTCGGAATTGGAGCCATTCTCATGCAAGATGGTCAACCACTCGCATATACTAGTAAGGCATTATCTCCCTCCCATCAAAATAAGTCAACATATGATAAGGAGATGCTCGCCATTGTGCGCGCAGCAACGAGGTGGAGACCCTACTTGATTGGTCGACGATTTTAAATTAAAACTGACCATAAAAGCCTCAATTACTTTTTGGACCAAAAGATATCATCCCCTAAGTAGCAAAAATGGGTAACAAAACTTCTTAGATTAGATTATGAAATAACTTACAAAAAGAGGAAAGAGAATATTCTTGCAGATGTGCTTTCACAGCTACCCGAGCAAGCTGAAGTTTCGGCTGTTTTACTTCCGACCAGCGACTTCCTTGAGGATATTAAGATGGAATGGCAGGAAGATTCAGATACTAGTAAGATTATAAAAAAATTGGAGGAAGCACCAAGCTCCGTGGCTCATTACAATTGGGACTCAAAAGAATTACACTATAAGGGATGCATTATGCTTGTGACAAATTATATTTGCATCTTCACAAGCAGATTTTGCACAAAGTTATTCCATATGCAGGGTATTCAATTGAAAAGGAGTATGGCATATTACCCACAAACCGATGGCCAGACGAAAGTTGTAAATAAGTGCTTGGAGACAGCCCAAAGCCACCCACCAAATAAGACTACCCAAGGAGAACTCCAGACCCAGCCAAGTGCCATTATTGATTGACGGATCGTGACTCGACGACGACGACCCACTAATGAAGTGCTAATACAGTGGGCAAACCTACTAATAGAAGATGCCACTTGGGAGAACTATGACGACTTGAAGATCAAATTCTCAGAATTTATGAATCATCAGCCTTGAGGACAAGGCTGATTTGAAGAGGACGGGTCTGCTAGAACTCTAGCCTGAAGAGTCCTAATTGAGAGAGACATTCATGTAAAACCTACCTAAGTCGACCCCTATTAAAGATGTGAAGAGGCCGGCTAGGGTTAGGAGGTTGTTTTTTAGAGAAGAATAAGGAGTAGTAAAGAAATAGGAGTCTTGAGTAGGAGTCCTATTAGGAGTTGGTTAGAAGTAGGAGTCTTGAGTAGGAGTCCTATTAGGAGTTAAGGTTTAGAAGCCCTATAAATAGTCATGTATTCCTCCTCTTTTCATAAGTAATAGATGAATCTTTTCTGCAGCCTTTGAGCACCAACATGGAGGGAGGAACTGTTAGGATCAAGAGCACTAAGAGGAGAGGGGGTGAATTAGTGCAGCGGAAATCTTACAACGATAAAGCATGTTCGAACGATAAAAATGATTTCAGTGTGAAAGCCGATTCTAAGATTACTTTAACTTAAGATTAAGCGAGATGACGTTAAAATCAATCTATGAAGATAGTTTGCAGTTATGATGAAAACCAGAGTGTAAGTGCAAACTGAAATACGACGTTCGTACGAAGAAGCTGATTTACGTCTAAATGCTGATTCGTAAATCACTTGATTAGGCGAGATGCTGTTTAAGCAAGTATATAAAGGTAGTTTGCAGTTATGATTGAAATCAAAACGTAAATGCAAACTGAAATATGATGATCGTACGAAAAAACAGATTTACGTCTAAACGCTGATTCAAAAGTGCAAAGCTTGAAACCCGATCGTATATGCGCAGAAAGCAGTAAGCTTTAGAGGAGGTT
Organism: Musa acuminata AAA Group; assembly: GCF_036884655.1. Lineage (NCBI taxonomy): Eukaryota > Viridiplantae > Streptophyta > Magnoliopsida > Zingiberales > Musaceae > Musa > Musa acuminata. The sequence goes on from NC_088335.1 coordinate 22,771,757, forward strand.
TGCAGTAAAGATAATATGCTCAAAGTAAATGCAAACCGAGATTTAGAGTGGTTCGGTCAATCTTGACCTACTCCACTTTTGGCTTCCTCCACCGACGAGGTCACCGACGTCAACTAGAGGCCTTCCTTCAATAGGCGAAGGCCAACCACCCTTTTACAGTTTCACTCCTTTTGACGGGCTTAGGAGACAACCCTTACAGAATTTTCTCTCCTCTCTTTACAACTCAGAACTTGGAAGAACAGAGGGAGAAGAACTTTTGGCCTTTACAACAATTTTGAGCTCTAAGAATCACAGAAAAAGATCAAGATTTCGGTGTTAGTTCATTGCTCTTTCAGTGCGGAATGGGTGGGGTATTTATACGCCCCAACCCAATTCAAATTTGGAGCTCAAAACTGTCAATTCTCGAAATTCCGGGATCAAGCGGTTGCACCTCCTGACTAGAGCGGTTGCACCACTTGGCAGAGCTCGAAGACTGAGCCTCTAGGCGGTGCTACCTCCTGTCATGGGCGGTTGAACCTCCTGATAGAGCTCGAACACTGAGCTCAGGTGGTTGCACCTCCTGACTAAGGCGGTTGCACCGCTTGGCAGAGCTCGAAGACCGAGCTCAAGCGGTGCCACCTCCTGTCAGGGGAGGTTGCACGGCCCAGTCTAGCTCGGAGACTGAGCCCAAGGCGGTGCCACCGCCTGGTTGGAGCGGTTGCACCTCCTAGTCTCGCTCGGAGACTTAGCCTAGGCGGTGCAACCTCCTGCCTTGGGCGGTTCAACCGCTTGGCAGAAATCAGGGTCCGAATGGGTTGATCCATTCGGCCCAATTTAGGTTTTTCAGGGGCCCAATTGCCCCAAGATTAAGTTAATGGGATCACCTCCCATTTCCAACTTAATCATTGTGCTAACTACGATTTTTACTAAGACATTTACTGCAACTTACTCCGGTGCGTCAATCGCTTCTTCCGGCGAGCTTCCGGCGAACTGCCGTCGATCATCCGATGATCCCTCGGTGATGCTCCTGTGGACTTCCGGCAAACTCCTGGACTTGTGACGATTCACTTGGCGAGTTCCGACGAGCTTCTTTGGCAAGCTTATGGACTTCTCGGATTTGTTCCCGCAGAACCTTTGACGACTGTCCGAACTTCCGTCAAACTCTCAAACTCCCAACGTGATCATTGTCTTGACTCCGGCGTAACTCCTGCTGCATGTCTTACTTTCATCGTAGTTAATCCTGCACACTTATCTCAACATATAGATTAGATAACAAATGACAATTGACTTCATCATCAAAATCTGAGATTCAACAATCTCCCCCTTTTTGATGATGACAATCAATTGATAATGGAGTTAACCTTAACTCCCCTTGTCTATATGCCATACTTGAGATAAGTCATTCTTGAATTCAAAACCTAAGAATTCAAGAGACATATTGATAAGTTAAAATCATTTGAACTTATCAATACTCCCATCATGATTTCCATCATGATGTATCTCTCTGAAGATGATGTCATGGCTTGACATTCATTTTCAAATATAACAAGTTTGAATGATGATAATAGTAGCAATTCATCATATTGTAAGATATCAACATGTAAAGCTGCGAAGTAAGATTTTGATATCATTATATGATGTATGCATTTCAAATATTGTAGCAAGTATTGCATTTCATCACATAGTAAGATATCAACTCGTAGAATTTCGATGCAAGTTTTTGTTTGATATCTTGACATGATACAAATCATAGCATCTGTTCATATATCTCTTGGTGATACAAGCATGGCATAATCATAGCATCAGTGTTTATAGTATCAATTCATATATTTCTCCCCCTTTGTCATCAACAAAAAACATGGTAGTTGTGATACCAGGGGAACAATATAAGCAAATTATCAAGCATATAAAGGAAGGCATGATACGTAGATTGCTTTGAATACTTCTTCCTTTTTTTTTTGTAATAATCTTTTTGCATGAAGGAGGAAAGCCATTTGTGATACCAACTATTTGTGAGTTTACTTTGAGTCTTGTCCGAAGGCATGATATGTGTGTGAAACAGCTTTTTACAAGTAAAAATACTATCATCCATATTTCAAGATAGAATTCATAAGCAGGAATTATTTCATCAAATTCATTTCAGAAGAAATATTTTTCATAAGAGTGTATGAGAAAATCCGATTTTTAGCATTCCAATTGTTAAGCGAATCCGAAAATGAAATTAACTCTTTCATGCATTCGGACAAGACTATGCTACAGATTTTCAAATACAATCATGAAGACAAAACATTTTTGTATTCAACACATAATTTCCAACATGTTATTTAGGCATGTAATGGCAATCAAGTGATTTGATCATTCAATAAAGTCCGAAAAATAATTTTAACTAGTTTATGTATTCGGACACATCAACATTCCTAATTCTCTTCTTATGAAATCAAATTGCTCTTCACTTAGAGGTTTTGTAAAAATATCAGCTAGTTGATGTTTAGTATCAATGAACTCTATGATTACATCATGATTAGTAACATGATCTCGTATAAAGTGATGTCTAATATCAATTTGCTTTGTTCTTGAGTGTTGTATAGGAGTTTTCGTTAAGCATATTACACTTGTGTTATCACATTTAATGGAAATGTTTTTAAGATGAATTTTGTAATATTCTAAGGTGTTTTTCATTCATACAACTTGTGCACAGCATGTACTTGCTGCAATATATTCAGCTTCGATTGTTGATAGTGCAACCGAGTTTTGTTTCTTAGATGACCAGGAAACAAGGGCATGTCCTAAAAATTGACATGTTCCTGATGTGCTTTTTCTATCTAGTCTACAGCCAGCAAAGTCCGCATCAGCATAAGCAATTAACTCAAGATTCTCTGATTTTAGGTACCATAATCCTAGATTTGTGGTACCATTAAGATATCTAAGTATTCTTTTAACTACTTTGAGATGAGATATCTTAGGGTTTGATTGAAATCTAGCACAAAGTCCTACACTGAACATGATGTCCGGTCTAGTTGTAGTGAGGTAAAGTAAACTTCCTATCATACCCCTATAAGTTTTTTGATCAAAGCTTTCTCCACTTTCATCAATTTCTAACTTAGTGGAGGTGCTCATAGGAGTGTTAATAGCCTTTGAGTTATTTATTTTAAACTTTTTTAGTAAATTCATAGCATATTTAGTTTGACTAATAAAGATGTCATTGCATAGTTGTTTGATTTGTAAGCCTAAGAAGAATGTTAATTCTCCCATTAAACTCATTTCGAATTCAAGACTCATAGTTTTAGCAAAAGATTCACAAAGAGATTCATTCGTGGAACCAAAGATAATATCATCAACATAAATTTGAACAATAAGAAAATTATTTTTAAAATTCTTGATGAATAATGTAGTATCAACCTTGCCTTTTATGAAATTATTTTCAATAAGAAAAGAACTAAGTCTCTTATACCACGCTCTCGGAGCTTGTTTTAAACCATAGAGAGCTTTAGTTAATCTAAACACATGATTAAGGAGGCTATTATTTTCAAATCTAGGAGGTTGTTCAACATAGACTTCTTCGGAAATAAAGCTATTAAGAAAAGCGCTTTTAACATCCATTTGAAACTGCTTAAAATTATTACTACTAGCGTAGGCAAGGAGCATCCTTATGGCTTCTAATCGAGCCACAGGAGCGAAGGTTTCTTCGTAATCGATACCTTCTTCTTGGTTGAAACCTTTGGCCACTAATCTAGCCTTCTTTCTAACCACGATACCATTTTCATCTTGCTTGTTAATAAAGACCCATTTAGTACCAATAAATAAATGGTCATTTGGCCTAGGAACAAGCTTCAATACCTCATTTCTCTCAAATTGATTCAATTCATCTTGCATTGCGATAATCCATGAATCATCTTTCATGGCTTCGTCAACGCATTTGGGTTCAATTTGGGAGAGAAAAGCGGAGTTGGCACAAAAATTTTTAAGAGAAGATCGTGTTTGAACCCCCTTTGATATGTCTCCTAAGATTAGCTCCTTAGGATGAGCATCTACATACTTCCAATCCTTGGGTAAGGATGTTTTGGAAGTGGATGCATCCAAGTTGCTAGTTGGAGACGGGGTTTCATTTAAATTCAAGGAATCAAAATTAACATCATCATCAAAATCGTTTTTCCTAATTTTGGAAATCTCATTGAAAACAACATGAATGGATTCTTCAATGATTAAAGTTCTTTTATTGAAGATACGAAAAGCTTTAGAAACCGAAGAATAACCAAGAAAGATTCCTTCATCGGATTTAGCATCAAATTTTCCTAAGTTTTCCTTTTCATTCAAGATAAAACACTTACACCCAAAGACTTTAAAGTATGAAACATTGGGTTTTTTGTTGTTCCATAACTCATAAGGAGTTTTGGTGAGTAAGGGTCTTACTAGAACTCTATTCAAGATATAGCATGCGGTGTTTACGGCTTCGGCCCAAAAATAATTGGGTAGGCTATGTTCATTTAACATGGTTCTTGCCATTTTTTGTAAATTTTGATTTTTTCTTTCTACTACTCCATTTTGTTGAGGATTTCTTGGAGTAGAGAAATTATGGTTGTATCCATTGAGTTCACAAAATTCTTGGAAATCATGGTTTTGAAATTCTCCTCCGTGATTACTTCTAATTGACGAAATCATAGAACCCTTCTCATTTTGAACAAGTTTAAAAAACTTGGTAAAATATCTAAAGCATTCATTTTTCTGTTTTAAGAAGTAAGTCCATGTATATCTGCTATAGTCATCCACAATGACGAAGGCGTATTTGCTACCTCCTAGACTTGATGTAGAGATTGGTCCGAACAAGTCCATATGGATCAATTGTAAGGGCCTAGAGGTGCTTATTTGATTCTTAGATTTGAAACTACCCTTAATTTGTTTACCTAATTGGCAAGCATCACATACATTATCTTTGATGAACTTGTTATGAGGAATTCCTCTTACAAGTTCTTTAGATGATATTTGAGTGATTAGTTTCATTCTAGCATAACCTAATCTTCTATGCCATAGCCAAGCATCCTCATTCAAAACCGAAAAACACATTTCATTACACAAATCATTGATGTTAATAGTGTATACGTTATTTTGTTTTAATGCAATCATAGACATGTTTTTGTGTGGTTTTCAATGATGCAAGCATTAGATTCAAATGACAATATATTCTTTATCACATAATTGACTAATGCTCTAGAGGTTATGTTTTAAACCATCAACTAACAAAACATCTTTAATAAAGAAGTTGGATTTATTACCTATGGTTCCTTTGCCAATGATTTTACCCTTGTTGTTGTCGCCGAAGGTGACATAGCTTTCGTCTATGCTAGTGAGCTTAGAGAATTGAGATGGATCTCTGGTCATATGCCTTGTGCATCCACTATCAAGGTACCCATTTGCTTTAGGGTGCCTCAAAAATAGATCTACATTGTTTATCATGTTGCATAGAGTTTATTCGGACTAATTTTCTTGAATGGACAATAATGCGTTTTGTGTCCAAGTTTGCAACAAAAGTTGCATTTGCTTTGGTGTCGAATATGTAAGATGGGGCCTTTTATGAAGGTGGTTGGATTTTGGTGAGGACTTCTCACAAATCCAATTCGACTTCTATCACGCCCCTCCAAAATATCGACAATATTTAAAATTTTCATCACAACTAACCCAGGATCCAAACACACATTTGAGGTCACTAAGAAACATTCAGATCAAAATTTCACCTCTATAGTCTACAAATTCATCACCCTGTGCAGTTCATAAACATACCACACATCACTCGATAATTCATATAATCTGAACTCAACTCATCAAAATAATAACCACACATAAATTCACAAGTGGGGAAGTCTATGCAGTCACCAAATCAACGATTACCATAAGTTCATATCATTACATGAATTTAACTTAACATTCCAAAATCCTATACATGAGGGATCCTTTAACTTACACAAAATCCACAGGTTTAGATTCATCATCACATTTTATTAGATGCAGAGTAGCTTATACAACAAACACATATATGCTAACAAAGATCTGCCCAAAATCTTCTAAACTTTCCACTGCCTCAGCCCAATCTTAACATTTAAGCAAGCGATATGCTATCTTGAAAAATTTATCAACAAATAGGGTGAGCATAAAGAGCTCAGCAAGTGACTAACATATCCATATCAAAATAGTACAATTTCCAAAGAGATATAGTTTCAAAATACAAGGCAGAATATACGATTTCGTAGACATAATATCATTAGGAGCAAAAACACAATTGTCCTTTCAATCTTACATATTTGGTTCCTGACAGATGGGGCATAGAGTGATTGGAGCATATCAGAAACAAAAGAAACATATCAGAGCTTATCAATGGCATATAAAATGTTCCGAAGCATATCAACGACATATGGAACATTTCGAAGCAAAATCATCAATGAATGAAGCATTTCAGAGCATATCAAAAACAAATATTGTACAGAAGCTCAAACGTCGTCCTTGACGTTGCAATCATATCATTTTTATCCAGAGCATGAACAGAAACAACTCACCAAAACTCTGGATGTCATATCAAACATATAGAAGGTGTAGTGGGATCTCAGTCAGAATGTGATTCATCCATTTCTGAATGACCACCTGACAAAAGTCTCCCACGTCTGGGAGCTCCATCCACCCACGTCTAGGTGAAGTCAGAGGGGGCCGGCAGAGCATCGCAGGCTCTAAGCACATACCCTTTACCATTTCTGGCAAAGGTCCAGAATATCCCACAGAGCAGGACCCCACAGAGCGGGCAATAAGCGCATACCCTTTACCATTTCTGGCAAAGGTCCAGACAATCCCACACACCAGAGTACAAGAGGGCAGTTTTAACAATAAGTAGCATATATCGGAAGCACACGCGGAACAACAAAACGTGCATGTGCCTTTTCGAGACAATACGAAACAAAGAACAAATCTCTCACAAATGTATTCAGATTTGGAATGAAATGAAAACAAGAGTGTACAGGGATTCCAAGCAATCATATTTAGCTCAATTCCAATAAGAAGGTTAGACAAATTCAAATATCCAAAGGAACGGAACAGAATACGCGAAATCGACCAAAGCTCGATTTCGGACAGAATTCTAGTGGCACATCAAACAAATACTTCAGAATATCAATTATGCTCCAATACCCATAAGAAAGCTATGGTCGAACCATATATCAATCTATATTCTGATGGAACAAATTTTATATGAAACAGGGTTCCCAACACGGAGTTACCTTGATTTGGTAACACAAGGTCAAAAACACAATCACTGTTTTGCAGAATTTATAGGGTCAGATTCAACAGATAATAGGGTAGGCAATTGAATTCCAAAATTTTTAAACTATAAGTCAAAAGAAATATTTTCAAGTCTAGTTTCAAATAAAATCAGTTTGGTATAAATCAGAATTTTCAACAGGGAGTTATAGGCATTTTAGTATCGATAGGTTAGAAATCTTGAACCCTGTTTTACAGCGTCTATAGGCTCATTTGAAACAGATGTTTGGGTAAGTATTCGGTGTCCAAAATCTACAAAATCAGTGTCAAAAGGAAGATATAAGAGTCTAATTTCAAACAAAATAGTTCCTGCCCGAATTCACATTTTGTACTAAAACTTATAGCTGAAAGAGTGTATAGGGGTCAGTTTACCGAAAAAACTTCAGAATCCAAGGTTCTATGTCCAAAGAGAGACATATCAGTTTCTAAATAGAAATCCTTCAATTTATTTTGAATCAACATAAAAACAGGGACTAAAAATTCTGTAGTATGGGGTTAGAACACTTGCCTTTGAGAATTTTGACCCGAAGTGAAAAGATTAAAGCAAGAACCCTAAAAACCCCAATTTTTTTTTCTTCTTCTTCTTCTTCTTCTTCTTCTTCTTCTTCTTCTTTCTTTCTTTCCCTGATCACCCACGAGCTGCCTTCTCTGCTTCCTTAAGAACGAAGGCAGAGAGGCTTAAACGGTGGAATTTGTCATTTTGTGTGTTTTGCAGTTTAGTCCTTGTTTTTATCATATTCACGATTAGGTCCTTAGGGTTTACATATAGGTCCCCAGATTCTTTCTTTTTTTTTTTGAATAGATCTCCCAAATCTTACAAATAAGTTACCTCTAATTCATACTCTATTTCTTTTGTCAATTTAAGATAAATGCTTACATTATCACCAGAAATTTATACGAAAATTCGAAAATGAGGGGTGTTACAACTTCTTTTGGGAACGTGACCCTTGTTTGCAAGGATCATGTTCAATGACTTGCTACCAACCTCGAATTTCTTCAAGGTGTCCTTAAGTAGCAAGTTTTCCTTTTGGAGAGTTTCTAGATCATGGCATTTTATGCATGAACTTAAACTATCATGATATTCAGTTTTTAACTTATCAAAATTACAAGTAAGACTATCATGCTCCTTTTTTAGCAATTTATATTTTCTACTAATAATCTTGCATTCATCAAATAAGTTATGGAAGGCATTTAATAATTCATCAAATGATAAATCTGCATCTATTAAATTTGTTACCTCCTCTCCGATGGCCATCAAGGCGTAATGAGCAACTTGCTCGGTGTTGGACTCCTCTTCTTCGGACGTGCTCGAGTCATCCAATGTTGCTTTGAGCGCCTTCTTCTTTGATGTTTTCTTCTTGACTTAGGGACAATCACTTTTGTAGTGTCCCGGCTTCTTGCACTCATAGCAAATAACTTGGTCCTTCTTGGGTTCAAATTTATTTTTTATCTCATTCTTAAACTTGTTTCTTTTAATAAATTTTTTAAATTTTCTTGTTAGAAGTGCCAAGTCATCATCATAGTCCTCATCACTTGAGTTTTCTCTCAAGTGTTCTTCTAAAGTTTTAAGTGCCATATCCTTCCTGTTCTTTGGAAGGATGTCTTCTTGCTCTTCATGAGCATTGCAAGTCATCTCATAGGTCATTAATGACCCGATTAGTTTTTCAAGAGGGAAATTGCTTAGATCTTTTGCCTCTTGAATAGTAGTGACTTTAGGATCCCAACTTTTAGGAAGGGATCTTAGAATCTTATTTACGAGCTCAAAATCTGAAAAACTTTTTCCGAGTCCTTTTAGACCGTTGATGACATCCGTGAAACGGGTAAACATGTCGCCAATGGTTTCACTCGGTTTCATCCGGAAAAGTTGGAAAGAATATAACAGAAGATTGATTTTTGACTCTTTCACTCTACTTGTGCCTTCATGAGTCACTTCGAGTGTGTGCCAAATATCAAATGCGGTTTCACAAGTCGAAACATGGTTAAACTCGTTTTTATCAAATGCACAAAATAAGGCATTCATAGCCTTTGCATTAATAGCGAAAGCCTTCTTCTCCAATTCATTCCAATCGATCATTGGAAGAGAAGGCTTCGAAAATCCATTTTTGACAAGATTCCAACGTTCAAAATCCATTGAAATAAGAAAGATCCTCATTCGGGTCTTCCAATAGGTGTAGTCCGTCCCATTGAACATGGGTGGATGTGTAATAGAATGGCCCTCTTGGTTTCCGACGTATGCCATCTCTCTTGGGTTTTTAATCCGTTAGAAAGTTGACCCCGCTCTGATACCAATTGTTAGGATCAAGAGCACTAAGAGGGGGGGGGGGTGAATTAGTGCAGCGGAAATCTTACAACGATAAAGCACGTTCGAACGATAAAAATGATTTCAGTGTGAAAGTCGATTCTAAATTACTTTAACTTAAGATCAAGCGAGATGACGTTAAAATCAATCTATGAAGGCAGTTTGCAGTTATGATGAAAACCAGAGTGCAAGTGCAAACTGAAATACGACGTTCGTACGAAGAAGCTGATTTACGTCTAAATGCTAATTCGTAAATCACTTGATTAGGCGAGATGCAGTTTAAGCAAGTATATAAAGGCAGTTTGCAGTTATGATTGAAATCAAAACGTAAATACAAACTGAAATATGATGATTGTACGAAAAAACAGATTTACGTCTAAACGCTGATTCGAAAGTGCAAAGCTTGAAACCCGATCGTATATGCGCAAAAAGCAGTAAGCTTTAGAGGAGGTTTGCAGTAAAGATAATATGCTCAAAGTAAATGCAAACCGAGATTTAGAGTGGTTCAGTCAATCTTGACCTACTCTACTTTTGGCTTCCTCCACCGACGAGGTCACCGACGTCAACTAGAGGCCTTCCTTCAATAGGCGAAGGCCAACCACCCTTTTACAGTTTCACTCCTTTTGACGGGCTTAGGAGACAACCCTTATAGAATTTTCTCTCCTCTCTTTACAACTCAGAACTTGGAAGAAAAGAGGGAGAAGAACTTTTGGCCTTTACAACAATTTTGAGCTCTAAGAATCACAGAAAAAGATTGAGATTTCGGTGTTAGTTCATTGCTCTTTCAGTGCTAAATGGGTGGGGTACTTATAGGCCCCAACCCAGTTCAAATTTGGAGCTCAAAACTATTAATTCCCGGAATTCCGGGATCAGGCGGTTGCACCTCCTGACTGGAGCGATTGCACCGCTTGGCAGAGCTCGAAGACTGAGCCTCTGGGCGGTGCTACCTCCTGTCAGGGTCGATTGAACCTCCTGACAGAGCTCGAAGACCGAGCTCAGGCGGTTGCACCTCCTGACCGAGGCGGTTGCACCGCCTGGCAAAGCTCGAAGACCGAGCTCAAGCGGTGCCACCTCTTGTCAGGGGAGGTTGCACCGCCCAGTCTCGCTCGGAGACTGAGCCCCAAGCGGTGCCACCGCCTGGCTAGAGCGGTTGCACCTCCCAGTCTCGCTCGGAGACTAAGCCCAGGCGGTGCAACCTCCTGCCTTGGGCGGTTCAACTGCCTGGCAAAAATCAAGGTCCGAATGGGTTGATCCATTCGGCCCAATTTGGGTTTTTCAGGGGCCCAATTGCCCCAAGATTAAGTTAATGGGATCACCTCCCATTTCTAACTTAATTATTGTGCTAACTACGATTTTTACTAAGACATTTAGTGCAACTTGCTCCGGTGCGTCAATCGCTTCTTCCGGCGAGCTTCCGGCGAACTACCGTCGATCATCCGATGATCCCTCGGTGATGCTCCTGCGAACTTCCGGTAAACTCCTGGACTTGCGATGATTCACTTAGCGAGTTCTGACGAGCTTCTTTGGCAAGCTTATGGACTTCTCGAATTTGTTCCTGCAGAACCTTCGACGACTGTTCGAACTTCCGTCAAACTCTCGAACTCCCAACGTGATCATTGTCTTGACTCCGGCGCAACTCCTGCTGCATGTCTTACTTTCATCGTAGTTAATCCTGCACACTTATCTCAGCATATAGATTAGATAACAAATGACAATTGACTTCATCATCAAAATCCGAGATTCAACAGGAACCCCTATAGAGTTCCAAGGAGGCCGATCCCATAAAGAGATCAACCCCAAGTTTAGAATCTACAAGGGTTCTAACAGTTACTCGAGAGGGATATCGTGATAACCGGACAGACTGGTGTGCAGTATACCTGTCCATATGATGGATGCAGCTGGTCTCATAACTGCTCTTGTAGGGATACTAGGGATACAGTACAAGTGCTCATTGGAGAATGAGTTCACTGATTGATCCGCTTACGGAATTCTTGATGGTTGATAATGCCTTATTGTCAGACAGCGATTCCATAGTCCTAGTGGTGTATTTGATCCTTAGACTTAGACACCAAGGATGTCCTGTATGAGTGCCCCACTCTTTGATACCAGACTTATAGGTTTGACTGTCTCAGATCTAGTACAGCTGGTCATTGGGAGTGGTAGTCGACCTTACGAGGGCTATTGAGTGTCGATAGAGTATCACCCACTCTCGGCATCATGAGAGGAATATCCCATGTGTTCTTGCTCAAACAAATCCCTGGCCAGGGTCATTCGAGTTGAGAGAGAAAGAGTTCTCCGGAAGAATCCGATTAGAGCGAGACTCGAGTAGAAACCGTATGGGTCTAACAGCACCATGCTCGATAAACGGTCTCTGGGATATTAGATGGATAAGGGACTATAGGTACACGGTAACTAAGGACAGACATGTCCAATGGATTGGATTCCCCTATATCATCTGGGGACTACGACGTAGTGGCCTAGTACGTCCGTAGTCGATGAGTTGAGTGAATTATTATAAAGATAATAATTCACTGAGTTAGAAGGAATTCTGACAGGTATGACTCACGGCCAGCTCGATATTGGGCCTAGAGGGTCACACACATATGGTAGGCATTACGATGAGTAGAGGTTCGGATATGAGATATCCGACAGAGCCATTGTCTTATTGGATATCCAATAAGCCCCTGAATTATTGGATCCCATGGACGAGATCCAATAAGAGCCCATGAGAGATTATTGGATAGAGATCCACTAATCTAAAAGGCTTGGGTTATTGGATGCAGATCCAATACCCAATAGGCGAGGATCTATTAGGGTTTGAAAGGGGACCTCTATAAATAGGAGGGATTTAGAGCCACATAGGCTAGAGCCTTTGCTTGCCTCTCCTATTCTCCTCCCCTCTCTACCTCAGAGCAGGCTTGGAGTTTTGAGGAGCATCGTCGCAGCCCTATTGTGTGGATCACCGCTAGAGAGGAGGACGCTTGACCTCCTTCACCTTCTCCTAAAGATCTATAAGGAAATAGGGATATACGATCTCCCTAGGTAACACAATCTACTCTATACACAGTTTTAAGTTTCGCGGATTTTGCGCACCAATCTTCGCACGACAACGAACATCTCTTTGGGAATCGGGGATTTTGTTTTCTTGTTTTTCCGCTGCGCATGTGATGTCGCCCCTAAGATTTCCCAACAGTGGTATCAGAGCCAAGTTGTTCGTGCGAATGATTGGTTTTGAACTGCGTGTGTTGTGTTTAGGAAAAACTTTTGACGTCAAAATCGTTGACGCAACAGTGAGAAAGGGCAGCAACAGTTGCTGCCCTTGATCTGCGTGCGTGCAGCGCAACCGCAGGCAGGCAGCATAGGGGCTGCGTCTGCAGCAGTCGGCCGGTGGCCTGCTTGCAGCAGGCTTGCGTCCGGCGGGGCTGGCAGCCCGCGGGCAGAGGCGCCTACGGCCGCTTCTCCTGCGGGGTGAGGCGTCGTAGGGCAGCAGCGCCTGTCGCTGCTGCTCCCGCCGACGAAACCCCCCCGTAGGGGCGGTCGCCCGGCAGGACAGCACCGCCTACGAGAGTTGCCCCGCGGGCATAACCGCCCGCGGAGGCGGCAGCGCCCGTAGGGGTGCCAACTTCTAGGGGCAGCACCGCCTGTGGGCGTTGTCCCGTCGGCAGAACAGCCCGCGGGGGTGCCCACCCCCAGCGGTAGCGCCGCCAGCGAGCGTGCCGCCTGAAGCCCTCGCCTCGCCGCATAGGCCGCCGCCAGCAGGGTGGCGTCGGTGGCAGCAGCAACGGGGAGTAGGGATTAGGGTTTTCTGGGCAAAAGATAGTTTTGCCTCTCGTAATTTGAGAAATTCCAGTTTCTATCTCTTATCTAAATTATGAAAATACCCCTATAAATTCAGAAATTCCCTATATGTCCCTGATTTCATAAAATACTAATTAATTAAAAGGTTTAGTTGATTATTATTTTTTATCACTATCTAGTAGTCCTACATGATGATGATTATTTATACATGTGATGTATGATGTGTGGACGGATGATCATGGACCGTGTGATGTGTGTACTTGTGATTATTATTATTGAGGTCTGCGAGCCTCCATTATATTTCTCATTTATTATCAGGCCTACGTGCTTATGATTAAGTTGTAATCACATGAGGAGGCGTAGCGGGAGCGTGGATGTGATAGCGGGACCCACGAGACGGACGATCGCGATGCATGAAGATGCATCGAGATGTCGACGGAACCGACGAGGACGAGATGGACGATCACAGGGCATGGAGATGCACCGTTGCACACATAGATCTTGTTGTGAGTGATTAGGCCTACTGGCTCGGGCCTAATCACATTAGGTTATGGTCCATGATCATCTGGTGTGATTGCTTATACACATACTAGATATGTATATATATTTGCATGCGATGTAGATATATATTATATATGTATATGTGTGACATGTCATATTAGGAGATCAAATCATAGAAACATCTCTCTCGATAATATTAAGTCGGTAAATATGAGGCAATTAGATTGACCCACGTGGCCTTCCATCGTTATAAGTAGGAACCGATTCCCGATGTAGGTTGAGTTGGTCGAGTCCCTCAAGATTCACCTATATCGCGATTCGCTATCTTGCTTACGACATAGAGATGTCACCGGTGACCTGATGGTATGGTATGCTTGGTCGAGTCCCTCGAGGGTATATCATCAAATCAGACTCATCTTGTAATGAAGGTGTTGACTTAACCGAGCATCATAGTTCGTCGAGTCCCTCGAGACCATAGTGATTCGGAGGCTGAACAGGATGGGAATCACAAGGAGTTGTGATCGGCAAGAGTTGCCTACCTTTTAGGCTTAGTGTGATTGGTCGAGTCCCTCGAGGTTATACTAAGACACTGATTGGATCCTGATCCCCACTAGAAGTCTGTCGGAGACTTCCGTTTCACGTGCTGAGGGTGTCGTGTGACTCGTTAGTAAAATAGTGGGAGCATACTTCGTGCAAAATCTGCATGTTATTCATTTCTACTGCATCTTTATTTTTAGAAAATGTCATTTTTAATTCCCTTACGTGGCATACTTGATGTCAACCGCCTCACTGGTCCAAATTATACAGATTGGCTCCGTAACTTGAGAATTGTTCTCACGACGGAGAAAATCATGTACGTCCTTGATACAGTGATGCCTGCACCCGAAGAAGGGGCAAGCGAGGATGAGATCGCTCGCTACATGAAGTACATTGATGACTCCACTCTTGCTCAGTGCTATATGTTGGGTTCTATGACTCCTGAGCTACAGAAACAACATGAAAAAATGGATGCCAGATCCATTCTCCTACATATCCGTAAATTGTTTGAGGAACAGGGAAGGACTCAGCGATATGAGATATCCAAGCGTCTCTTCCGCGCTAGGATGACTGAGGGGACACCGGTTCAGAATCATGCCCTAAAGATGATTGAGTGGATAGAGAAACTCACAGGTCTAGGAATGGTCCTAGAGGATAACTTGTGTGTGGATATTGTGCTACAATCCCTACCAGATTCCTTTTCACATTTCATAATGAATTTTAATATGAACAAGCTTTAGGTGACTCTCCCAGAGCTCCTCAATATGTTGAAGGAGGTAGAGAGTACTATTAAGAAAGAGAAGCCAATTCTCTACATTGGTGAGACCAGAAAGAAAAGGAAAGCAGAAAGGTCCCTTGAGAAGGGAAAGGGCAAGGGCAGACCAGGTAAAGCAAAGGTTGCTAAGAAAGACCCAGCAAAGGACAAAGGTTAGTGCTTCCACTGTGGTAAAGATGGGCATTGGAAGAGGAACTACAAAGGGTACCTTACAGAAAGGGTGAAATAGAAGCTTGGAGAAGCTTCAGGTACATTCATGATCAATCTCCAATTGTCAGATTTTTGTGATAGTGCATTGGTATTGGATACCAGTATTGCTTATCACATCTACAATTTATTGTAAATTCTAGCAAAGCCTAGGGGAGATTGGCGAGAGGAATATTGCATAAAGGTTTGTTTATGCTGAGCACTACTCTACATATCATGAATGTAAGTGTCTAAGAGGAAACGAGATGAGGTGAACAGTGCATACCTATGGCATTGTAGGCTAGGTCACATCCATGAGGGAATGATTTAAAAGTTGCTATATGATAGATATTTAGATCCATTCGACTGTGTCATATGCAACTTGCGAGCCTTGCCTTCGTGAAAAGCTGATCAACTCTCTATTTAGTGGAACTGGAGAGAGAGCCACTAAGCTGTTGGAACTCATACATAGTGATGTATGTGGACCCATGTCAACTTATGCCATTGGTAGTTACTCTTACTTCATTACCTTTATTGATGATTTCTTAAAGTATGGATATGTGTACTTAATGAAGTATAAGTCCGAGGCTTTCGAGAAATTCAAAGAGTATAAGAATGAGGTGGAGAACCAGACTAGAAAGAGTATCAAAACTCTTCGATCAGATCGAGGAGGTGAGTATTTAAATACAGAGTTTACTCAGTTCTTCAAGGACCATGGGATATATCCCAATAGACACCTCCTTATACACCTCAGCTCAATGGTGTCTTTGGAAGGAGGAATGGTACGCTATTAGATATGGTACGGTCCATGATGAGTTTCGCTGACCTACCCATCTTATTCTAGGGATATGCCCTAGAGACCGCAGCTTACCTTCTAAATAGAGTTCCAACTAAGTCGGTAGTGTCTACACCATATAAGATATGGAAAGGGAAGAAGCCTGATCTTAAGGTCGTTAAGATTTGGGGCTGCCCTGCCCACGTTAAAAGACACAACCCCGATAAGTTAGAATCAAGAACAGAGCGATGCAAATTTGTGGGATACCCCAAGGAAACTTGTGGGTACTATTTCTATCATCTCGAGGACCAAAAGATCTTTGTAGCTAAGAGAGCTGTGTTCCTTGAGGAGGAACATATTCTTGGTGGAGATAGTGGGAGAATGATAGAGTTGAGCGAGGTTGGAGAACCAAGCTCAAGCACCACTCTATAACCCGAGTCTGTTCAGGTACCTAATACACAAGTTTCAACTTTACACAGGTCTGATAGAGTATCCCATTGTTAGGACTCTAGCTAGGAGAGTCCTAATTGAGAGGAACATTCTGTTAGGACTCTAGCTAGGAGAGTCCTAATTGAGAGGAACATTCTGTTAGGACTCTAGCTAGGAGAGTCCTAATTGAAAGGGACATTCTATTAGGAGGTTTTTTCTTAGAGAAGAATTAGGAGTTGTAAGGGAATAGGAGTCTTGAGTATGAGTCATATTAGGAGTTGGTTAGAAGTAAGAGTCTTAAGTAGGAGTCCTATTAGGAGTTAGGGTTTAGAAGCCCTATAAATAGCCATGTATTCCTTCTCTTTTGATAAGCAATAGATGAATCTTTTCTACAGCCTTTGAGCAGCAACTTGGAGGGAGGAACCCCTATAGAGTTCCAAGGAGGCCGATCCCCTAAAGAGATCAACCCCAAGTTTAGAATCTGCAAGGGTTCTAACACCTGGTATCAGAGCAGCGTTCTTGGCATCTCGCTGCCCTTCCATTGCCATCCATCAACCCTCCACAACCATCCAAAGCAATTCCCACAATTGCTTAAAAGATCGTTGCCGAATTCCACCATCATCTCCACCACCGCAGATCAACCTTTGATCTCCCCGTGAATTGCAACAGGTTCTGGTTTCCTACCTTACTACTGCTGCAATTTATTTATCCCTATCCGAAAATCCAAAAAAAAAAAAAAAAAATTCGTTCTTGTATTGCTGCAAATTTTCATCGTAAGTTGCTGAAATTTTTCGACGAGAATTCTGCTATCGCAACTTACACTAATTTTCTTGCTGTTACTGTCGAAATTTTCTTGATGGACATCCTTGCTATCATATAAACTGAGATATTGCTGTCAACTCTCTCCTCAAATCTCTCAAATTTTTGTGGAGATTTCGTCGAGAAACCGCTGTTTCTTCGACGATAATTCTGCTCTTACAAGACAACACAATTCTGCAGCAAATTTTCACTGATTTTTATCAAACCTATACATGCCTTTAACTCGTCAACAAAAGAGAGATCTTAACATCACAGATTTGGAGTCATATACTATGGCATCTGAGGACGCAATCAATGCTAAATTTGAAGCCTTTGAGGCACGAATGGAGGATAAGATTCGGACTCTCCTTATCGAATTCAGTTTGGGCCGACCACCAAGCCCGAAGAAATCACATCAAGGAGAGAGCTCTAACCAATCACATCATGCCCAAAGAGATGACTTCCAAGAGAGGGGAGGCTCTATGACCGACCCCAACTATTCGCGCATGAGAGTGGACTTCCCTAGATGGGAAGAAGGAGACCCAATTGGTTGGATCTCGCGCGCTGAGCGATATTTTCGGTACCATAAAACTGCGGATGCATCCATGGTGGAAATTGCAGCTATACATCTTGAAGGGGATGCCATACAATGGTTTGACTAGTTTGAACACACTTATGGAGCCCTTTCATGGCGACAATTCAAAGAAGGACTACTGATCCGCTTCGGACCAACTTATTACGAGAACATTGACGGACAACTAGCAAAGATCCGACAAACCTCCACCATTCAGGAGTACCAAACCAGGTTTGAAAGGTTATCTAATCAAACTCGTGATTGGTCTGAAAAATAGTTATTGGGGACTTTTATTGAGGGCTTAAAGCTGGAGATCCGGGGAGAAGTTAAGGCGCGACAACCATACACGCTTATGGCAGCCATCTCTTTCGCATGACTTCAAGAGGAGCGATTGAACCATGAAGCCCGGAGGACAAGGATCACTCCACAACCTACAATACTAAAGCCCTCAGCCCCCCCTACTATCAACCGAGTCCCTGCACCGAAAAGGTTAACAAGAGAAGAACTTCGGGAGCGATCTGCGAAGGGGTTATGTTGGCATTGCGACGAGCCGTGGAGCCGCGAGCATCGCTGTAAAAAAGGTAGACTTCTTATGATTGAACCAGTAGAAGAAGAGGTCATTGAACATCTAGAAGAGAGCCTTGAACATGAAGAAGAAGATATGGAAGAAGAGCCATAGCCGACCAACATTACGGTACACGCACTAGTCGGCTATTCAAATCCGCAAACGATGAAAGTTGGTGGCCTTCTCAAACAACAGCCGATCACTGTTCTCATCGACACGGGTAGCACTAATAACTTCCTGAATAGTAAGGTTGCTGCTCGGATGGCATTGCATATTGAAGGTTGCAGCAAGTTCGATGTAAAGGTTGCCGACGGTAGAATCCTAAAGTGCGACCAAAGATGCCCGCAGGTGAAACTATTACTACAAGACCAAGAAATTATCACCGATTTCTTCCTCCTACCAATCGATGACTATGAGGCAGTGCTTGGTATAGAATGGCTGACTACACTAGGTGATGTCTCTTGGAACTTTTCTAAATTAATTATGAAATTCTACTGTAAGGGCAAACAAATCATCCTACGCGGGAAGCGCGGAAGCAACGTTACCACTGTTTCGACCCAACGAATGGAGAAAGTTTTACACAAGGTAAATGGTGCCTTTTTGATGCACCTCCAGCAGCACCCAGAGGGGAAGAAAATAGAATTTGAAGATCAAAATCTTGCCCAATTGCTTACTGAATTTGCCGACATATTTACTGAACCGCGCGGTCTTCCTCCTTCTCGGCAACATGACCATCGAATTCCAATCCTTCCAGGCAAGCCACCAGCAAACACTCGACCATACCGATATCCTCACCTCCAGAAAGATGAAATTGAAAAGATCGTAAAGGAGATGCTTGAAACAGGGGTGATTCGACCAAGTTGCAGCCCCTATTCCTCACCGGTGCTACTTGTACGCAAGAAGGACGGAACTTGGCGGATGTGCATCGACTACCGAGCTTTAAATGGCATCACCGTCAAGGACAAATACCCAATACCAGTGGTGGATGAACTTCTTGATGAATTGAAAGGAGCTCGAGTCTTCACGAAGTTGGACCTCCGATCCGGTTACCACCAAATTCGGGTATGTAACGATGACATTCCAAAAACTGCATTTCGCACACATGATGGCCATTATGAATTCTTGGTAATGCCTTTTGGACTCACTAATGCTCCTTCAACCTTTCAAAGTCTCATGAATGATATATTTCGGAGCTTTCTTCGTAAATTTGTGCTGGTATTTTTCGATGATATTCTCGTTTACAGCCCTTCTCTTGAGACTCACTTTCAGCATTTACGGATTGTTTTGACGATCCTTCGGGAGAATACTCTTTTTGTTAAGCAACCAAAGTACAGCTTTCTCCAGCAAAAAGTAGAGTACCTTGGGCATATAATATCAGAAGAAGGAGTGGCGGTAGACCCAACAAAAATTGAGGCAATGCAAGGCTGGCCGAAACCTACAAATATGAAATTACTACGGGGGTTCCTTGGACTAACGGGCTACTACCGAAAATTTGTTAAGGACTATGGGAAGATCAGTGCACCACTCACTTCTTTACTGAAAAAAGATGCTTTCCAATGGTCGGACAAAGCCTCTGCTGCCTTCGACAAACTTAAAGCAGCCATGACAACAACGCCGGTGCTTGCGCTACCGGATTTCAATAAACCCTTCATCATTGAGGCCGACGCATCTGGAGTCGGAATTGGAGCCGTTCTCATGCAAAATGGTCGACCACTCGCATACACTAGCAAGGCATTATCTTCCTCCCATCAAAATATGTCAGTATATGATAAGGAGATGCTTGCCATTGTACACGCAGTAACGAGGTGGAGACCCTACCTGATCGGCCGGCGATTTCAAATTAAAACTGACCATAAAAGCCTCAAGTACTTTTTGGAGCAAAAGATATCATCCCCTGAGCAGCAAAAATGGGTAACCAAACTTCTTGGATTTGATTATGAAATTATTTACAAAAATGGGAAAGAAAATGTTGTTGCAAATGCACTCTCACGGCTACCTGAACAAGCTAAGGTTTCAGCCATCTCCCTTCCTACCACCGGTCTCCTCAAGGACATTAGGGAAGAATGGAAGAAGGATCCAGAGATCAGCAAGATCATAAAAAAATTGGAGGAGGATCCAAGTGCAATAGCCCATTACACCTGGGATTCGAGGGATTTACGCTACAAAGGTCGCATTGTGCTTATACCTGACTCCCCTTGCATCGCAATCATCTTGCATGAAATGCACTCTATACCTTCAGCAGGGCACTCTGGATTCCTAAGAACCTACAAAAGAGTGAAGCAAAATTTTTATTGGAGAGGGATGAAAAAAATTATTGCTGAATATGTGGCACAATGTGATGTATGTCAACAGCACAAGGGTGAAACTGTGGCAAATCTAGGGAAGCTACAACCACTACCCATACCAGACTCAGTGTGGACTGACATCTCCATGGACTTCATTGAAGGGCTGCCATCTTCCAAAGGTAAAAGCACGATTCTCGTGGTGGTTGATCGACTTACGAAATATGCTCATTTTTGTGCTGTGAGAAATCCCTACACTGCTGCTAGTATTGCTCAGATTTTCATAGAAAATATTGTTAAACTGCATGGGATGCCAAGGTCCATCGTAAGTGATCGTGACAGGATCTTCACTAGTAAATTTTGGACCGAGTTATTTCAGTTACAAGGCACCAAACTCAAGATGAGCATAGCATATCATCCACAAACTAACGGCCAAACAGAGGTGGTAAATAGGTGCTTAGAGACGTACCTCCGGTGTTTCGCTAGCGACCGACCAAAAGAGTGGGCAAAATGGCTTCCTTGGGCCGAATGGTGGTATAATACTACATATCATTTATCTACAAAATGTGCCCCTTATGAAGCATTGTATGGTCGACCAGCACCTGTGATTCCAAAGTATGTAATTGGCTCGGCCAAGGTAGATCAGGTTGATCAAGAATTGATTGATAGAGACAAACTCTTACAACTGTTAAAAGATAATCTCTCTACCACTCAAGCCAGAATGAAGCAGCAAGCCGATACACGACGAAGTGAAAGAGAATTTTCAGTGGGAGATTGGGTTTATCTTCGCCTACAACCATACAAGTAACTCTCTATCAACACTCGAGCCTCCATGAAGCTATCCCCACGTTTTTATGGGCCCTATCAGATCACAGAGCGTATTGGAGCCGTGGCATACAGACTTAAATTACCTGAAGATGCCAAAATTCACCCTGTCTTCCACGTATCATGCCTAAAGCCCAAGTTGGGAGAACACGAGTCACCCCAGATCCAACTGCCCAACAAAACTAAGGATGGAGTTATTCAAGCCCAACCACAGGCCATCCTCGATCGCAGGATCGTGATGCGTCGCCGACATCCCTCTACTGAAGTACTAGTGCATTGGAATAATCTACCACTTGAAGACGCCACATGGGAACCATATAAGGAGCTGAAGACCCAGTTCCCTGAGTTCATGGAATCTCAGCCTTGAGGACAAGGCTGATTTGAAGAGGGCGGGTCTGTTAGGACTCTAGCTAGGAGAGTCCTAATTGAGAGGAACATTCTGTTAGGACTCTAGCTAGGAGAGTCATAATTGAGAGGAACATTCTATTAGGACTCTAGCTAGGAGAGTCCTAATTGAAAGGGACATTTTGTTAGGAGGTTTTTTCTTAAAGAAGAATTAGGAGTTGTAAGGGAATAGGAGTCTTGAGTATGAGTCATATTAGGAGTTGGTTAGAAGTAAGAGTCTTAAGTAGGAGTCCTATTAGGAGTTAGGGTTTAGAAGCCCTATAAATAGCTATGTATTCCTTCTCTTTTGATAAGCAATAGATGAATCTTTTCTGCAGCCTTTGAGCAGCAACTTGGAGGGAGGAACCCCTATAGAGTTCCAAGGAGGCCGATCCCCTAAAGAGATCAACCCCAAGTTTAGAATCTGCAAGGGTTCTAACACCCATCCTCTTGATCCTTAGACCTACGAGAAGGCTATTATGAGTATAGACTCCGGGAAGTGGCAAGAAGCCATGAATTCTGATATGGATTCTATGTACTCCAACAAGGTTTGGAACCTAGTTGATACGCCCGAAGGTATTGTACCCATCGGTTGCAAGTGGATCTTTAAGAAAAAGATCGGAGTAGATGGAAAGGTAGAGACCTATAAAGCAAGGCTAGTGGCTAAGGGGTATCGTCAAAGGCAATGTGTTGACTACGATGAAACTTTCTCACCCGTAGCAATGCTAAAATCCATCAGAATTCTATTGGCTATTGCAGTACACTATGATTATGAGATTTGGCAGATGGATGTGAAAACCGTATTCCTCAATGGGAACCTCGAGGAGGAGGTGTATTGCAACCTGAGGGATTTGTGTCCAAGAACTGCCCAGATAAGGTGTGTAGTTTGCTTAGATCCATTTATGGACTAAAGCAAGCTTCCCGAAGTTGGAACATAAGATTTGATGAGGCAATCAGATCTTATGACTTCGTTAAGAACGAAGATGAGCCTTGTGTGTACAGGAAGGTAAGTGGGAGTGCTATTACCTTTTTAGTGTTATATGTGGACGACATCCTGATCATTGGGAATAACGTAGGAATGCTATCCACAGTAAAGGCTTGGTTATCTAGACACTTCTCCATGAAGGACTTAGGAGAAGCATCCTATATCTTGGGGATTAGAATCTATAGAGATAGATCCAAGAGGATGCTTGGCTTGTCCCAATCCAGGTACATAGAAACCATTGTCAAAAGGTTTGGCATGAAAAATTCCAAGAGAGGTCTCATACCGATAAGACATGGGATATCGCTTTCTACGAGTATGTCCCCAAAGACTCCAGAAGAAAGGGCGAACATGGATATGATACCTTATGCCTCAGCAATAGGGTCTATCATGTATGTCATGCTATGTACTAGGCTTAATATAGCGCATGCTCTGAGTGTCACGAGCAGGTATTAGGCGGATCTAGGCTTGGAGTACTGGAAAGAAGTAAAGTGTATCCTTTGTTAGGATCAAGAGCATTAAGAGGGGGAGGGGGTGAATTAGTGCAGTGGAAAACCTTCTACGAAAAATAAAAACTGCGTTCGTTCGTTAAAAGTGATTTTGGTAAGAAAGCCGATTCGTAAATCACTTTAACTTTTGTTTAAATGAGATGCAACAAAGATATAAATGCAGTTTACAGTTATGATTCTAATCAGATAGTAGGCGCAAACTGAAATATGATATTCATACGAAAAAACTGATTTACGTCTAAATGCTGATTCATAAATCACTTGATTAAGCGAGATGCAATTTAAGCAAAGATATAAGGCAGTTTGCAGTTATGATAGAAATCAAAACATAGACACAAACAGAAATATGATGATCGTACGATGAAACTGTTTTACGTCTAAACGCTGATTCGAAAAGTGCAAAGCTTGAAACCCGATCGTATATGTGCAGAAAGCAGTAAGCTTTAGAGGAGGTTTGTAGTAAAGATAATATGCTCAAAGTAAATATAAACCGAGATTTAGAGTGGTTCGGTCAATCTTGACCTACTCCACTTTTGGCTTCTTCCACCGACGAGGTCACCGACGTCAACTAGAAGCCTTCCTTCAATAGGCGAAGGCCAACCACCCTTTTACAATTTCACTCCTTTTGACGGGCTTAGGAGACAACCGTTATAGAATTTTCTCTCCTCTCTTTAAAGCTCATAATATGAAAGAAAAGAGGGAGAAGAACTTTTGGCCTTTACAACAATTTTGAGCTCTAAAAATCATAGAACAAGATCAGGATTTCGGTGTATTTGTTGTTCCTTTCAGTGCTGAATGGGTGGGGTATTTATAGGCCCCAACCCAGTTTGAATTTGGAGCTCAAAACTGTCAATTCCCGGAATTCCGGGATCTGGCGGTTGCACCTCCTGACTGGAGCGGTTGCACCGCCTGGCAGAGCTCGAAGACTGAGCCTCTAGGAGGTGCCACCTCCTGAAAGGGGCGATTATACCTCCTGCAAGAGCTCGAAGACCGAGCTCAGGCGGTGCCACCGCCTGACTGAGGCGGTTGCACCTCCTGCTAGAGCTCGAAGACCGAGCTCAAGCGGTGCCACCTCTTGTCAGGGGAGGTTGCACCGCCCAGTCTCGCTCGGAGACTGAGCCCAAGCAGTGCCACCTCCTGGTTGGGGTGGTTGCACCACCCAGTCTCGCTCGGAGATTTAGTCCAGGCGGTGCCACCTCCTGGCTTGGGCGGTTCAACCGCCTGGCAGAAATCAGGGTCCGAATGGGTTGATCCATTCGGCTCAATTTGGGTTTTTCAGGGGCCCAATTGCCCCAAGATTAAGTTAATGGGATCACCTCCCATTTCCAACTTAATCATTGTGCTAACTACGATTTTTCCTAAGATATTTACTGCAACTTGCTCCGGTGCGTCAATCGCTTCTTCCGGCGAGCTTCCGGCGAACTTCCGTCGATCATCCGATGAACCCTCGGTGATGCTCCTGCGGACTTCCGGCAAACTCCTGGACTTGCGACGATCCACTTGGCGAGTTCCGACGAGCTTCTTTGGCAAGCTCATGGACTTCTCGGATTTGTTCCCGTAGAACCTCCGACGACTGTCCGAACTTCCGTCGGACTCTTGAACTCCCAACGTGATTATTGTCTTGACTCCGGCGCAACTCCTGTTGCATATCTTATTTTCATCGTAGTTAATCCTGCACACTTATCTCAACATATAGATTAGATAAAAAATGACAATTGACTTCATCATCAAAATCCGAGATTCAACAATCTCCCCCTTTTTTATGATGACAATCAATTGATAATGGAGTTAACCTTAACTCCCCCTGTCTATATGTCATACTTGAGATAAGTCATTCTTGAATTCAAACCCTTTGAATTCAAGAGACATATTGATAAGTTAAAATCATTTAAACTTATCAATACTCCCATCATGATTCCCATCATGATGTATCTCTCTGAAGATGTTGTCAAGGCTTGACATTTATTTTCAAATTTTACATAACAGGTTTGAATGATGGTAATTGTAGCAATTCATCATATTGTAAGATATCAACATGTAAAACTACGAAGTAAGATTTTGATATCATTACATGATACAAACAAGGCATTATAACAAACATAGCATCAATTCATATATCTATTGGTGATGCAAGCATGACATTAATACTCATATATTTCTCCTCCTTTGTCATCAACAAAAAGCATGGTAATTGTGATATCAGGAGAACAATAAGTGAATTTTGAGCATAAGTGTGAAAGTTGTTCATGCCTTTACATGTTATTTTCCAAGCATATAAAGGAAAGCATGATACATAGATTGCTTTGAAAACTTCTTCCTTTTTATTTGTTATAATCTTTTTGCATAAAGGAGGAAGGCCATTTGTGATACCAGCTATTTACTTTGAGTGAAATTAAAACCGATGAGAGATTAAATCATGAAGTTAAAGTCGATGAGAGATTGAATCATGTTTCATTTTTACAGGTATCAGGATATGTATGTGAAACAAATCTTTGCAAGTAAAAATACTATCATCTGTATTTCAAGATGGAATTTATAATTAGGAATCATTTCATCAATTCCATTTCAGAAAAATATTTTTCATATAATAAGTGTATGAGAAAATTTGATTTTTAGGATACCAATTGTTAAGCGAATCCGAAAATGAAATTAACACTTTCATGCATTCGGACAAGACTATGCTATACAATCATGAAGACAAAACATACTTATTGTTATGGAAATTTTTGTATTCAACACATAATTTCCAACATGTTATTTAGGCATGTAATGTCAATCAAGTGATTTGATCATTCAATAAAGTCTGAAAAATAATTTTAACTAGTTTATGTATTCGGACACATAAACATTCCTAATTCTCTTCTTATGAAATCAAATTGTTCTTCACTTAGAGGTTTTATAAAAATATCAGCTAGTTGATGTTTAGTATCAATGAATTCTATAATTACATCATGATTAGTAACATGATCTCGTATAAAGTGATGTCTAATATCAATATGTTTTGTTCTTGAGTGTTATATAGGATTTTTCGTTAAGCATATTGCACTTGTGTTATCACATTTAATGGAAATGTTTTTAAGATGAATTTTGTAATATTCTAAGGTGTTTTTCATCCATACAACTTGTGCACAGCATGCACTTACTGCAATATATTCAACTTCGGTTGTTGATAGTGCAACCGAGTTTTGTTTCTTAGATAACCAGGAAACAAGGGCATATCCTAAAAATTGACATGTTCCTGATGTGCTTTTTCTATCTAGTCTATAGCCAGTAAAGTCTGCATCAGCATAAGCAATTAACTCAAGATTCTCTGATTTTGGGTACCATAATCCAAGATTTGTGGCACCATTACGATATCTAAGTATTCTTTTAACTGCTTTGAGATAAGATATCTTAGGGTTTGATTGAAATCTAGCACAAAGTCCTACACTGAACATGATATCTGGTCTAGTTGTAGTGAGGTAAAGTAAACTTCCTATCATACCCCTATAAGTTTTTTGATCAAAGCTTTCTCTACTTTCATCAATTTCTAACTTAGTGGAGGTGCTCATAGGAGTGTTAATAGCTTTTGAGTTATTCATATTAAACTTTTTTAGCAAATTCATAGCATATTTAGTTTGACTAATAAAGATGCCATTGCTTAGTTGTTTGATTTGTAAGCCTAAGAAGAATGTTAATTCTCTCATTAAACTCATTTCGAATTCAAGACTCATAGTTTTAACAAAAGATTCACAAAGAGATTCATTCGTAGAACCAAAGATAATATCATCAACATAAATCTGAATAATGAGAAAATTATTTTCAAAATTCTTGATGAATAATGTAGTATCAACCTTGCCATTTGTGAAATTATTTTCAATAAGAAAAGAACTAAGTCTCTCATACCAAGCCCTCGGAGCTTGTTTTAAACCATAGAGAGCTTTAGTTAATCTAAACACGTGATTAGGGAGGCTATTATTTTCAAATCTAGGAGGTTGTTCAACATAGACTTCTTCGGAAATAAAGCCATTAAGAAAAGCGCTTTTAACATCCATTTGAAACAACTTAAAATTATTACTACTAGCGTAGGCAAGGAGCATCCTTTTGGCTTCGAATCGAGCCATAGGAGAGGAGGTTTCTTCGTAATCGATACCTTCTTCTTGGTTGAAACCTTTGGCCACTAATCTAGCCTTGTTTCTAACCACGATACCATATTCATCTTGCTTGTTTCTAAAAACCCATTTAGTACCAATAACTAAATGGTCATTTGGCCTAGGAACAAGCTTCCACACCTCATTTCTCTCAAATTGATTTAATTCATCTTGCATTGCGATAATCCATGAATCATCTTTCATGGCTTCGTCAACACATTTGGGTTAAATTTGGGAGAGAAAAGCGGCGTTGGAACAAAAGTTTTTAAAAGAAGAATGTGTTTGAACCCCCTTTGATGTGTCTCCTAAGATTAGCTCCTTAGGATGAGCATCTACATACTTCCAATCCTTGGGTAAGGATATTTCGAAAGTGGATGCATTCAAGTTGCTTGTTGGAGATGGGGTTTCATTTAAATTCAAGGAATCAAAATTAACATCATCATCAAAATCGTTTTTCCTGATTTTGGAAATCTCATTAAAGACAACATGAATGGATTCTTCAATAATTAAAGTTCTTTTATTGAAGATACGAAAAGCTTTAGAAACCGAAGAATAACCAAGAAAGATTCCTTCATCGGATTTAGCATCAAATTTTCCTAAGTTATCTTTTTCATTCAAGATAAAACACTTACACCCAAAGACTTTAAAATATGAAACATTGGGTTTTTTGTTGTTCGATAACTCATAGGGAGTTTTGGTGAGTAAGGGTCTTACTAGAACTCTATTCAAAATATAGCATGCAGTATTTACGGCTTCGGCCCAAAAATATTTGGGTAGGCTATGTTCATTCAACATAGTTCTTGCCATTTCTTGTAAATTTCGATTTTTTCTTTCTACTACTCCATTTTGTTGAGGATTTCTAGGAGTAGAGAAATTATGGTTGTATCCATTGAGTTCACAAAATTCTTGAAAATCATGGTTTTGAAATTCACCACCGTGATCACTTCTAATTAACGAAATTATAGAACCCTTCTCATTCTGAACAAGTTTAAAAAACTTGGTAAAATATCTAAAGCATTCATTTTTCTATTTTAAGAAGTAAGTCCATGTGTATCTGCTATAGTCATCCACAATGACGAAGGCGTATTTGCTACCTCCTAGGCTTGATGTAGAGATTGGTCCGAACAAGTCCATATGAATCAATTGTAAGGGCCTAGAGGTACTTATTTGATTCTTAGATTTGAAACTGCCCTTAATTTGTTTACCTAATTGGCAAGTATCACATACATTATCTTTGATGAACTTGATATGAGGAATTCTTCTTACAAGTTCTTTAGATGATATTTGAGTGATTAGTTTCATGCTAGCATGACCTAATCTTCTATGCCATAGCCAAGCATCCTCGTTCAAAACCGAAAAACACATTTCATTACACAAATCATTGATGTCAATAGTGTATATGTTATTTTGTTTTAATGCAATCATAGACGTGTTTTTGTGTGGTTTTTCAAAGATGCAAGCATTAGATTCGAATATGACAATATATCCTTTATCACATAATTGACTAATGCTCAAGAGGTTATGTTTTAAACCATCAATTAATAAAATATCTTTGATAAAGAAGTTGGATTTGTTACCTATGGTTCCTTTGCCAATGATTTTACCCTTGTTGTTGTCTCCGAATGTGACATAGCCTTCGTTTATGCTAGTGAGCTTAGAGAATTGAAATAGATCTTCGGTCATATACCTTGAGCATCCACTATCAAGGTACCATCTCTTGCTCCTAGCTTGCGATGGTATATGTTTCTATAAGAAAGGATGATTTTTATGTACCCATTTGCCTTTGGGTGCCTCAAAAATAGATCTACATTGTTTATCATGTTGCATAGAATTTATCATGGTTCCTTTAGGAACTCAAATTAATTTGTTCGGACTAATTTTCTTGAATGGATAATAATGCGTTTTGTGTCCAAGTTTGCAATAAAAGTTGCATTTGTCTTGGTGTCGAACATGTAAGATGAGGCCTTTTATGAAGGTGGTTGGATTTTGGTGAGGACTTCTCACAAATTCGATTCCACTTCTTTTGGGAACGTGACCCTTGTTTGCAAGGATCATGTTCAAGGACTTGCTACCAACCTCGAATTTCTTCAAGGTGTCCTTAAGTAGCAAGTTTTCCTTTTGGAGAGTTTCTAGATCATGGCATTTTTTGCATGAACCTAAACTATCATGATATTCAGATTTTAACTTATCGAAATTACAAGTAAGACTATCATGCTCCTTTTTTAGCAATTTATATTATCTACTAATAATCTTGCATTCATCAAATAAATCATGGAAGGCATTTAATAATTCATCAAATGATAAATCTGCATCTATTAAATTCGTTACCTCCTCTCCGATGGCCATTAAGGCGTAATGAGCAACTTGCTTGGTATTGGACTCCTCTTCTTCGGACGCGCTCGAGTCATCCCATGTTGCTTTGAGCGCCTTCTTCTTTGATGTTCTCTTTTTGACTTGGGGACAATCACTCTTGTAGTGTCCTGGCTTTTTGCACTCATAGCAAATAACTTGGTCCTTCTTGGGTTCAAGTTTATTTTTTGTGTCATTCTTAAACTTGTTTCTTTTAATAAATTTTTTAAATTTTCTTGTTAGAAGTGCCAAGTCATCGTCACAGTCCTCATCATTTGAGTTTTCTCTCAAGTGGTCTTCTGAAGTTCTAAGTGCCATATCCTTCCTGTTCTTTGGAAGGATGCCTTCTTGCTCTTCATGAGCTTTGCAAGTCATCTCGTAGGTCATTAATGACCCAATTAGTTCTTCAAGAGGGAAGTTGTTTAGATCTTTCGCCTCTTGAATATTAGTGACTTTAGGATCCCAACTCTTAGGAAGGAATCTTAGAATCTTATTTACGAGCTCAAAATCTAAAAAACTTTTTCCGAGTCCTTTTAGACCGTTGACGACATCCATGAAACGGGTAAACATGTCGCTAATAGTCTCACTCGGTTTCATCCGGAAAAGTTCAAAAGAATGTAACAAAAGATTGATTTTTGACTCTTTCACTCTACTTGTGCCTTCGTGAGTCACTTCGAGTGTGTGCCAAATATCAAATGTGGTTTCACAAACGGAAACACGGTTGAACTCGTTTTTGTCAAGCGCACAAAACAAGGCATTCATAGCCATTGCATTAAGAGCGAAAGCCTTCTTCTCCAATTCATTCCAATCGATCATTGGAAGAGAAGACTTCGAAAATCCATTTTTGACAAGATTCCAAAGTTCAAAATCCATAGAAATAAGAAAGATCCTCATTTGGGTCTTCCAATAGGTGTAGTCCGTCCCATTGAACATGGGTGGAAGTGTAATAGAATGACCCTCTTGGTTTCCGGCGTATGCCATCTCTCTTGGGTTTTAATCCATTTGAGAGTTAACCCCGCTCTGATACCAATTGTTAGGATCAAGAGCACTAAGAGGGGGGGGGGGTGAATTAGTGCAGCGGAAAACCTTCTACAAAAAATAAAAACTGCGTTCGTTCATTAAAAGTGATTTTGGTAAGAAAGCCGATTCGTAAATCACTTTAACTTTTGTTTAAACGAGATGCAACAAAGATATAAATGCAGTTTGCCGTTATGATTCTAATCAGATAGTAGGCGCAAACTGAAATATGATATTCGTATGAAAAAATTGATTTACGTCTAAATGCTGATTTGTAAATCACTTGATTAAGCGAGATGCAGTTTAAGTAAGGATATAAAGGTAGTTTGCATTTATGATATAAATCAAAACGTAGACGCAAACAGTGTTAGGATCGAGAGCACTAAGAGGGCGGGGGGGTGAATTAGTGAAGCGGAAAACTTTCTGCGATTAAAATCGAAAGCTATGTTCGAACGATAAAAACAACTTCTGTACGAAAGTTGATACTAATCAAGGTTAAAGTCAAACTAAGCAGGCAGTTTGCAGCTATGATGAAAACCAGAATATCGGCGCAAACTGAAATCCGATGTTCGTACGAAGAAACTGATTTACGTCTAAATGTTGATTCGTAAATCACTTGATTAGATAAGACACACTTTAAGCAAGAGTATAAAGGCAGTGTGCAGTATTGGTAAAGCTCAAAACGTAAATGCAATCTACAATATGATGATCATACGAAAAAGCAGATTTACGTCTAAACGCAGATTTACGTCTAAACGTTGAAACTTGTTCGTAAAATCACAGAGGGCAGTAGCTATTGAGAAGTTTGCAGTGAAGGTAAAATGCTCAAAGGAAATGCAAACCGAGATTTAGAGTGGTTCGGTCAATCTTGACCTACTCCACTTTTGGCTTCCTCCACCGACGAGGTCACCGACGTCAACTAGAGGCCTTCCTTTAATAGGCGAAGGCCAACCACCTTCTTACAGATTCACTCCTTTTGACGGGCTTAGGAGACAACCCTTACAGAAGTTTTCTCTCCTCTCTTTACAACTCAAACTTTGAAGAACAGAAAGAGGAGAACTAGCAGTTTTGAGCTCTAAGAACCACAGAAAGACAGTAAGATTTCGAGTGCGTGTTCTGTGCTTTCAGTGCTGAATGGGTGGGGTATTTATAGGCCCCAACCCAGTTCAAATTTGGAGCTTAAATTTGTTAATTCCCGGAATTCCGGGATCAGGCGGTTGCACCTCCTAACTGGGGCGGTTGCACCGCCTGGCAAAGCTCGAAGACTGAGCCACTGGGCGGTGCCACCTCTGTCAAGGGCGGTTGCACCTCTCTGCCAGAGCTCGAAGACCGAGCTCAGGCGGTTGCACCGCTTGACTGGGGAGGTTGCACCGCCTAGCAGAGCTCGAAACTTGAGCTCTGGCGGTGCTACCTCTTGACAGAAGAGGTTGCACCACCCAGTCTCGCTGGGAGACATAGTCTGGGTGGTGCTACCTCCTAGCTTGGGTGGTTGCACCTCCCACAGCAATCAGGGTCCGAATGGGTTAATCCATTCGGCCCAATTTGATTCTTTCAGGGGCCCAATTGCCCCAAGATTAAGCTAATGGGATCACCTCCCATTTCTAACTTAATCAATGTGCTAACTATGATTATTTCCTAAGACATATTCTGCAGCTTGCTCCGGTGCGTCAATCGCTTCTTCCGGCGAGTTTCCGATGAACTTCCGTCGATCATCCGACGAACCCTCGGTGATCCTCCTGCGGACTTTCGGCAAACTCCTGGACTTGCGACGATCCACTTGGCAAGTTCCGAAGAGCTCCTTTGGCAAGCTTCTGGACTTCTCGGATTTGTTCCCGTAGAACCTCCGACGACTGTCCGAACTTCCGTCGAGCTCTTGAACTCCCAACGTGATCATTGTCATGACTCCGACGCAACTCCTGCTGCATGTCTTACTTTCATCGTAGTTAATCCTGCACACTTATCTCAACACACAGATTAGACAAACAATTGACAATTGATTTCATCATCAAAATCCGAGATTCAACAATCTCCCCCTTTTTGATGATGACAATCAATTGATAATGGAGTTAACCTTAACTCCCCCTGTCTATATGCCATACTTCTTGAATTTAAAAACTTTATAAATTCAAGAGACATATTCCCATCATGATTCCTATCATGATGTATCTCTTTGAAGTTGATGTCAAGGCTTGACATTCATTTTCAAATATAACAAGTTTGAATGATGGTAATTGTAGCAATTCATCATATTGTAAGATATCGACATGTAAAGCTGTGAAGCAAGATTTTGATATCATTACATGATATACACATTTCGAATATTTAGCAAGTGTAGCATTACATCACATGGTAAGATATCAGTTCATACGATGCAAATTTTTATTTGATATCTTGATACAAGGCATATAGCATTGATAGCAATCATATATTTCTTGGTGATGCAAGTATGGCCTAATCATAGTATCAGTGATAGCAACCATATCAACATCAATGATAGCAAACATATCAATTCATATATTTCTCCCCCTTTGTCATCAACAAAAAAGCATGGTAGATGTGATTCCAAGAGAACAATATAAGCAGATTATCAAGCACATAAAGGAAGGCATGACACGTATAATGCTTTGAATACCTCTTCTCCTTGTATGTTATAATTCTTTGTGCATGAAAGAGGAAACTCATTTTTCCAAAAATAAGGGTGTACAGGAAAATCAGATTTTTAGCATTCAATTTGTTAAGCAAATCCGAAAATGAAATGAACTTTTCCAAAACATAATTTCCAACATGTTATTTGATCAAGTGATACCAAAGCATGTAATACTAATCAAGTGATTTGATCATTCAATAAAGTCCGAAAAATAATTTTAGCTAGTTTAAGTATTCAGACACATCAACATTCCTAATTCTCTTCTTATAAAATCAAATTATTCTTCACTTAGAGGTTTTGTAAAAATATCAGCTAGTTGATGTTTAGTATCAATGAACTCTATGATTACATCATGATTCGTAACATGATCTCGTATAAAGTGATGTCTAATATCAATATGTTTTGTTCTTGAGTGTTGTATAGGGTTCTTTGTTAAGCATATTGCACTTGTGTTATCATATTTAATTGGAATATTTTTAAGATGAACTTTATAATCTTCTAAGGTGTTTTTCATCCATACAACTTGTGCACAGCATGCACTTGCTGCAATATATTCAGCTTCGGTTGTTGATAGTGCAACCGAGTTTTGTTTCTTAGATGACCAGGAAACAAGGGCATGTCCTAAGAATTGACATGTTCCTGATGTACTTTTTCTATCTAATCTATAGCCAGCAAAGTCCGCATCAGCATAAGCAATTAACTCAAGATTCTCTGATTTTGGGTACCATAATCCTAGATTTGGGGTACCATTAAGATATCTGAGTATTCTTTTAACTGCTTTGAGATGAGATATCTTAGGGTTTGATTGAAATCTAGCACAAAGTCCTATACTGAACATGATGTCTGGTCTTGTTGTAGTGAGGTAAAGTA
Source organism: Musa acuminata AAA Group (assembly GCF_036884655.1). NCBI lineage: Eukaryota > Viridiplantae > Streptophyta > Magnoliopsida > Zingiberales > Musaceae > Musa > Musa acuminata. Next base: position 22,806,264 of record NC_088335.1, read on the forward strand.
AACTTCCTATCATACCCCTATAAGTTTTTTAATCAAAGCTTTCTCCACTTTTATCAATTTCTAACTTAGTGGAGGTGCTCATAGGAGTGTTAATGGCTTTTGAGTTATTCATATTAAACTTCTTTAGTAAATTCATAGCATATTTAGTTTGACTAATAAAGATGTCATTGCTTAGTTGTTTGATTTGTAGACCTAAGAAGAATGTTAACTCTCCCATTAAACTCATTTCGAATTCAAGACTCATAGTTTTAGCAAAAGATTCACAGAGAGATTCATTCGTAGAACCAAAGATAATATCATCAACATAAATTTGAACAATGAGAAAATTATTTTTAAAATTCTTGATGAATAATGTAGTATCAACCTTGCCTTTTATGAAATTATTTTCAATGAGAAAAGAACTAAGTCTCTCATACCAAGCCCTTGGAGCTTGTTTTAAACCATAGAGAGCTTTAGTTAATTTAAACACATGATTAGGGAGACTATTATTTTTAAATCCAGGAGGTTGTTCAACATAGACTTCTTCGGAAATAAAGCCATTAAAAGAAGCGCTTTTAACATCCATTTGAAACAACTTAAAATTATTACTACTAGCGTAGGCAAGGAGCATCCTTATGGCTTCTAATCGAGCTACGGGAGCGAAGGTTTCTTCATAATCGATACCTTCTTCTTGGTTGAAACCTTTGGCCACTAATCTAGCCTTGTTTCTAACCACGATACCATTTTCATCTTGCTTGTTTCTAAAGACCCATTTAGTACCAATAACTAAATGGTCATTTGGCCTAGGAACAAGCGTCCACACCTCATTTCTCTCAAATTGATTCAATTCATCTTGCATTCCGATAATCCATGAATCATCTTTCATGGCTTCATCAACACATTTGGGTTCAATTTGGGAGAGAAAAATGGCGTTGGCACAAAAATTTTTAAAAGAAGATCGTGTTTGAACCCCCTTTGATGTGTCCCCTATGATTAGCTCCTTAGGATGAGCATCTACATACTTCCAATCCTTGGGTAAGGAAATCTGGGAAGTGGATGCATCCAAGTTGCCAGTTGGAGATGGGGTTTCATTTAAATTCAAGGAATCAAAATTAACATCATCATCAAGATCATTTTTCCTAATTTCGGAAATCTCATTGAAAACAACGTGAATGGATTCTTCAATAATTAAAGTTCTTTTATTGAAGATACGAAAAGCTTTAGAAACCGAAGAATAACCAAGAAAGATTCCTTCATCGGATTTAGCATCAAATTTTCCTAAGTTATCCTTTTCATTCAAGATAAAACACTTACACCCAAAGACTTTAAAATATGAAACATTGGGTTTTTTGTTATTCCATAACTCATAAGGAGTTTTGGTGAGTAGGGGTCTTACTAGAACTCTATTCAAAATATAGCATGCAGTTTTTACGGCTTCGGCCCAAAAATATTTGGGTAGGCTATGTTCATTCAACATGGTTCTTGCTATTTCTTGTAAATTTCAATTTTTTCTTTCTACTACCCCATTTTGTTGAGGATTTCTTGGAGTAGAGAAATTATGGTTGTATCCATTGAGTTCACAGAATTCTTGGAAATCATGGTTTTGAAATTCTCCACCATGATCACTTCTAATTGACGAAATCATAGAACCCTTCTCATTTTGAACAAGTTTACAAAACTTGGTAAAATATCTAAAGCATTCATTTTTCTGTTTTAAGAAGTAGGTCCATGTATATCTGCTATAGTCATCAACAACGACAAAGGCGTATTTGCTACCTCCTAGACTTGATGTAGAGATTGGTCCGAACAAGTCCATATGGATCAATTGTAAGGGCCTAGAGGTGCTTATTTGATTCTTAGTCTTGAAACTACCCTTAATTTGTTTACCTAATTGGCAAGCATCACATACATTATCTTTGATGAACTTGATATGAGGAATTCCTCTTACAAGTTCTTTAGATGATATTTGAGTGATTAGTTTCATGCTAGCATGACCTAATCTTCTATGCCATAGCCAAGCATCCTCATTCAAAGCCGAAAAACACATTTCATTACACAAATCATTTATGTCAATAGTGTATACGTTATTTTGTTTTAATGCAATCATGGACATGTTTTTATGTGGTTTTTCAATGATGCAAGCATTAGATTCGAATTTGATAGTGTATCCTTTATCACATAATTGACTAATGCTCAAGAGGTTATGTTTTAAACCATCAACTAACAAAACATCTTCAATAAAGAAGTTGGATTTGTTACCTATGGTTCCTTTGCCAATGATTTTACCCTTGTTGTTGTCTCCGAAGGTGACATAGCCTTCGTTTATGCTAGTGAGCTTAGAGAATTGGGATGGATCTCCGGTCATATGTCTTGAGCATCCACTATCAAGGTACCATCTCTTGCTCCTAGCTTGTGATGGTGTGGGTTTCTACAAGAAAGGATGATTTTTAGGTACCCATTTGCTTTTGGGTGCCTCAAAGATAGATCTACATTGTTTATCATGTTGCATAGAGTTTATCATGGTTCCTTTAGGAACCCAAGTCAGTTTGTTTGGACTTATTTTCTTGAATGGACAATAATGCGTCTTGTGTCCAAATTTGCAACAAAAGTTGCATTTGGTTTGGTGTTGAACATGTAAGATGTGGCCTTTTATGAAGGTGGTTGGATTTAGGTGAGGACTTCTCACAAATCCAATTCCACTCCTTTTTGGAACGTAACCCTTGTTTGCAAGGATCATGTTCAATGACTTGCTACCAACCTCGAATTTCTTCAAGGTGTCCTTAAGTAGCAGGTTTTCTTTTTGGAGAGTTTCTAGATCATGGCATTTGATACACGAATTTAAACTATCATGATATTCAGTTTTTAACTAATCAAAATCACAAGTAAGACTATCATGCTCCTTTTTTAGCAATTTGTATTTTCTATTGATAATCTTGCATTCATCAAATAAGTCATGGAAGGCATTTAATAATTCATCAAATGATAAATCTGCATCTAATAAATTTGTTACCTCATCTCCGATGGCCATTAAGGTGTAATGAGCAACTTGCTTGGTGTTGGACTCCTCTTCTTCGGATGCGCTCGAATCATCCCATGTTGCTTTGATCGCCTTCTTCTTTGTTGTTCTCTTTTTGGCTTGAGGACAATCACTCTTGTAGTATCCCAGCTTTTTGCACTCATAGCAAATAACTTGGTCCTTCTTGGGTTCAAGTTTATTTTTAGTGTCATTCTTAAACTTGTTTCTTTTAATTAATTTTTTAAATTTTCTTGTTAGAAGTGCCAAGTCATCGTCACAGTCCTCATCACTTGAGTTTTCTTTCAAGTGGTCTTCCAAAGTTCTAAGTGTCATATCCTTCCTGTTCTTTGGAAGGATGTCTTCTTGCTCTTCATGAGCTTTGCAAGTCATCTCATAGGTCATTAATGACCCAATTAGTTCTTCAAGAGGGAAGTTGTTTAGATCTTTTACCTCTTGAATAGCAGTGACTTTAGGATCCCAACTCTTAGGAAGGGATCTTAGAATCTTATTTACGAGCTCAAAATCCGAAAAACTTTTTCCGAGTCCTTTTAGACCGTTGACAACATCCGTGAAACGGGTAAACATGTCGCCAATAGTCTCACTCGATTTCGTTCGGAAAAGTTTGAAAGAGTGGAACAAAAGATTGATTTTTAACTCTTTCACTCTACTTGTGCCTTCATGAGTCACTTCGAGTGTGTGCCAAATATCGAATGCAGTTTCACAAATCGAAACACGATTAAACTCGTTTTTATCAAGTGCGCAAAATAAGGCATTCATAGCATTTGCATTGAGAGCGAAAGCCTTCTTCTCCAAATCATTCCAATCGATCATTGGAAGAGAAGACTTCGAAAAATCATTTTCGACAAGATTCCAAAGTTCAACATCCATAGAGATAAGAAAGATCCTCATTCGGGTCTTCCAATAGATGTAGTCCGTCCCATTAAACATGGGTGGACGTGTAATAGAATGGCCCTCTTGGTTTCCGGCGTAAGCCATCTCTCTTGGGTTTTAATCCGTTTGAGAGTTAACCGGGCTCTGATACCAATTGTTAGGATCGAGAGCACTAAGAGGGGGGGGGGGTGAATTAGTGTAGCGGAAAACTTTCTGCGATTAAAATCGAAAGCTGCGTTCGAACGATAAAAACAACTTCTGTATGAAAGTTGATACTAATCAAGGTTAAAGTCAAACTAAGCAGGCAGTTTGGAGCTATGATGAAAACCAGAATATCGGCGCAAACTGAAATCCGACGTTCGTACGAAGAAACTAATTTACGTCTAAATGCTGATTCGTAAATCACTTGATTAGATAAGATGCAGTTTAAGCAGGAGTATAAAGGCAGTGTGTAGTATTGGTAAAGCTCAAAACGTAAATGCAATCTGCAATATGATGATCATACGAAAAAGCAGATTTACGTCTAAACGCAGATTTACGTCTAAACGCAGATTTACGTCTAAACGCAGATTTACGTCTAAACGTTGAAACTTGTTCGTAAAATCATAGAGGCCAGTAGCTATTGAGAAGTTTGCAGTGAAGGTAAAATGCTCAAAGGAAATGCAAACCGAGATTTAGAGTGGTTCGGTCAATCTTGACCTACTCCACTTTTGGCTTCCTCCACCGACGAGGTCACTGACGTCAACTAGAGGCCTTCCTTCAATAGGCGAAGGCCAACCACCTTCTTACAGATTCACTCCTTTTGACGGGCTTAGGAGACAACCCTTACAGAAGTTTTCTCTCCTCTCTTTACAACTCAAACTTTGAAGAACAAAAAGAGGAGAACTAGCAGTTTTGAGCTCTAAGAACCACAGAAAGACAGCATGATTTCGAGTGTGTGTTCTGTGCATTCAGTGCTGAATGGGTGGGGTATTTATAGGCCCCAACCCAGTTCAAATTTGGAGCTCAAATCTGTCAATTCCCGGAATTCTGGGATCAGGCGGTTGCACCTCCTGACTAGGGCGGTTGCACTGCCTGGCAGAGCTCGAAGACTGAGCCTCTGGGCGGTGCCACCTCTGTCAGGGGCGGTTGCACCTCTCTGCCAGAGCTCGAAGACCGAGCTCAGGCGGTTGCACCGCCTGACTGGGGAGGTTGCACCGCCTGGCAAAGCTCGAAACTTGAGCTCTGGCGGTGCTACCTCTTTACAGAAGAGGTTGCACTGCCCAGTCTCGCTCGGAGACTGGGGTCGGGGCGGTGCCACCTCTTGGCTGGGGCGATTGCACCGCCCAGTCTCGCTGGGAGACATAGTCTGGGCGGTGCTACCTCCTGGCTTGGGCGGTTGCACCTCCCACAGCAATCAGGGTCCGAATGGGTTAATCCATTCGGCCCAATTTGATTCTTTCAGGGGCCCAATTGCCCCAAGATTAAGCTAATGGGATCACCTCCCATTTCTAACTTAATCAATGTGCTAACTACGATTATTTCCTAAGACATATTCTGCAGCTTGCTCCGGTGCGTCAATCGCTTCTTCCGGCGAGTTTCCGACGAACTTCCGTCGATCATCCGACGAACCCTCGGTGATCCTCCTGCGGACTTTCGGCAAACTCCTGGACTTGCGACGATCCACTTGGCAAGTTCCGAAGAGCTCCTTTGGCAAGCTTCTGGACTTCTCGGATTTGTTCCCGCAGAACCTCCGACGACTGTCCGAACTTCCGTCGAGCTCTTGAACTCCCAACGTGATCATTGTCATGACTCCGACGCAACTCCTGCTGCATGTCTTACTTTCATCTTAGTTAATCCTGCACACTTATCTCAACACACAGATTAGACAAACAATTGACAATTGATTTCATCATCAAAATTCGAGATTCAACAAACAGAAATATGATGATCGTACGATGAAACTGTTTTACGTCTAAACATCGATTCGGAAAGTGCAAAGCTTGAAACCCGATCGTATATGTGCAGAAAGCAGTAATCTTTAGAGGAGGTTTGCAGTAAAGATAATATGCTCAAAGTAAATGCAAACCGAGATTTAGAGTGGTTCGGTCAATCTTGACCTACTCCACTTTTGGCTTCCTCCACCGACGAGGTCATCGACATCAACTAGAGGCCTTCCTTCAATAGGCGAAGGCCAACCACCCTTTTACAGTTTCACTCGTTTTGACGAGCTTAGGAGACAACCCTTACATAATTTTCTCTCCTCTCTTTAAAGCTCAGAACTTGGAAGAAAAGAGGGAGAAGAACTTTTGGCCTTTACAACAATTTTGAGCTCTAAAAATCACAGAACAAGATTAGGATTTCGGTGTATTTGTTGTTCCTTTCAGTGCTGAATGGGTTGGGTATCTATAGGCCCCAATCCAGTTTGAATTTGGAGCTCCAAAATGTCAATTCCCGGAATTCTGGGATCTGGCGGTTGCACCTCCTGACTAGAGCGGTTGCACCGCCTGGTAGAGCTCGAAGACTGAGCCTCTAAGCGGTGCCACCACCTGTCAGGGGCGGTTGCACCTCCTTCCAAAGCTCGAAGACCGAGCTCAGGCAGTGCCACCACCTGACTGAGGCGGTTGCACCTCCTGCCAGAGCTCGAAGACCGAGCTCAGGTGGTGCCACCTCTTGTCAGGGGAGGTTGCACCACCCAGTCTCGCTCGGAGACTGAGCCCAGGTGGTGCCACCTCCTAGCTAGGGCGATTGCACCGCCCAGTCTCGCTCGGAGACTTAGTCCAGGTGATGCCACCTCCTGGCTTGGGCAGTTCAACCGCCTGGCAGAAATCAGGGTCCGAATGGGTTGATCCATTCAGCCCAATTTGGGTTTTTCAGGGGCCCAATTGCCCCAAGATTAAGTTAATGGGATCACCTCCCATTTCCAACTTAATCATTGTGCTAACTACGATTTTTCCTAAGATATTTACTGCAACTTGCTCTGATGCGTCAATCGCTTCTTCCGGTGAGCTTTCGGCGAACTTTCGTCGATCATCCGATGAACCCTCGGTGATGCTCTTACGGACTTTCGGCAAACTCCTGGACTTGCGACGATCCACTTGGCGAGTTCCGACGAGCTTCTTTGGCAAGCTCATGGACTTCTCGGATTTGTTCCCGTAAAACCTCCGACGATTGTCCGAACTTCTATCGAACTCTCGAACTCCCAACGTGATTATTGTCTTGACTCCGGCGCAACTCCTGTTGCGTATCTTATTTTCATCGTAGTTAATCCTGCACACTTATCTCAACATATAGATTAGATAACAAATGACAATTGACTTCATCATCAAAATCCAAGATTCAACATGCTTAAGTACTTAAGAAGGATTAAGGATCTTTTACTAGTATATGAAGGTAATAGCCTTAAGGTTGAAGGCTACACAGACTCAAGTTTTCAGTCTGATGTCGATGATAGCAAGGCGAATTCAGGGTATGTGTACACCTTGAATGGAGGAGCAGTGTGCTAGAAGAGTTCCAAGCAAGATACTACTGCTGACTCGACCACAGAGGCGGAGTACATTGCTGCATCAGATGCAGCAAAGGAGGGAGTCTGGTTGAAGAAGTTCATCACAGATTTGGGAGTTGTGCCAGATAGCGAGAAGCTGACTTCCTTATATTGCGACAACTATGGGGCGATTACTCAAATAAGGGAACCCGGGTCTCATTAGAAGTGTTCTGAGGAGGTTCCAGCTTATCAAAGAGATCGTAACCCGAGGAGATATAGTAGTGGAAAGTGTTCCATCCGAAGATAACATTGCAGATCCACTGACAAAGCCGTTGTCTCAGATTATCTTTGAGCGTTACAAGGGTCTGATAGGGATCAGACACATAGGTGATTGGCTTTAGGTCAAGTGGGAGATTGCTAGTCATAGGTGCCCAACAAGCCAATCACGTGAGTGATGGCACGTGTGACTTGATACAGAATCTTTTTGCTTATTACATTTTGACATATATCACTTTATAACTATTGCATATATGCATATATATATTGTGATGTCCTTGGATTTGTGCAATGAGAATCAGATCGTGATGAGATCATGATAATGAGATCGATTCACCTTTAAACACATATCCTAAATAATCCCGGTCATAGGTTACTCAAGAGGGACATTGTGATAACCGGACAGACTAGTGTGTTGTATACCCATCCATATGATGGATGCAGCTAGTCTCATAGCTGCTCGTGTAGGGACACTAGGGATACAGTACAGGTGCTTATTGGAGAATGAGTTCACTGATTGATCCGCTTACGGAATGCTGGATGGTTGATGATGCCTTATTGTCAGACAACAATTCCGTAGTCCTAGTGGTGTATCTGGTCCTTAGACTTGAGACACCAAGGATGTCCTGTATGAGTGCTCCACTCTTTGATACCAGACTTATAGGTTTGGCTGTCTCAGATCTAGTAAAACTGGTCATTGGGAGTGGTAGTCGACCTTACGAGGGCTATTGAGTATCGATAGAGGATCATCCACTCTCGGCGTCATGAGAGGAATATCCCATGTGTTCTTGCTTAGACAAATCCCTAGCCAGGGTCATTCGGGTTGAGAGAGAAAGAGTTCTCTAGAAGAATCCGATTAGAGTCGGACTCGAGTAGAAACCATATGGGTCTGACAGCACCATGCTCGATATACAGTCTTTGAGATATTAGATGGATGAGGGACTATAGGTACATGGTAACTGAGGACAGACAGGTCCAATGGATTAGATTCCCCTGTATCGTTTGGGGACTATAGCGTAGTGACCTAGTACGTCTGTAGTCGATGAGTCGAGTGAATTATTACGGAGATAATAATTCACTAAGTTAGAAGGAGTTCTGACAGGTATGACTCATGGCCAGCTCGATATTGGGCCTAGAGGGTCACACACATATGGTAGGCATTGCGATGAGTAGAGGTTCGGATATTAGATATCCGACGGAGCCATTGTCTTATTGGATATCCAATAAGCCCCTGAATTATTGGATCCCATGGACGAGATTCAATAAGAGCCCATGAGAGATTATTGGATAGAGATCCACTAATCTAAAAGGCTTGGGTTATTGGATGCAGATCCAATACCCAATAGGCGAGGATCTATTAGGGTTTGATAGGGGACCTCTATAAATAGGAGGGATTTAGAGCCTCATAGGCTAGAGCCTTTGCTTGCCTCTCCTATTCTCCTCCCCTCTCCACCTCAGAGCAAGCCTGGAGTTTTGAGGAGCGTCGTCGCAGCCCTGTTGTATGGATCACCGCTAGAGAGGAGGACGCTTGACCTCCTTCACCCTCTCCTAAAGATCTGTAAGGAAACAGGGATATACGATCTCCCTTGGTAACACAATCTACTCTATACACAGTTTTAAGTTTCGCGGATTTTGCACACCAATCTTCGCACGACGATGAACATCTCTTTGGGAATCGGGGATTTTGTTTTCTTATTTTTCCGCTGCGCATGTGATGATTTCCCAACAATACTAACAATTTTATGGACAATGAGACTGTTGACCAATTGACTCACCATATTGAAGGTTATGACATATTCGAAGTAAAGATCGCTGATGGATGGATTTTAATTTGTGATAGTAAATGTTCAAAGATAAAATTGATTATACAGGGCCAAGAGTTTCTTGTAATGATTACTACACTGAAAGATTAACCTGTTGCTTACACTATCAAAAAGTGGAGACCATATTTACTTGATCAATAGGTTGTGATGCGCTGCAGGTAGCCAATGACTGAAGTGCTGAAAGAGAAGCTCTCTGAGTTTGATGTTGCTCAGCCTTGAGGACAAGACTGATTTGAAGAGGGAGGAATTATTAGAACCATTTTTCTGAGCTTTTGAATAATGTTTAGAGTCTGTTTAGTCCAACTATTTATTGAATCTATTTAGTTCCATTAGAGTCAAGTAGAGGTTTATTTAACATTTATTTATTATTAAGAGTCTAAGTTATGGTGGACCCTAGGTGGAACTCTATAAATAGTGATGTAACCCTTTCTTTTCGGGAATCAATCAATCAAATATTATTCTAGTCTGTGGACAAAACCCTAGGAGGCCGATCCCCTCGAAACGATCAAGGTGGCCGATCCCCTCAAAGCGATCATCCTCTTTTCTCTTCTTTTCTTTGACGATAAGACCTTAAGGTCTTATCAAATTACTTGATGCATTTTATATGTTATTTTTAAATTAGTATATAAAATATAAAAAATAAATAAATAAATAAAAAGGGATCATGCTTTTCTTTTTCTATTAATTTTGAAAATGATAATGACAATTACATGTTTTATGAAAATACAACAAAATATTAGATTTAAATCTAATGAGTAATCCTATATATGTTTTTAAGAAAAAAATAATATGTATCTAAATTGATGATTTTTTATTTTCAATGCTTTATGAAATCATGTTTGATGATTATGCTTAACGAGTTTATATTTCAAAATTATGCATGATGATTATTGTGATTAATGGGTTATTGATCTTTGCCATAATGAAAGTTCATTTTTCATTTTAAATGTTGATACATGTTTTGATTTGACACAAAAAACTTGGGTATGCTCGTAGGAAATTAAACCATATAAATTGAAATAACTAAAAAGGGAATGCATTTTGAAAAATAATTTTCTCTATCTTATCGATTTTTCACTAAGAGATTGATAAAGTTATTTATGCTATTTTGAACCTCTTGAAAGTAATTTTGATGATTTGATGATTGGAATTTGAATGAGTTTTATACAAATCGTGATCTTGATTTCTTAGAATTACTTGATATTTTTTTTTAATCAAGATCTCTTGTTTGTACTCCTACAATTTTTTCTTGGTATTTTATTTAAATAGAAGATTTACTATATGAATCATGTCTTTTGGTATTCACATGATCTTAAATTCGCTGGAAGATCGCCGGAAGCTCGTTGGAAGAAACCTAGACTTATCGGACTTATTTAGCTTAGTGTATGCCTTAAAATTCATAGTTAGCACATAATTGGGTTGAATTGGGCCAACTCAATTAGAGGCCAATTGGGCCTAAGTTTGGACTATGTTGGGCCAAGTGAAAAGGCCCAAACAGTGACCCAATAGGTGGAACCGTTGTGGCAGTCTCCGAGACTATGTTAGGCGGTGGTACCACCCAGACATAGTCTCCAAGAGACTATCAGGCGGTGGTATCGTCGATCTGGGTAGTGGTACCGCCCAAACATAGTCTTCTAGGCAATGGTACTACTAGACTGGGTGGTGGTATTGCTTGGTGTCAGTGCTGCAGGTGGTGGTACCGCCTAGCACAAGTGGTGGTACTGCTAGTACCCCAAAAACCTATGATGAGATACTTTTAGGCTCTAAGTTTGAATTCATATGAGGCCTATAAATACCCCTCTCATCACTAGTTATACTATAAAAGAATTAAGAGCAAAAAGAAACAAAAATGCTTTCAAGTTAAATCTTCCGAGATCGGTTTTAATTGAAATGAAGATATTTTCAAAACCGACGTTTTTATCCATTGTACTAATTCACCCCCCCCCCCCTCTTAGTGCCGACTCGATCCTAACAAGGGTGAATTAGTGCTTACGTAAAAATTATGTCGATTTGAAAACTCGTTCAATGTAGAAAAACTATATTGATAAAGCCCATATCGGAAAGTGTTTAAGCTTGACATAAAATATATGTAAAGTGAAGTAAGCATCAAAGTAAGCAATAAAAGTAAGCAACAAAGAAAAAGAGCACACCAGATTTATAGTGGTTCGGTCATCGTGACCTACATCCACTCCTAATTCCTCTCCGTTGAGGCTACCGGCGTCCATTATCGGTCTTCCTTCAATGGGCAAAGACCAACTACCCTCTTACAACACTTTCTCCTTTTCATAGGTTTAGGAGATAACATTTACATGTCACTCTTTTATAAGTAGTCCCTCGCATACCACCCTTAGGACTAACTCTAAGCACTAGGAGGAGGGAACTCAAAGTTTTGCTAGTGTTTGAATTTCTAAGTCTTTCGGGTACGAGCGGTACCACCGCCTATAACCTGATACTAGGTGGTACCACTACCCAATCTGGCAGTAGCACCACCTGACACATTGTTATTGGGCGGTACCACCGCCCAATCTAGCGGTATCAATACCTGACAGCCTCGAAGATCGGATTTTTTGAGTTTTCCAACTCACAAGTGGTTCCACCGCTTGTTCTGGTGGTGCCACCACCTGACCCAACTTTTGGGTCATTGAATGAGCCTCCCAATGAGCCCAAATCAGTCCCAATTAAGGTCCAATTGGCTCCTAATTGAGTTAGCATGATTACACCAAAAGCTAACTCAATTAGCCCCCTAAACTACTTCGATCTTAGATAAATGATTACAAAGCATGAATCCTTTATTCGGCATATCATTGGTTCATCTAGTGCATCATTCTCTTCTTCGACATATTGCCCAATTGGCATATTGACTCTCGCAACTTTCGGTCTCCTTGGTACAATGTCCGATCCTTCAGCCCGATGCCCGAATTCACGGCACAAAGCCTTTTACCGACACGTCGACCGATCCTTTGGCTCGACGTCTAATCTTTTGACATGTTCACTCCAGCCCAACGTCTGATTCCTCCTACTTTAATCAATTTATCTCTCCTTGATCGAAGCTAGTCCTGCATCACTCAAAACACATATTAGATCACAAACTCATCAATTAATTTCATAATTAAAATATGAGATTCAACATTTTATACTTAAAAGAGTTTTTAACCTTAGAATCATAGATTTTTTGCTCTATTTTTGTGTGTATTCCAAGCAGGAATTTGTGGGGTATTTATAAACCCCAAATTGCTTCAAAACTTGGAGACAAAATTCAAATCCCTGGGTTTTCGAGGTACTAACTATACCACCGCTAGTACTTTCTAACACTAGGTGGTACCATCACCTAGTTTGACGGTGCCACCGCTTGACACTTTTGGGAGACTATGTTTGGACAGTGCCACCGCCTAGTTTGGGTGGTACCACCACTAAACCTTGCTATAGGATACTGAATGAGCCAAACAGCAGCCCAATTCAGCCCTGATTCAAGCCCAATTGGCCTTTAATTGAGTTGACATTTGTTTATTCCAATACTGGCTCAATTAGAGCTAAACTAACTCTATATAGATAAATTATTACAAAGCACAAATCATATATTGTCTAACATGTCATTGGTTCTTCCGACGCTTCGTCCGATCCTTCGACGCATCGTCCTCTCCTTCGACGTATTGCACAATCGGAATGTTGACACTCGCAACTTATAATCTAGAAATAGGGAATCCTAATTGTTTTTTGTGTTCCTGCGTTTAGAAGCCTTGGCGTAATGTCTGATCCTTTGGCCCGATGCCGAAACTCATGGCACGAAGTCCTTCTACTAGCACGTCAACCGATCCTCCTGTTAGGATTGGAGCGGCACTAAGAGGGGGGGGTGAATTAGTGCAACGGATTAAAACTTCGGTTTTGATAAATCTTTCATACGATGAAAAGCAATATCAATGGAAACCGATTTTAGAAGCTTGATAACTTAGAAACGTATGGAAGTGTAGTAACTAAGTAGAGAAGTTTGCAGTATGTAAATGGCAAGAGTAGGATGCAAACCAGATAACGCAGCAGTTTTTAAAGTGGTTCAGTCAAAATGACCTACATGCACTTGCGAAGCCTTCTTCGAAGAGGCTTCCAACTTCCACTAGCAAATTTCTTGTAGGGGAAGGACTAATACCCCTCTTACAACCTTTACAAGTGGTTCACACTCTTACAATTCTTTTCAACAAGATGGGAGGAGGTGAATACTTAAGCAATATGAAAAACAAGGCTTGCAAAGACTATTCTAAGGCTTTTAACTCAAACTATTGCTTTTCAAAAGATTGTAATCTCAGCTGAGATTTTAGGGGTATTTATAGGCCTCAAGAGGATTCAAATTTTGGCTCCAAAATTTGAATTCTCTTTGGTTCCCGATGCTGGCGGTGCCACCACCCAGCCCAGGCGGTGCCACTGCCTGGCTCTCGGGTTCTAGGCGGTGCCACCGCCTGGCTCTCGGGTTCTAGGCGGTGCCACCGCCTACACTATTTCAGCTCACTGGTTGGGCTCCAAAATTGGCCCAAACCAATCCGAACTAGAGCCCAATTGGCCCCTACTTGGTTTATAGGATTAACACCTAATCCTAACCCTAAGTAACATGCTAACTACAAATTTAAAGATATTTTCTAAGCTATTACAAAGTCCGTAAGTCAAGACTTCTTCCGGCGAGCTTCCGGCGAACTTCCGACGGTTTTCCAATAAACTCTCGGAAACCATTCTGCGGACTCCCGGCAAGCTCCTAGACTTCACGATTTGATCTTGATGAGTTCCAACGAGCTTCTTCGGCAAGCTACGATCTTTCTCGACGAGCTCCGCGAACTTCCAACGAACTTTCCAGCGAGCTTCCGAAAAACCCTTCGGCAAGCTCCCTACTCATTCTCGGCTAGTTCCGGCAGCATTCCCGACGAACCTTCGGACTTCCGTCGAACTCTCGAACTCGCAATGAATCCTTCGTGCTTGACTCTGATACTTTGTTTTGCTTTATGTCTTCATCGTTATCGTAGTTAATCCTGCACACACAAGCTAAAACTTTACTCCGATCTAGACAATTATTACAATGCAAATTGACATTTTGTTGCCCGGCACGTCATTGGTTGGCGCTTCGTCCGATTCTTTAGTGCATCGTCCTCTCTTGCGGCTTGTTGCCCAATCGGCGCTTGACCTCCGCAACCTCGATATCCTTGGCGCAATTCCGCTCTTGGCCCAATGCCCGACGTCCGAAACCTTCTACCATCTAATATCCTAACGTGATCTCCTCCGGCGCAATGTCAATTCCTCCTACGTTAACTGTCTAATCCTGATCGAGTAAACCTGCATCACTCAAAATGCAGTTAAACATCTAAACACAATCAATTAGTTTCATCATCAAAATCCGAGATTCAACAATCTCCCCCTTTTTGATGATGACAACTAATTGATGACTAACGGAGTTAACCTTAACTCCCCAGAGTTTAACTAAACTCCCCCTATCAATATGTCATTGATAGAACACTTGGATTATCCCAAATCCAAGTAACATTCATCACATGTTATGAAAAATATTTAAACCATCATGCAAATATATATAAAATATTTAATTCAATGCATGAAGTCATCAATATACTTCTCCCCCTTTGTTATCAACAAAAATAAGAAGTTCCTACTCTTATGTGTTTAGAGAAAAAAAGTTTCATACATTGCATGAAAAACATAGTATCAAATTTTATCGTCATGCAATCTAGCAATTAAAGATGTGTAAGTTTAGCATGTTTGTTTTTCTTGAGATAACAACTAATTGCTTCTCTTTAGCCTACAAGCTAGCAATTTTCATGATATGCAAGTTGCAAGCTAGCAAATTTTTGCTTCCTTTGCAATGTTTGAGCTAACAATTTTGCTTCCGTAGCATGTTTTGTATTTTGAGATAGGCAAGATAGCATATTTGTAAATTTTTTGTTTCTTAAGATAGGCAAGCTTGTGATGTTTAAGATAGCAAGCTCTTTCTTCTCTTTTGAGAAGTGTCATTTTTGCTTTCTTAGCAAAATGCCAAACTACCAAGAGACAATGTTTTACATGAGGCAAGCAAACAATTTGGCAAGTGTTACATTTGCATCTTCTCTTTAGATGTGCAGGAAAGTAAATAATTTTTTACATTTTCTTGACATTTCAAGCTAGCAATTTTCGGTGATGTTCAAGATATCAATTTCTTCTCTTTTGAGAAGTGTAATTTTTTGCCTTTTTCTTGAATTGTGCTAGCAATCTATCTCCCCCTTTGTCATTGTCAAAAAGAAGGGAGAACTCAATGGCTAAAAATTTCAACCATTCAACAAGCCAAATATGCAAATAATTCATTAAAGATATCAATAAGGATCAATTCGTGAATACCAAAGATATGATTCATGGTTCATTAAAATTCTTCTTAACAAGTTCACGATCAAGATTCATATAATTCATAATAAAGCAAATTGATGTACAATCATCACACAAGGCAAAGAAATCTTATTATTTCTATATTATGAAATATATGATATCAAGGCTCATGATTCATTTGAAAAAATATAGCACAAAGAGAAACTTGAAACATTCTTATCAAGATCACATTTTACAAGAAATTTCAAGTATCAAATATCAAGTAATCATCATGTTTCTTCAGAATTCTTAAGTCAAGAAGTCAAGGGAAAGTTCATGATTCGGTTAAAACAAAATTTCATTCAAGTTAATTAAAAAAAAATCATAATCAAATTATCAATTTTGAGATTCATAACATGAATAACATTATTACTATTTCATCAAAATCAATTTCGAGATTCACACAATATCATGAAATCATTAATCTCGATAAGATGGGAAAAGTATTTTCTTTTTAAGTGATTCTTTTAACACATCATAAAAAAAAAACTCATTCATAATTCAAGTGATTTACAAGATATCATAAATGAATTTATCACTTGTATTTCATCAAAATCGAGAACTCTAGAGATACAAAATGATTGAAGCATTTAACATGATTGAAGCATGATTCATATTTAAAATGTATCTTATGTCGTAAATACGAATCAAGCATTTGTCAAATCTGAAATCATCCTCAAAATTATATTCAATAAATTCATATTTGACAAGCATAGATTTATTGAAAAATCAATAAGATAGAGGATTACATTTCATTTTTATAAATTTTTATTCATGTGATTTGCTTCTTATGAGCATGCCTTTGCTTTTAAAAAAAAATGTCAACATTCAAGATAGAAAGGTAAATTTCATAAAATAAATTATCAAGCATGATTCCATGATAACATCCTTTTAATATCTTGATATTCATTATCAAGTATGATTTCAAAAAGTATGTTCAAGAGAAATCATTAAGACCAAATGCATGATACACTCATTTATTTTCAAAATATTCATCATGTTTATTTTCATGAGATTCATAAGATTGGTAAACTAAATTCATTAATCTCAATAGGATATAAAATTCATTTCCATTTCATACAATTGATTTCATGTGAGGGTGTTCAAGTCTTTTTGTGAAAACATGTATCATTATTTAAAATCAAAACATAAGTTTCATCATAAAGCCGTCAAGACCAAACACATCAAAAATAAAACATCATGATATCACATCTATCATCAAAAGACTATCAAGAAATTCATACATATATGTACATGCACTATGTCATCTTAATATATCATGAGAATGTCATCTTAATTCATCATAAAAATGATTAAACCAAAAACATGTTAATAAAAAATGAGAGTATCAAACCAACATTTACTTCAAAAACTCATGCATGACATAAAATCATCAAAATACACATGCATGGATTAATCCTAAGCATTATCACATATCATATAACTATCATCCATAATGTTGCATACATCATTCAACATTTCAAAAACATAACATGCATGAAACCTTAGCAATATACTTTTCATGATCAATTTTTTTAATTTTTCAACGATGCTAAAAAGAAAAACATGATATGATTTTTGAAAAATAATTTTTTTATTTCCTATTCCTACTATCTAAATTAAGCACTCATGAAGGGCTTTAAGTAATTTCAAAATAATTCAAGAGAGTTGAGTTACTCACCTTGTAGTCGAAGCCCGTCAAAGCCCAATTCACCGTTTCGCCTTTGGAAGTTTTTGATTCATCCTTGGTTGCCTTCCTCTTCTTTGGCCTCTTCCTCCGTTCAAGTTCATTGTTTATTTTAGATTTTTGTTTAATAAACTTATTAAGATTTAGTGTTCGAAGTTCAAGTTCAACATTGTCCTCATCACTTGAGTCATCGCTCAAGTGGTATTCATTTGTCCGGAGTTCCAAATCCTTCCTGTTCTTTGGAAGGTGATTTTGTTCATCATGTTCATCATGTATATTGTGAACCATTTCATATGTCATCAATGAACCAATTAGTTCTTCAAGTGGAAAAATATTTAAATCTTTTGTTTCTTATATTGCGGTTATTTTAGGATCCCACCTTTTTGGAAGGGATCTTAAGATCTTGCTCACGAGATCAAAATTCGAAAAAGATTTACCAAGAACACTTAGATTATTGACGACATCCGTGAAACAAGTGTACATGCCGCCTATAGTCTCGCTTGGTTGCATTCGAAAAAGCTCAAAATCATGCAATAAAATGTTAACTTTCGAGTCTTTGACTCTACTAGTTCCCTCGTGCGTGATTTCAAGTATTTGCCAAATATCAAAAGTTGTTTCGCACGTTGAAATCCGATTGAATTCAAAGCGCAAAATAAGGCATTCATAGCCTTTGCGTTTAAAGAAAAATACTTCTTCTCCAAATCCGACCATTCGTTCATCGGTTTAGAGGGAAGTTGAAAACTGTTTCCAATGATATTCCATAAATCCAAATTCATAGAAATCAAGAAAACTCTCATTCGAGTTTTCCAATAAGTGTAGTCCAATCTGTTAAACAACGGTGGATGAAAAATCGATAAGCCTTCTTGAAAGCCATGAAGAGCCATTTCTCTCGGGTATAAATCCGAAATGAGAAATACCGGGCTCTGATGCCAATTGTTAGGATCGGAGTGGCACTAAGAGGGGGTGAATTAGTGCAGCGGATTAAAACTTCGGTTTTGATAAATCTTTCGTACGATGAAAAGCAATATCAATGGAAACCGATTTTAGAAGCTTGATAACTTAGAAACGTATGGAAGCGTAGTAACTAAGTAGAGAAGTTTGCAGTATGTAAATGGCAAGAGTAGGATGCAAACTAGATAACGTAGCAGTTTTTAAAGTGGTTCGGTCAAAATGACCTACATCCACTTGCGAAGCCTTCTTCGAAGAGGCTTCCAACTTCCACTAGCAAATTTCTTATAGGGGAAGGACTAATACCCCTCTTACAACCTTTACAAGTGGTTCACACTTTTACAATTCTTTTCAACAAGATGGGAGGAGGTGAACACTTAAGCAATATGAAAAATAAGGCTTGCAAAGACTATTCTAAGGCTCTTAACTCAAACTATTACTTTTCAAAAGGTTGTAATCTCAGTTGAGATTTGAGGGGTATTTATAGGCCTCAAGAGGATTCAAATTTGGGCTCCAAAATTTGAATTCTCTTTGGTTCCCGATGCTGGCGGTGCCACCGCCCAGCTCTCGGGTTCTAGGCGGTGCCACCGCCTACACTATTTCAGCTTACTGGTTGGGCTCTAAAATTGGCCCAAACCAGTCCGAACTAGAGCCCAATTGGCCCCTACTTGGTTTATAGGATTAACACCTAATCCTAACCCTAAGTAACGTGCTAACTACAAATTTAAAGACATTTTCTAAGCTATTAAAAAGTCCGTAAGTCAAAACTTCTTCCTGCAAGCTTCCGGTGAACTTCCGACGGTTTTCCGATCAACTCTCGGAAACCATTCTGCGGACTCCCGGTAAGCTCCTAGACTTCACGATTTGATCTTGACGAGTTCCAACAAACTTCTTCGGCAAGCTCCGATGTTTCTCGGCGAGCTCCGCGAACTTCCAATGAACCTTCCGGCGAGCTTCCAAAAAACCCTTCGGCAAGCTCCCTACTCATTCTTGGCTAGTTCCGGCAGCATTCCCGACGAACCTTCGGACTTCTGTCGAACTCTCGAACTCGCAATGAATCCTTCGTGCTTGACTCTGACACTTTGTTTTGCTTTATGTCTTCGTCATTATCATAGTTAATCCTGCACACACAAGCTAAAACTTTACTCTGATCTAGACAATTATTACAACGCGAATTGACATTCTGTTGCCCGGCACGTCATTGGTTGGCGCTTCGTCCGATTCTTTAGCACATCGTCCTCTCTTGCGGCTTGTTGCCCAATTAGCGGTTGACCTCCGCAACCCCGATATCCTTGGCGCAATTCCGCTCTTGGCCCAATGCCCGACGTCCGAAGCCTTCTGCCATCCAATATCCTAACGTGATCTCCTCCGGCGCAACGTCAATTCCTCCTGCGTTAACTGTCTAATCCTGATCGAGTAGACCTGCATCACTCAAAATGCAGTTAAACATCTAAACACAATCAATTAGTTTCATCATCAAAATCCAAGATTCAACACCTCCGGCCCAACGTCCAATCTCTTGACATGTTCAACTCTGACCCAATGTTCGATTCCTCCTACTTTAATCAATTTGTCTCTCCTTGATCGAAGCTAGTCCTGCATCACTTAAAACGCAGATTAGATCATAAACTCATCAATTAATCTCATCATCAAAATCCGAGATTTAACAATCTCACCCTTTTTACAACCAATTGATGACGGAGTTTAACTAAACTCCCCTTATCAATATGCCATATTGATAGAACCTCAATATGCCATATTAAAATAATCATATGCAGCAAGTCATTACATTTATCATTGCATACATCATTCAAAATTTTAAATCATTATTTTAGGCATAATATGCATAATTATCATTATACCTTCTCCCCCTTTGTCATCAACAGAAAGAAAAAAGAAGAGGGGAACAATGCAATGGTGTAATTCATTTCTCTTTACATCAATTATCAAATCATCACTTGAAATATATCAAGAAAAATTAACTTGGTGATGAGATATATAATTCATTTCCCTTTACGTCAATTATCTAAACTTGAGTTATAAAGCTTAAAAACTCAAGTGACATATCTTGGTTAATTTGGATAAATATCATCTTTAGTATACAACAAAAGAATTGTAGTAGAACAAATAATAAATAATCTCGATTCAGGCATAAGAATTCTAAGTCATCAAGATCATGTTTAATAAAATAAATTCTCAAGTTAAGATTTTGAGAAATAAAAAAAACTATGATTCATATAGATAATACTCCTCTTTAGTAAATAACAAAAAGAAACCTTGGGAGATCAAGGATCTTGATTAAAAAAATCTCAAGTATTAAGTTCATGATTCGGATAAAACTCATTCAAATTTAATTTATCAAATCATCAAAAAACACTTTCTTAAGAGATTCATAAAAATAACATAAACAGATTCATTAATCTCTTTTTGAAAGCTCGATAATATTTTAGGGATTGAGATATTTTCAAGAATAATGCATTTCCCCTTTTTATGTATTTCAATTTATGTGATTTATTTCATATAAGCATGCCTTTGTCTTTTATGCCAAATAAAAATATGCATCAACATTTAAAAACCGAAAAACAAGATTTATCACAAAAAATCATCGAGATCAAAAGTGTAACATATAATTCCAAAATATATGATTTAAAATCGTCATTACTTCAAATCCTCATGCATAATATAAAATCATCAAGCATGATACCAAACCTTTTAACATATTCATTACATCATTAAAACATCAAGTATGATTTCGTTGAACATGAGACATTTTCAATCAAAATCATTTTGTTTATTGTAGTAATGCATTTTTCTTTTTAAGTGAATCTAACTCTTCATGCTTAGTGATAGGAGTCAACATGCAATTGTCATGCTCAAATTTTATTTTTTTTTTAAATCACTAGAAGGAGAAGCATGATCTCTCATTCCCACCCCCCCCCCTTTTTTCTTATTTTATTAATTTTATAGTAAAGTAAAAGGGTTTTGGTTCAGTCACTTACCTCGTTGTGGAAAGCTACCAAAGCGTAGTTCACCACCTCTTTATTGGTTTGCTTCTCGTCTTCAGATGTACTCGATTCGTCCTATGTCGCCTTGAATGCCTTCTTCTTCTTCTTTTGTTGCAGACATTTGCTTTTGAAGTGCCCCAGCCAATTGCAAACATAGCTAATTGTTTTATCCTTTTTAAGTTTATTTTTATTATTTAATTCTTATTTTATGAACATTTTAAATTTTATTATTACGAGTTCAAGATCATCATCACTTGAGTTTTCTCTCAAGTGGTCTTCTATTATTTAAAGTATCAAATCCTTTCTGTTTTTTGGAAGGTTGTTCTCATATTGTTCGATACAAGTCACTTCATAGATCATTAAAGACCCGAAAAGTTCTTCAAGAAAGAAATTATTCAAGTCCTTTGTCTCTTATATTGTTGTCACTTTTAGATCCTAACTTTTTAGAAGGGATCTTAGTATTTTATTAACAAGTTCAAAATTAGAAAAATATTTACCAAGACTTCTAAAACTATTGACGATATCCGTAAAATGGGTATACATGTCAATAATAGTTTTGCTTGGATTCATACAAAATAATTTAAAATTATGCATCAAAAGATTAATTTTAGAATCTTTAAATCTACTTGTGTCTTCATGTGTAATTTCAAAAGTGTGTCAAATTTCATGTGCAATTTCATAAATAAAAACCCGATTAAATTCATTTTTATCTAAGGCGCAAACCAAAGCATTCATCGCTTTATCATTCAAAGAAAAAAGTCTTCTTCTCCAAATCATTCCATTTGTTTATTGGTTTGGAAGACTTTTCAAAACCGCTTTCAACAATGTTCCATATATCGAAATTCATATAAAGCAAGAAAACTCTCATTCGAGTTTTTCAATATGTGTAGTCCGTCCCATTAAACATATGAGGATGAATAATAGAATGACCCTCTTGAAAGTCGAAAAAAGACATATCTCTTAAGTGTTAAACCGAACAAAAAAAAACTGGCTCTGATACCAATTGTTAGGATCAAGTCGGCACTAAGAGGGGGGGGGGAGGTATAAATTAGTGCTTATGATAAAAACATCGATTTTGATAAATTACGTTTGATGAAAACCGATATCAGAAAAGAGTGCTTGACTTAGAGTAAGTGAACTAAGTAATTAACTAAGAAAGTAATAGTAATGATAATGAAACGAAGAATAGAAATTGCACACTGAGTTTATAGTGGTTCGATCGTCATGACCTACATCCACTCCCGATCTCTCTTCACTCGAGGCCACCGACTTCCACTACCGATCTTCTTTTCAATGGGCGAAGATCAACTACCATTACACTCTTTCTCATTTTCATATGTTCCGGAGAGAACCTTTACACCCCTCTTTTATAATTGTCCTCACACAAGATTATTGTGTTTATCTTTTATGCCAAATAAAAACATGCATCAACGTTTAATAACCGAAAAACAAGATTTATCACAAAAATCATTAAGATCAAAAGTGTAATACATAATTCCAAATCATATGATTTCAAATCTTCATTACTTCAAATCCTCATGTATAATATAAAATCATCAAGCATAATACCAAACCTTTTAACATTTTCATTACATCATTAAAACATCAAGTATGATTTCATTGAACATAATTTTCAATCAAAATCATTTTATTTATTGCTAAATCTCAAATTTTGATAATGAAATCAATTGATGAGTTTATGATCTAATCTGCATTTTGAGTGATGTAGGACTAGCTTCAATCAAGGAGAGGCAAATTGATTAAAGTAGGAGGAATATGACGTTGGGCCAGAGTTGAACATGTTAGGAGATTGGACATCGGGTCGGATGATCAGTTGACGTGCCGATAGAAGGACTTTATACCATGAGTTCGGGTATTGGGCCAAAGGTTCAAACATTACATTAAGGAGATCGAAAGCTGTGGGAGTCAACATGCCGATTGGGCAATACGTTAAAAGAGAGGACGATGCACCGAAGGATCAGACGAAGCATTGGAAGAACCAATTGTTAGGATCAAGAGCACTAAGAGGGGGGGGGGGTGAATTAGTTCAGCGGAAATCTTTCAACGATTAAAACTGCGTTCGTACATTGAAATCCGATTCCGACGTAAAAGTCATTTTGTGTAGATAATAACTTTGAAAGCTTACGGAAACATATTTGAAGTAAAGTAAGGAAGGCAGTTTGCAGTTAAGATAGAAGTCAGAATGTAAGCGCAAACTGAAATATGATGTTCGTACGATAAAATCGATTTTCATCTTAACGCCGATTCGGAAAATACTGAACTTTGAAACACGATCGTAAATGCGCAGAAGGCAGTAAGCTATTGAGGAGGTTTGCAGTAAAGATAATATGCTCAAAGTAAATGCAAACCGAAATTTAGAGTAGTTCGGTCAATCTTGACCTACATCCACTTTTGGCTTCCTCCACCGACGAGGTCACCGACGTCCACTAGAGGCCTTCCTTCAATAGGCGAAGGCCAACCACCTTTTTACAGTTTCACTCCTTTTGATGGGCTTAGGAGACAACCCATACAGAATTTCCTTTCCTCTCTTGACAGATCAAAACTTGGAAGAAAATAGGAAGGAGAACTTTTAACTCATACAGCACTGTTGAGCTCTAAAAATCACAGAGTAAGATCAGGATTTCGGTGGTTTTTGGTTGCCCTTTCATTGCTAAAAGGGTGGGGTATTTATAGGCCCCAAACCAGTTTGAATTCCGAGCTCAAAACTGTCATCTCCCGGAATTCCGGGGTCTGACGATTGCACCGCCTGGCAGAGCTCGAAGACTGAGCCTCTGTGTCACGGACAAACTTCTAAATAGGATGTTTGATGTAATGCTTATGTATGTCCATGTCTTTTGGTATGTTTATGCTTTGTACAATATGTAGAGGGACGGTCGAAGGCTTAATAGTCCCATTTTAGTTAGGTTGGTGGCCGCTTTAGGCTTGTAAATAAAGGTTATGTCATGTGGACACGTGTGAGAGATTTTCAGTCTATAATGGATCATTTTACCCTTTGTTGTGTAACTGTTCAGAGCTTGTAAAGTCTATTTGTAATTTGCATTGTCTATAAAGTGTTTTTCGAAGATGTTTGCTTGTGGATCCCGAATGATGTGTTTTCTCTGTCCTGTTCTCTCTTTTGTGGGTCCTAAGGGACCATGGGAGGCTTCGGGGAGGCTGACGTTTGCGGATGGACACGCAAGAGTGCCGTACGACTTAGGAAAAACCAGCTAAGTCCGTGATAGATGGTATCAGAGCGGGACAAGCACTCATAGAAACACTTAGCATGCAAACATGGGGGATCTAGCGGGGCTGCGTTGAGGGCAGTCAGCACACGTGCGACCATTTGGGGGAAAACGGGCATGGAGATATAGGGAAAAGGAGTCGCTCAGAGGAGCGGGCATCTGAGATTGGCATTCAGAGGAATGGCCAACCCTTCGCGCAAGAGGCACCACGAGAACAGACAAGCTTGGAAGAATGCGGAGCGCACAAAGGTTGGGATGGCTAAGTTTGAGCTACAGCTCAACGTTGACAACCATACTTGATGGTGCTTAAGGCAAGCGAGGCGCATGGTAAAGGATGAGACCATACAAGGTGGAATGAGTTGCTCAACGACCAAAAGAGTTATGCAAATCTCACAGAGGTGAGAGAAATTGCTAGCTCGAAGAATTTGGTACTTATACATGGGCTTGTATGTGGACGATGGAATGTTCGTGGCCATCCCAAGGCGACCGAAACTCGGCGCCATGGAGCATTGAAACTTTCTCTTTGGCATGTGAAGGATACGTCCATAGGAGGTTAAAGTGTGCAACGAGTTCAGCATATTGCTATTGGGAAATCATTGGGGGGCGACATCATATGCGCAGCGGAAGAACAAGAAAACAAAATCCCCGATTCCTAAAAAGATGTTCGTCGTCGTGCGAAGATTGGTGTGCAAAAATCCGCAAAACACAAAACTGCATATAGAGATTGTGTTACCTAGGGAGATCGTATATCCCTGTTTCCTTGCAGATCCTTAGGAGAGGGTGAAGGAGGTCAAGCGTCCTCCTCTCTAGCGGTGATCCACACAGCAGGGTTGCGACGACGCTCCTCAAAACTCCAGGCCTACTCTGAGGTGGAGAGGGAGAGGAGAATATGAAAGGCAAGCAAAGACTCTAGCCTATGAGGCTGTGAATCCCTCCTATTTATAGAGATCCCGTGTCAAACCCTAATGGGTCCTTCCCTAGTGGGTATTGGATCTGCATCCAATAAGACAAGGGCTCCATCGGATATCTCATATCCGAACCTCTACTCATCGCAATGCCTACCATATGTGTGTGACCCTCTAGGCCCAATATCGAGCTGGCCGTGAGTCATACCTGTCAGAACTCCTTCTAACTCAGTGAATTATTATCTCTGTAATAATTCACTCGACTCATCGACTACGGACGTACTAGGCCACTACGCCGTAGTCCCCAGACGATACAGGGGAATCCAATCCATTGGACCTGTCTGTCCTCAGTTACCATGTACCTATAGTCCCTCATCCATCTAATATCCCAGAGACCGTATATCGAGCATGGTGCTGTCAGACCCATACGGTTTCTACTCGAGTCTCGCTCTAATCGGATTCTCCCGGAGAACTCTTTCTCTCTCAACCCGAATGACCCTGGCCAGGGATTTGTCTGAGCAAGAACACATAGGATATTCCTCTCATGACGCCGAGAGTGGATGATCCTCTATTGACACTCAATAGCCCTCGTAAGGTCGACTACCACTCCCAATGACCAACTGTACTAGATCTGGGGACAGCCAAACCTATAAGTCTGGTATCAAAGAGTGGAGCACTCATACAAGACATCCTTGGTGTCTCAAGTCTAAGGACCAGATACACCACTAGGACTACGGAATCGCTGTCTGACAATAAGGCATCATCAACCATCCAGCATTCCGTAAGCGGATCAATCAGTGAACTCATTCTCCAATGAGCACCTGTACTGTATCCCTAGTGTCCCTACACGAGCAGCTATGAGACCAGCTGCATCCATCATATGGACGGGTATACAGCACACCAGTCTATCCGGTTATCATGATGTCCCTCTCGAGTAACCTATGACCGGGATTATTTAGGATATGTGTTTAAAGGTGAATCGATCTCATTATCGTGATCTCATCACGATCCGATTCCCATTGCACAAATCCAAGGACATCACAATATATATATATGCATTTATGCAATAGTTATAAAGTGATATATGCCAAAATATAATAAGCAAAAAGATTTTGTATCAAGTCACACGTGCCATCACTCACGTGATTGTCTCATATAATGGGCACCTATGACTAGTAATCTCCCACTTGACCTAAAGCCAATCACCTATGTGTCTGATCCCCATCAGACCCCTGTGACGCTCAAAGACAATATGAGACAACGGCTTTGTCAGTGGATCTGCAATGTTATCTTCGGATGGAACTCTTTCCATTACTACATCTCCTCGGGTTACGATCTCTCTTATAAGCTGGAACCTCCTCAGAACACTTCTGATGAGACCCGGGTTCCCTTATTTGAGTAATCACCCCATAGTTGTCGCAATATAAGGAAGTCGACTTGTCGCTATCT
The DNA here is from genome assembly GCF_036884655.1 of Musa acuminata AAA Group. Lineage (NCBI taxonomy): Eukaryota > Viridiplantae > Streptophyta > Magnoliopsida > Zingiberales > Musaceae > Musa > Musa acuminata. Next base: position 22,833,332 of record NC_088335.1, read on the forward strand.
GTATCGACTCACAAATCTGTGATGAACTTCTTCAGCTAGACTCCCTCCTTTGCTGCATCTGATGCAGCAATGTACTCCGCCTCTGTGGTCGAGTCAGTAGTGGTATTTTGTTTGGAACTCTTCCAGCACACTGCTCCTCCATTCAAGGTGTACACATACCCTGAATTCGACTTGCTATCATCGACATCAGACTGAAAACTTGAGTCAGTGAAGCCTTCAACCTTAAGGCTATTACCTCAATATACTAGTAAAAGATCCTTAGTCCTTCTCAAGTACTTAAGGATACACTTTACTGCTTTCCAGTGCTCCAAGCCTGGATCCGCTTGATACCTACTCGTGACACTCAGAGCATGCGCTATATCAGGCCTAGTACATAGCATGACATACATGATATACCATATTGCTGAGGCATAAGGTATCATATCCATGTTCGCCCTTTCTTAGAATTTTCAATGCTAAACATTTTGATAATGATTTCTATGTACCTAGACTGGGACAAGCCAAGCATCCTCTTGGATCTATCTCTATAGATTCTAATCCCCAAGATATAGGATGCTTCCCCTAAGTCCTTTATGGAGAAGTGTCTAGATAACCAAGTCTTTACTGTGGATAGCATTCCTACATCATTCCCAATGATGAGGATGTCATCCACATATAACACCAAAAAGGTGATAGCGCTCCCACTTACCTTCCTGTACACACAAGGCTCATCTTCGTTCTTAACAAAGTTATAAGATCTGATTGACTCATCAAATCTTATGTTCCAACTTCGGGAAGCTTGCTTTAGTCCATAAATGGATTTAAGCAACCTACACACCTTATCTAGGCAGTTCTTGGACACGAATCCCTCAGGTTGCATCATATACACCTCCTCCTCGAGGTTCCCATTGTGGAATGCGGTTTTCACATCCATCTGCCAGATCTCATAATCATAGTGTGCTGCAATAGCCAATAGAATTCTGATGGATTTTAGCATTGCTCCGGGTGAGAAGGTTTCATCGTAGTCAACACCTTGCCTTTGACGATACCCCTTAGCCACTAGCCTTGCTTTATAGGTCTCTACCTTTCCATCTACTCCGATCTTTTTCTTAAAGATCCATTTGCAACCGATGGGTACAATACCTTCGGGCGCATCAACTAGGTTCCAAACCTTATTGGAGTACATAGAATCCATCTCAGAATTCATGGCTTCTTGCCACTTCCCGGAGTCTATACTCATAATAGCCTCCTCGTAGGTCTGAGGATCAATATCCTCAGTATCCTCTCCTCTAATATGTCCCACATATCTCTCAGGAGGATGAGACACTCTATCAGACCTGCGTAAAGTTGAAACTTGTGTATTAGGTACCTGAACAGACTCGAACTGTAGAGTGGTGCTTGAGCTTAGTTCTCCAACCTCGCTCAACTCTATCATTCTCCCACTGTCTCCACCAAGAATGTGTTCCTTCTCAAGGAACATTGCTCTCTTAGCTACAAAGACCTTTTGGTCCTCGAGATGATAGAAATAATACCCACAAGTTTCCTTGGGGTATCCCACAAATATGCATCGCTTTGTCCTTGATTCTAACTTATCGGGGTTGTATCTTTTAACGTGGGCTGGGCAGCCCCAAATCTTAGCAACCTTAAGATCAGGCTTCTTTCCTTTCCATATCTCATATGGTGTAGACACTACCGACTTAGTTGGAACTCTGTTCAGAAGGTAAGCTATGGTTTCTAGGGCATATCCCCAGAATGAGATGGGTAGGTCAGCGAAACTCATCATGGACCGTACCATATCTAATAATGTACGATTTTCCTTTCAGAGACACCATTAAGCTTAGGTGTATAAGGAGGTGTCCATTGGGATAATATCCCATGGTTCTTGAGGAACTGAGTAAACTCTGTACTTAAGTACTCACCTCCTCGATCTGATCGAAGAGTTTTGATACTCTTTCCAGTCTGGTTCTCCACCTCATTCTTATACTCTCTGAATTTCTCAAAGGCCTCGGACTTGTACTTCATTAAGTACACATATCCATACCTTGAGAAATCATCAGTAAATGTAATGAAGTAGGAGTAACCTCCAATGGCATGAGTTGACATGGGTCCACATACATCACTATGTATGAGTTCCAACAACTCAGTGACTCTCTCTCCAGTTCCACTAAATGGAGAGTTGGTCAATTTTCCACGAATGCAAGGCTCACAAGTTGCATAAGACATATAGTCGAATGGATCTAGATATCCATCATTTAGCAACTTTTGAATCCTTCTTTCATGGATGTGACCTAGCCTACAATGCCACAGGTATGCACTATTCAACTCATCTCGTTTCCTTTTGGACACATTTACATTCATGATATGTGGAGTGGTGTCTAACATAAATAAACCATTATGCAATGTTTCTTTCGTGATGATCTTATCATCTAATAATATCGAACAACCATTGTTCTCAAAAACAAATTTATATCCACTAACTGTTAAACATGAAATGGAGATAATGTTTTTGATAATAGAAGGAACAAAATAACATGCATCTAATGCAATAAAAGCTCCACTAGGCAGATGTAAGGCGACCTCGCCAACAGCAACTACAGCAACTTTTGCTCCATTACCCATCTTGAGGTCCATCTCGCCTTTTTCAAGTCTCCTAGGCCTTGCCAGAACCTGCAACGAATTGCATATATGATAAGTGTTGGGAAATCATAGGGGGGGCGACATCATATGCGCAGCGGAAGAACAAGAAAACAAAAATCCCCGATTCCCAAAAGGATGTTCATCGTCGTGCGAAGATTGGTGCGCAAAATCCGCAAATAACACAAAACTGCGTATAGAGATTGTGTTACCTAGGGAGATCGTATATCCCTGTTTCCTTGCAGATCCTTAGGAGAGGGTGAAGGAGGTCAAGCGTCCTCCTCTCTAGCGGTGATCCACACAGCAGGGTTGCGACGACGCTCCTCAAAACTCCAAGCCTACTCTGAGGTGGAGAGGGAGAGGAGAATAGGAAGGGCAAGCAAAGACTCTAGCCTATGAGGCTGTGAATCCCTCCTATTTATAGAGATCCCGTGTCAAACCCTAATGGGTCCTTCCCTAGTGGGTATTGGATCTGCATCCAATAAGACAAGGGCTCCGTCGGATATCTCATATCCGAACCTCTACTCATCGCAATGCCTACCATATGTGTGTGACCCTCTAGGCCCAATATCGAGCTGGCCGTGAGTCATACCTGTCAGAACTCCTTCTGACTGAGTGAATTATTATCTCTGTAATAATTCACTCGACTCATCGACTACGGAAGTACTAGGCCACTACGCCGTAGTCCCCAGACGATACAGGGGAATCCAATCCATTGGACCTGTCTGTCCTCAGTTACCATGTACCTATAGTCCCTCATCCATCTAATATCCCAGAGACCGTATATCGAGCATGGTGCTGTCAGACCCATACAGTTTCTATTCGAGTCTCGCTCTAATCGGATTCTCCCGGAGAACTCTTTCTCTCTCAACCCGAATGACCCTGGCCAGGGATTTGTCTGAGCAAGAACACATAGGATATTCCTCTCATGACGCCGAGAGTGGATGATCCTCTATCGACACTCAATAGCCCTCGTAAGGTCGACTACCACTCCCAATGACCAGCTGTACTAGATCTGGGGACAGCCAAACCTATAAGTCTGGTATCAAAGAGTGGAGCACTCATATAGGACATCCTTGGTATCTCAAGTCTAAGGACCAGATACACTACTAGGACTACGGAATCACTGTCTGACAATAAGGCATCATCAACCATCCAGCATTCCGTAAGCGGATCAATCAGTGAACTCATTCTCCAATGAGCACCTGTACTGTATCCCTAGTGTCCCTACACGAGCAGCTATGAGACCAGCTGCATCCATCATATGAACGGGTATACAGCACACCAGTCTATCCGGTTATCATGATGTCCCTCTCGAGTAACCTATGACCGGGATTATTTAGGATATGTGTTTAAAGGTGAATCGATCTCATTATCGTGATCTCATCACGATCCGATTCCCATTGCACAAATCCAAGGACATCACAATATATATGCATTTATGCAATAGTTATAAAGTGATATATGCCAAAATATAATAAGCAAAAAGATTCTGTATCAAGTCACACGTGCCATCACTCACGTGATTGGCTTGCTAGGCACCTATGACTAGCAATAAGCACTACCGGTATCCAATACCCATGTGTTATCATAAGAGTCTGACAAATGGAGACTGATAATGAATGTACCTGAAGCTTCATCAAGCTTTTGTTTCGCCCTTTCTGCAAGGTACTCTTTGCAGTTTCTCTTCCAATGCCCATCTTTACCACAGTGAAAGCACTGGCCTTTGTCCTTTGCTGGGTCTTTCTTAGCAACCTTTGCTTTACCTTGTTTGCCCTTGCCCTTTCCCTTCTTAAGGGACCTTTCTGCTTTCCTTTTCTTTCTGGTCTCACCAGTGAAGAGAACTGGCTTCTCTTTCTTAATAGTACTCTCTGCCTCCCTCAACATATTGAGGAGCTCTGGGAGAGTCACCTCAAGCTTGTTCATATTAAAATTCATTATGAACTGTGAAAAGGAATCTGGTAGGGACTGAAGCACAATGTCCACACACAAGTTATCCTCTAGGACCATTCCTAGACCTGTGAGTTTCTCTATCCACTCAATCATCTTTAGGACATGGTTCTGAACCGGTGTCCCCTCAGTCATCCTAGCGCGGAAAAGGCTCTTGGATATCTCATATCGTTGAGTCCTTCCCTGTTCCTCAAACAATTTACGGACATGTAGGAGAATGGATCTGGCATCTATCTTTTCATGTTGTCTCTGTAACTCTGGAGTCATAGAGCCCAACATATAGCACTGAGCAAGAGTGGAGTCATCAATGTACTTCACGTAGCGAGCGATCTCATCCTCGCTTGCCCCTTCTTCGGGCGTAGGCATCACTATATCAAGGACGTACACGATTTTCTCCGCTGTGAGAACAATTCTCAAGTTACGGAGCCAATCCGTATAATTTGGACCAGTGAGGCGGTTGACATCAAGTATGCCATGTAAGGGATTTGAAAGCGACATTTTCTGAAAATAAAGATGTAGCAGAAATGTATAACATGCAAATTTTGCAAGAAATAAACTATCAAGATATGGACTTCTATCTTAATATGCTCCCATTATTTTACTAACGAGTCACGCGACACCCTCAGCACGTGAAACGGAAGTCTCCGGCAGACTTCTAGTGGGGATCAGGATCCAATCAGCGTCTTAGTGTAACCTCGAGGGACTCGACCAATCACACTAAGCCTAAAAGGTAGGCAACTCTTGCCGATCACAACTCCTTGTGATTCCCGTCCTGTTCGGCCTCCGAATCACCATGGCCTCGAGGGACTCGACGAACCATGATGCTCGGTTAAGTCAACACCTTCATTACAAGATGAGTCTGATTTGATGATATACCCTCGAGGGACTCGACCAAGCATACCATGCCCTCAGGTCACCGGTGACATCTCTATGTCATAAGCAAGATAGCGAATCGCGATATAGGTGAGTCTCGAGGGACTCGACCAACTCAACCTACACCGGGAATCGGTTCCTACTTATAACGATGGAAGGCCACGTGGGTCAATCTAATTGCCTCACGTTTACCGACTTAATATTATCGAGAGATGTTTATATGATTTGGTCTCCTAATATGACATGTCACACATATACATATTTAATATATATCTACATCGCATGCAAATATATATACATATCTAGTATATGTATAAGTAATCACACCAGATGATCATGGACCACAACCTAATATGATTAGGCCCGAGCCAGTAGGCCTAATCACTCACATCAAGATCTATGTGTACAACGGTGCATCTCCATGCCCTGTGATCGTCCATCTCGTCCTCGTCGGTTTCGTCGACATCTTGATGCATCTCCATGCATCACGATCGTCCGTATCGTGGGTCCCGCTATCGCATCCACGCTCCCGCTGCGCCTCCTCGTGAGATTACAACTTAATCATAGGCACGCAGGCCCGACAATAAACGAGAAATATAATGGAGGTTCGTAGACCTCAATAACAATAATCACAAGTACACACATCACACGGTCCATGATCATCCGTCCACACATCATACATCACATGTATAAATAATCATCATCATGTAGGACTACTAGATAATAATAAAAATAATAATCAACTAAACCTTTTAATTAATTAATATTTTCTGAAATCAGGGATATATAGGGAATTTCTCAATTCCTAAGGGTATTTTCGTAATTTTGACAAAAGACAGAAACTGGAATTTCTCAAATTCCGAGGGGCAAAACTGTCTTTTTTCCATAAAACCCTAATGCCCTTTCCCCCTTTCGCTGCTGCCGCCGCCGCCACACTACCGGCGGTGGCCTGTGCGGCGGGGCGAGGGCACTGCCCTCACCTGCAGGCGGCACGCCCGCTGGCGGCGATGCCGCTGCGGATGGGCGCCCCCTTCGGGCGCCACTGCCTCCGCAGGCGGTGCTGTACCGCCGGGCGGCCGCCCCTGTGGGGGGATTTCGCCCGCGGGAGCAGCGGCGGCAGGCGTCGCGTGTAGCTGCCCTGCAGCGGCAGGCGTCGCGCGTCGCTGCCCTGCGGCGGCAGGCGCCACTTCCTTTCGGCAGTAGGCGCCACTGCCCTGCGGCGCCTCTGCCCGTGGGTTGCCAGCCCCGCCGGCAGCAAGCCTGCTGCAAGCAGGCCGCCGGCCGGCTGCTGCAGACACAGCGCTTGCGCATGCGCCGGCGCTGTGCTGCCTGGCTGCGGCTGCGGCTGCCGCTGCTGGTGGTTGCAGGCATGCAGATCGAGGGCAGCAACTGTTGCTGCCCTTCCTCGCTTTTGCGTCAACGATTTTATCGTCAAAATTCTTCCTAAACACAATACACGCAGTTCAAAACCAATCATTCGCACTAACAACCTGGCTCTGATACCACTGTTGGGAAATCATTGGGGGGCGACATCATATGCGCAGCGGAAGAACAAGAAAACAAAATCCCCGATTCCCAAAAAGATGTTCGTCGTCGTGCGAAGATTGGTGTGCAAAAATCCGCAAAACACAAAACTGCATATAGAGATTGTGTTGCCTAGGGAGATCGTATATCCCTGTTTCCTTGCAGATCCTTAGGAGAGGGTGAAGGAGGTCAAGCGTCCTCCTCTCTAGCGATGATCCACACAGCAGGGTTGCGACGACGCTCCTCAAAACTCCAGGCCTACTCTGAGGTGGAGAAGGAGAGGAGAATATGAAAGGCAAGCAAAGACTCTAGCCTATGAGGCTGTGAATCCCTCCTATTTATAGAGATCCCGTGTCAAACCCTAATGGGTCCTTCCCTAGTGGGTATTGGATCTGCATCCAATAAGACAAGGGCTCCGTCGGATATCTCATATCCGAACCTCTGCTCATCGCAATGCCTACCATATGTGTGTGACCCTCTAGGCCCAATATCGAGCTGTCCGTGAGTCATACCTGTCAGAACTCCTTCTAACTCAGTGAATTATTATCTCTGTAATAATTCACTCGACTCATCGACTACGGACGTACTAGGCCACTACGCCGTAGTCCCCAGACGATACAGGGGAATCCAATCCATTGGACCTGTCTGTCCTCAGTTACCATGTACCTATAGTCCCTCATCCATCTAATATCCCAGAGACCGTATATCGAGCATGGTGCTGTCAGACCCATACGGTTTCTACCCGAGTCTCGCTCTAATCGGATTCTCCCGGAGAACTCTTTCTCTCTCAACCCGAATGACCCTGGCCAGGGATTTGTCTGAGCAAGAACACATAGGATATTCCTCTCATGACGCCGAGAGTGGATGATCCTCTATTGACACTCAATAGCCCTCGTAAGGTCGACTACTACTCCCAATGACTTGCTGTACTAGATCTGGGGACAGCCAAACCTATAAGTCTGGTATCAAAGAGTGGAGCACTCATACAAGACATCCTTGGTGTCTCAAGTCTAAGGACCAGATACACCACTAGGACTACGGAATCGCTGTCTGACAATAAGGCATCATCAACCATCCAGCATTCCGTAAGCGGATCAATCAGTGAACTCATTCTCCAATGAGCACATGTACTGTATCCCTAGTGTCCCTACACGAGCAGCTATGAGACCAGCTGCATCCATCATATGGACGGGTATACAGCACACCAGTCTATCCGGTTATCACGATGTCCCTCTCGAGTAACCTATGACCGGGATTATTTAGGATATGTGTTTAAAGGTGAATCGATCTCATTATCGTGATCTCATCACGATCCGATTCCCATTGCACAAATCCAAGGACATCACAATATATATATATATGCATTTATGCAATAGTTATAAAGTGATATACGCCAAAATATAATAAGCAAAAAGATTCTGTATCAAGTCACACGTGCCATCACTCACGTGATTGGCTTGCTGGGCACCTATGACTAGCAATTGCTAGGCCTTGAGTGGTGCAGCGGGGGCTGTATTAACGTGGAGTCGCAATCTAGCAAGTGTGTTTACAGGAGGCAAAACAATACACAGTTTGTTCAGCAGATCGGAGTAGTCCAAGGGGATGGTGGTCTCCGAAACGAAGAGAGATGTTGCTCCAATGGGATAGTTATCCAGGAGGGATAAGTCCCGGCTCTCCAGAGGGAGAATCATGTGGGACGGACCTTACAAGTTGAGCAGGAGTACCTCAACAAATAATAACTCCACGAAGCTCAATGGACTGAGCAAGCGGCAAGGAGTCGTCGCATGATCTCGCTTGAGAGAATGCATTGGTGGATGCATTGCAAGATCAAGTGGGGGAGCGACCCAAAGCAACACAAATGAAGGCACACTTGGAGTCGATATGGAGATCGGACTCAAGGGAGGGCTGACCCGTGGAATAGTGGGCGCGAGGGCCACCATCAACTCAATGCAAAAAAAAAAAAAAAAAAAAACGAGGAGTGGAACAACTTATGTGTAACTTGGCGAAGTACCCAAGCCGCATAAAAGGAGCCACCATAGAAGATGGAACATGGAACGGAGGCATAGTGCTTTCCTTGGACAGAGGTCAAGGACATGAACTCTTGCAGAGGCAAGAGCAGGATCATGTTGTTCCATGGGTCATTCATTCTGACGGAGTGGACTCGTCTTGCATGGTGCCAAAGATGAAGGGAGCTTCTGGGCACATGCACCTTATCTCGGAGGAGCATTTAATGGAGGAACTAAGGCGACTCAATTTGCGAAGGCGAAGTTGGGTTCAGAAGGCCTTAGCATTGGGCAAGAGGACACAGAGGCGAGTACTCTTGAAGAATATGCCACAGTGTTGCCATTCAAGTTGCTATGAAGGAAGCGGTGTGCAGCGAAGATTGTGCTGGTAGGGTTAGAGGCCCAGGATCCAAACAATGGTGCACTAATTGCAGCGAAGTCGAGGGACTTCGGGAGCTACTAGGCGACGGACTATCCTAGAGCGGTGCTTCATCTAGGTGTTGTTAGGATTGGAGTGGCACTAAGAGAGGGGGGGGAGGGTGAATTAGTGCAGCGGATTAAAACAACGGTTTTGACAAATCTTTCGTACGATAAAAATCGAACTCGGAAGTGCTTAACTTGAAAGCGTATTCGTAAAGTTGTGCAGCAAAGGTAATGAGGAATTAAAGTACGTAAGAAGGATTGCAGTAATGTAAATAGCAATAATGAAATGCAAACTAGAGATCACGCCGATTTTAAAGTGGTTCGGTCAAATGACCTACATCTGTTAGGATCGGAGCGGCACTAAGAGGGGGGGGTGAATTAGTGCAGCGGCTTAAAACGTTGGTTTCGACAAATCTTTTGTACGATAAAAATCAGAATCAGAAGTGCTTAACTTGAAAGCGTATTCGCAAAGTTGTGCAGCAAATGTAATGAGGAAATAAAGCAAGTAAGAAGGTTTGCAGTAATGTAAATAGCAGTAATGAAATGCAAACCAGAGATTACGTCGTTTTTAAAGTGGTTCGGTCAAGTGACCAACATCCACTTGCGAGGCCCCTCTTCGATGAGGCTCCCACCTTCCACTAGTATATCTCTTGAAAGGGAAGGGTGAATACCCCTCTTACAACTTTTTACAAGCGGTTCACTCTCTTACAGATTTTCAGCAAGAAAGAAGGAGGTGAACACTAGCAAATTGAAAACAAGACTAGCTAAGACTTTTCTAAGGCCTTTCTCTCAAACAATTGCTGCTCAAAAAGTTGTTGTCTCAGCTGAGATTTGAGGGGTATTTATAGGCCTCAAGAGGATTCAAATTTGGGCTCCAAAATTTGAATTCTCTTTGGGTTCCCGATGCTGGCGGTGCCACCGCCTGTCACTGTCAGACATTGACAGTCCTGGGCGGTGCCACCGCCCAGCTCTCGGGTGCTAGGCGGTGCCACTGCCCAGCCGAGGCGGTGCCATCGCCCAGCTCTCGGGTGCTGGGCGGTGCAACCGCCCAGTCTGGCGGTGCCACCGCCAGACCCTTCGGTTCACTTGTTGAGCTTCAAATTTAGCCAAAACCAAGTCTAATTTTGGGCCCAGTTGGCCCCTAACTAGGATATAGGATTATCTCTTAATCCTAATCCTAATTACAAGTGAACTACATAACAAAACACATCCTAAGCAAGTTTTCAACCGCGAACGTCGAGTCTTATTCCGGCGAGCTTTCCGACGAACTTCTTCCGACGGACTCCTAGCAAGCTCCCGAACTTGTGATGACTTTAACGAGTAGCCGAGCCTTCTCGGTGATCTCCGTGAACCTCCGACGATCTCTTTGGCGAACTTCTGAAAATTCCGACAGGTTCCCGATTTCTTCTCGGTTGGTTCCGGCAACATCTCCAACGATTCTTCGGACTCTTAAACGTCCATCGAATTCACTCCGGTATTCTTGCTTTGTGTTTTCTAGTTATCGTAGTTACTCCTACACACTTAACTCAATAATATGGATTAGATCAATTAACCCATCAATTGATTTTATCATCAAAATCCGAGATTCAACAATCTCCCCATTTTTGATGATGACAATCAATTGATGACGGAGTTAAACATAACTCCCCCGATCTATATGCCATATTATGAGAAGTTGAAAACACTTGAATTTCATCCATTGAATTCAAACATAAACCGATAAGTTCTAATCGTAGAACTTATCGTTATTCTCATTAAGTAATAGTAAATACAAAACTTCGATGAAAATCATTTTCAAGTCGAATGATAAGAGAATTTTTACTACGGCAGGAGATAAAGATTTTCAACATGAATTTCATGATATAAATGTAAGGCATGCTTTCAATATGATCAATCGATCTTGTGATATTCTCAAGGATTTTGCAAGGCATATAAGACATTCATATCATACAAGCTTTTGCAAATCATATAAGTCATGCTATTAAAATGATACAATTCATCACTTTTCTCCCCCTTTGTCATTAACAAAAAGGGAATGAGACTTGAAGCACATAATTTGTCATACAAAGATTTTATCATTGATCATACATCATTCATCTATATTATCATTGATCATACATCATTCATTTATATTATCATTGATCATACAAAGATTTTATCATTCAAAATTAAGTATGCTAAAATATTTATGCAGAGTTCATCTTAAAGGAAAATTTAGCATTCATCCATATTATCAAATCTCTACTTTCTATAAATAACAAAATTTGTAGATGTACAAAGAAGAGATTGGGATAAGAAAAAAGTTTCAAGTAGTAACTCCAATAAGTCAAGATCATAATTCGAATACAAATCCATTCAAATTCAATTCGTCAACTTGAAACTCATAATCAAGCCATCAAAATCAATTTCGAGATTCAAAATATCATAAAATCATTAATCTTGATCAGATGGGAGCGGTGTTTGACTCAAGATAGGATAAGATAATTTAACAAGTCATTTAGAATCGAAAGAGAAGGATCAGATTCACCGAGGAATGGAGAGAGAATGAAAAACTTTACGGAAAATCCATTCAAACAAGTTTATTCTTAGGGATAATTTAACATACCTAATTCCCTTCTAATGAATTCAAATTGGTCTTTATTCAAAGCTTTTGTAAATATATCTGCTAATTGATGCTTTGTATGTCAATGAATTCTAGAACAACATCATTGTTAAGGACATGATCGTGTATGAAATGATGCCTAACGTCGATGTGCTTAGTTCTAGAGTGCTGAATTGGATTTTTAGTAAGACATATGGCACTAGTATTATCACATTTTATGGGAATGTTTTTAAAGTGAATTCTATAGTCTTCTAATGTATTTTTCATCCAAACAACTTGTGCACAGCATGCACCTGCAGCAATGTATTCGGCTTCTGCCGTAGATAGTGCAACTGAATTTTGTTTCTTGGAAGTCCAAGAAACAAGTGCATGTCCTAAAAATTGGCATGTTCCAGATGTACTTTTTCTATCTATCCTGCATCCGCCAAAATCGGCATCTGCATAAGCTATTAAATCAAAATTTTCAGATTTTGGATACCACAGTTATAGATTTGGAGTTCCTTTAAGATACCTAAATATTCTTTTAACACTTTTAAGATGAGATAATTTAGGATTTGATTGAAACCTAGCACAAAGTCTTATACTAAACATAATATCCGGTCTAGTCGCGGTGAGGTAGAGTAGACTACCTATCATTCCCCTATATGTTTTCTGATCAAAATTTTCACTATTTTCATCCATATCTAACTTAGTCGCAGTACTCATAGGGGTGTTTATTGCTTTTGAATTATCCATGTTAAATCGTTTTAACAATTCTAATGTATATTTAAATTGGTTAAGAAATATACCATCACTAAGTTGTTTGATTTGTAATCCCAAAAAGAAAGTTAATTCACCCATTAAACTCATTTCAAATTCATGACTCATACATTTGGCAAATGATTCACATAGTAATTCATCCGAAGAGCCAAAAATAATATCGTCAACATAAATTTGCACAATAAGAAAATTATTTTCAAAATGTTTAATAAACAATGTAGTATCAACCTTGCCTTTAGTAAAATTATTTAAAATAAGAAAGGAACTAAGCCTTTCATACTAAGCTCTAGGAGCTTGTTTCAAGTCATAGAGGGCCTTAGTCAATTTGAATACATAGTTAGGAAGAAGAGAATTTTCAAATCCGGGAGGTTGTTCGACATATACTTCTTCGGAAATAAAACCATTCAAGAAAGTACTTTTGACATCCATTTGAAATAGTTTAAAATTATTACTACTAGCATAGGCAAGGAGCATCCTTATGGCTTCTAATTGAGCCACGAGAGCGAAGGTTTCTTCGTAATCGATACCTTCTTCTTGGTTGAAACCTTTGGCCACTAATCTAGCCTTGTTTCTAACCACGATACCATTTTCGTCTTGCTTGTTTCTAAAGACCCATTTAGTACCAATGACTAAATGGTCACTAGGTCTAGGAACAAGCTTCCATACCTTATTCCACTCAAATTGATTCAATTCCTCTTGCATTGCAATAACCCAAAAATCATCTTTTATGGCCTCGTTAATGCATTTAGGTTCGATTTGAGAAAGGAAGGTGGCGTTAGCACAAAAATTCTTGAAAGAGGAACGAGTTTGAACCCCTTTTGATATATCTGTTGAATCTCGGATTTTGATGATGAAATCAATTGATGGGTTAATTGATCTAATCCATATTATTGAGTTAAGTGTATAGGATTAACTACGATAACCAGAAAACACAAAGCAAGAATACCGGAGTCAATATCGATGGACGTTTAAGAGTCCGAAGAATTGTCGGAGATGCTGCCGGAACCAACTGAGAAGAAATTAGGAACCTATCAGAATTTTCGGAAGTTCGCCGAAGAGATCGTCGGAGGTTCACGGAGATCACCGAGAAGGCTCAGCTACTCGTTAAAGTCATCACAAGATCGGGAGCTTGATGGGAGTCCGTCAGAAGAAAGTTCATCGGAAAGCTCGCCGGAACAAGACTCGACGTTCGCGGTTGAAAACTTGCTTCGGATGTGTTTTGTTATGTAGTTCACTTGTAATTAGGATTAGGATTAAGAGATAATCCTATATCCTGGTTAGGGGTCAACTGGGCCCAAAGTCAGATTTGGTTTGGGCTAAAATTAAGCCAAACCAGTGAACCAGAGAGCCAGGCGGTGGCACCGCCCAGCACCCGAGAGCTGGGCGGTGACACCTCCTGGGCTGCGCGGTTGCACCGTCCAGCACCCGAGCGCTGGGCGGTGGCACCGCCAGCATCGGGAACCCAAAGAGAATTCAAATTTTGGAGCCCAAATTTGAATCCTCTTGAGGCCTATAAATCCCCCTCAAATCTCAACTGAGATTACAACTTTTGAGAAGCATTTTGACTGAGAGAAAAGTCTTAGAAAGTCTTAGCAAGTCTTGTTTTCAATTTGCTAGAGAGTTCTCCTCCTTCTTTCTTATTGAAAATTTGTAAGAGGTATAACTGTTTGTAAAAGGTTGTAAGAGGGGTATTTACCCTTCCATTTTAAGAGATTTGCTAGTGGAAGGTGGGAGCCTCATCAAAGAGGGGCCTCGCAAGTGGATGTAGGTCATTTGACCGAACCACTCTAAAATCGGCGTAATCTCTGGTTTGCATTTCATTATTGCTGTTTACATTACTGCAAACCTTCTTACATGCTTTAGTTCCTTATTACCTTTGCTGCACAACTTTAAGAATATGCCTTCAAGTTAAGCTTTTCAAGTTCCGTTCTTATCGTACGAAAGATTTTTCTAAAACCGAAGTTTTAATCCGCTGCACTAATTCACCCCCCCCCCTCTTAGTGCCGCTCCGATCCTAACAGTATCTCCTATAATTAGCTCCTTTGGATGAGCATCTATATACTTACATTCCTTGGGTAAGGCAATTTCGGAAGAAGGTGCATCCAAGTTGCTATTTTGAGGGGGTTCATTTAAATTCAAATTATCAAAACCAAGATCATCGTCAAAATCATTTTTCTTTAAATTAGAAATTTCATTAAAAACTACATGAATAGACTCTTCTATAACTAATGTTCTTTTGTTAAAAACCCGAAAAGCCTTAGAAACAGAAGAGTAACCAAGAAAGATGCCTTCATCGGATTTAGCATCAAATTTTCCTAAGGCATCCCTTTCATTCAAAATAAAGCATTTACAACCAAAAACTTTAAAATAGGAAATATTTGGTTTTTGTTATTCCATAATTCATAGGGAGTTTTTGATAAGGATGGTCTTATTAGGACTCTATTCATGATGTAGCAAGCCGTATTTACGGCTTCAGCCCAAAAATACTTAGGTAAACTATGTTCATTTAACATATTTCTTGCCATTTCTTGTAGGTTTCTATTTTTTCTTTCAACTACTCCATTTTGTTGGGGATTCCTCGGAGTGGAGAAGTTGTGATTGTATCCATTAACCTCACAAAAATTTTGAAAGTCACGGTTTTGAAATTCGCCACCGTGATCACTCTGAATTGATGAAATCATGAAACCTTTTTCGTTTTGAGTGAATTTACAAAATTTAGAGAAACACTTGAAGCAATCACTTTTGTGAGCTAAGAAATAGGTCCAAGTGTATCTAGTATAGTCATCTACAATTACAAACGCATATTTGCTTCCCCCTAGACTTGTCGTGTCAATTTATCCAAATAAATCCAAATGAATCAATTGTAATGGTCTAGTGGTGCTAATTTGAGTTTTTGGTTTGAAACTAGTTTTTATTTGTTTACCTAGTTGATATGCATCGCATACTTTGTCCTTGATAAACTTTATATTTGGATTTCCTCGCACTAAATCTTTAGATGAGATCTTAGATATTAGTTTCATGCTTGCATGGCCTAGTCTCCTATGCCAAAGCCAAGCATTATCATTTAAAGCGGAGAAGCACATTTCATTACTTAGTTCATCAAGGTTGATGGTGTTGACATTATTTTTGTTTTAATGCAATCATAGTTATGTTATGGTTTGGTTTTTCAATAATACACACATTTGATTCAAATCTAACGATATAACCTTTATCGCATAATTGACTAACACTCAAGAGATTATATTTCAATCCATCAACTAGTAAGACATCATCAATAAAAAAATTTAATTTGTTACCTATGGTTCCCTTGCCAATGATTTTGCCTTGGTTGTTGTCTCCGAAGGTGACGTACCCTTCTTCTTTGCTAGTGAGCATAGAGAAATGAGATGGATCTCCAGTCATATGTCTTGAGCATCCACTATCTAGATACCATCTCTTGCTCCAAGCTTGTGATGGTGTATGTTTCTACAAGAAGGGATTATTTTTAGGTACCCATATTCTTTTGGGTGCTTTAAAAACTTGTTCATCATATTGCATAGAATTGATCATGGTTCCTTTTGGAACCCAAATTAGTTTGTTCGGACTAATTTTCTTGAATGGACATTTATAAGTTTTATGTCCATATTTGCAACAAAAGTTGCAATTGCTTTGGTGCCGAACATGTAAGACGGGGCCTTTAATGAAGGTGGTTGGATTTTGATGAGGACTTCTCATAAATCCGATTCCACTTCTTTTAGGAACGTGACCCTTATTTATAAGGATCATATTCAAAGATTTGCTACCAACCTCGAATTTCTTCAAGGTGTCCTTAAGTAGCAAGTTCTCCTTTTGGAGAGATTCTAGATCATGGCATTTTATACATGGAGCTAAACTATCATGATATTCAGTTTTTAATTTATCGATATCACAAGTGAGACTATCATGCTCCTTTTTTAGCAATTTATATTTTCTACTAATTGTCTTACATTCATCAAATAACTCATGGAAAGCATTTAACAATTCATGAAAAGGTAAATTTGCATCAATTAAATCTGTTACCTCATCTCCGATGGCCATTAGGGTGTAATGAGCAACTTGCTCGGTGTTGGACTCCTCTTCTTCGGACGCGCTCGAATCATCCCATGTTGCCTTGAGCGCCTTCTTCTTTGATGTTCTCTTTTTGGCTTGAGGACAATCGTTCTTGTAGTGTCCTGGTTTTTTGCATTCATAGCAAATCACTTGGTCCTTCTTTTGTTCAAATTTATTTTTTATATTATTTTTAAATTTGTTCTTTCTTAAATATTTTTTAAATTTTTGAGTCAAAAGTGCAATGTCATTGTCACTATCCTCATCAATTGATGTTCCTTTCAAGTGGTCTTCTTGTGATTTGAGTGCCATATCCTTCCTATTCCTTTCAAGAGGGTTCTCGAACTCGTCATGAGCTTGATATGTCATTTTGTAGGTCATTAGAGACCCAATGAGTTCTTCAAGAGGGAATGTTTTAATGTCTTTGGCCTCTTGAATGGCCGTAACTTTTGGATCCCAACTTTTAGGGAGGGATCTTAAGATATTAGTTACTAGTTCAAAGTTAGTAAAATCTTTACCAAGAGCTTTGAGTCCATTGATGACATCCGTAAACCGGGTGTACATGTCTCCGATAGACTCACTTGGTTTCATTCGAAAAAGTTCGTAAGAGTGCACAAGGATGTTGATTTTGGACTCTTTCACTCGGCTAGTGCCTTCATGAGTGACCTCAAGAGTTCTCCAAATATCAAAAGCCGAATCACAAATTGAAATACGATTAAATTCATTTTTGTCTAGTGCACAAAACAAGGCATTCATAGCCTTTGCATTTAAAGCAAAAACCATCTTCTCCGATTCATTCCATTCGCTCATCGGAAGAGAAGATTTTTGAAATCCGTTTTCAACAATAGTCCAAAGCTCGAAATCTATAGAAATGAGGAAGATCCTCATCCGAGTCTTCCAATAAGTATAATCCGACCCATTAAACAAGGGTGGACGTGTGATAGAATGACCCTCATGCATGCCGGAGTAAGCCATCTCTCTTGGGTATTAAACCAAATATGAGAGTGAGCCTAGCTCTGATACCAATTGTTAGGATCGGAGCGGCACTAAAAGGGGGGGGTGAATTAGTGCAGCGGCTTAAAACGTTGGTTTCGACAAATCTTTCGTACGATAAAAATCGGAATCAGAAGTGCTTAACTTGAAAGCGTATTCGCAAAGTTGTGCAGCAAATGTAATGAGGAAATAAAGCAAGTAAGAAGGTTTGCAGTAATGTAAATAGTAGTAATGAAATGCAAACTAGATATCATGCCGTTTTTAAAGTGGTTCGGTCAAGTGACCTACATCCACTTGCGAGGCCCCTCTTCGATGAGGCTCCCACCTTCCACTAGCAAATCTCTTGAAAGGGAAGGGTGAATACCCCTCTTACAACTTTTTACAAGCGGTTCACTCTCTTACAGATTTTCAGCAAGAAAGAAGGAGGTGAACACTAGCAAATTGAAAACAAGACTAGCTAAGACTTTTCTAAGGCCTTTCTCTCAAACAATTGCTGCTCAAAAAGTTGTTGTCTCAGCTGAGATTTGAGGGGTATTTATAGGCCTCAAGAGGATTCAAATTTGGGCTCCAAAATTTGAATTCTCTTTGGGTTCTCGATGCTGGCGGTGCCACCGCCTGTCAGTGGCGGTGCCACCGCCTGTCACTGTCAGACATTGACAGTGCCGGGCGGTGCAACCGCCCAGTCTGGCGGTGCCACCGCCAAACCCTTTGGTTCACTTGTTGGGCTTCAAATTTAGCCCAAACCAAGTCTAATTTTGGGCCCAATTGGCCCCTAACTAGGATATAGGATTATCTCTTAATCCTAATCCTAATTACAAGTGAACTACATAACAAAACACATCCTAAGCAAGTTTTCAACCGCGAACGTCGAGTCTTATTCCAGCGAGCTTTCCGACGAACTTCTTCCGATGGACTCCCAGCAAGCTCCCGAACTTGTGATGACTTTAACGAGTAGCCGAGCCTTCTCGGTGATCTCCGTGAACCTCCGACGATCTCTTCGGCGAACTTCCAAAAATTCTGACAGGTTCCCGATTTCTTCTCGGTTGGTTCCGGTAGCATCTCCGACGATTCTTCGGACTCTTAAACGTCCATCGAACTTGACTCCGGTATTCTTTCTTTGTGTTTTCTGGTTATCGTAGTTACTCCTGCACACTTAACTCAATAATATGGATTAGATCAATTAACCCATCAATTGATTTTATCATCAAAATCCGAGATTCAACAACATCCACTTGCGAGGCCCTCTTCGATGAGGCTCCCACCTTCCACTAGCAAATCTCTTGAAAGGGAAGGGCAAATACCCCTTACAATTTTTTACAAGCGGTTCAGTCTCTTACAGATTTTCAGCAAGAAAGGAGGGGGTGAACACTAGCAAATTGAAAATAAGACTTACTAAGACTTTTCTAAGACATTTCTCTCAATCAATTGCTTCTCAAAAAGTTGTTATCTCAGTTGAGATTTGAGGGGTATTTATAGGCCTCAAAAGGATTCAAATTTGGGTCCAAAATTTGAATTCTCTTTGGTTACCAATGCTGGCGGTGCCACCGCCTGTCAATGTCGGACACTGACAGTGGACTGCCACCGCCCAGCCAAGTGGTGCCACCGCCTGGCTCTCGGGTGCTTGGCGGTGCCACCGCCTGGCTCTCGGGTGATGGGCGGTGCCACCGCCTGCTAGTCATAGGTGCTCAGCAAGCCAATCACGTGAGTGATGGCACGTGTGACTTGATACAGAATCTTTTTGCTTATTATATTTTGGCATATATCACTTTATAACTATTGCATAAATGCATACATATATTGTGATGTCCTTGGATTTGTGTAATAGGAATCGGATCGTGATGAGATCACGATAATGAGATCGATTCACCTTTAAACACATATCCTAAATAATCCCGGTCATAGGTTACTCGAGAGGGACATCGTGATAACCGGATAGACTGGTGTGCTATATACTCGTCCATATGATGGATGCTGCTAGTCTCATAGCTGCTCGTGTAGGGACACTAGGGATACAGTACAGGTGCTCATTGGAGAATGAGTTCACTGATTGATCCACTTACGGAATGCTGGATGGTTGATGATGCCTTATTGTCAGACAGCAATTCCGTAGTCCTAGTGGTGTATCTGGTCCTTAGACTTGAGACACCAAGGATGTCCTATATGAGTGCTCCACTCTTTGATACCAGACTTATAGGTTTGGCTGTTTCCAGATCTAGTACAGCTGGTCATTGGGAGTGGTAGTCGACCTTACGAGGGCTATTGAGTGTCAATAGAGGATCATCCACTCTCGGCGTCATGAGAGGAATATCCTATGTGTTCTTGCTCAGACAAATCCCTGGCCAGGGTCATTCGGGTTGAGAGAGAAAGAGTTCTCCGGGAGAATCCGATTAGAGCGAGACTCGAGTAGAAACCGTATGGGTCTGACAGCACCATGCTCGATATACGGTCTCTGGGATATTAGATGGATGAGGGACTATAGGTACATGGTAACTGAGGACAGACAGGTCCAATGGATTGGATTCCCCTGTATCGTCTGGGGACTACGGCGTAGTGGCCTAGTACGTCCGTAGTCGATGAGTCGAGTGAATTATTACAGAGATAATAATTCACTGAGTTAGAAGGAGTTCTGACAGGTATGACTCACGGCCAGCTCGATATTGGGCCTAGAGGGTCACACACATATGGTAGGCATTGCGATGAGTAGAGGTTCGGATATGAGATATCCGACGGAGCCCTTGTCTTATTGGATGCAGATCCAATACCCACTAGGGAAGGACCCATTAGGGTTTGACACGGGATCTCTATAAATAGGAGGGATTCACAGCCTCATAGGCTAGAGTCTTTGCTTGCCTTTCCTATTCTCCTCTCCCTCTCCACCTCAGAGTAGGCTTGGAGTTTTGAGGAGCGTCGTCGCAACCCTGCTGTGTGGATCACCGCTAGAGAGGAGGACGCTTGACCTCCTTCACCCTCTCCTAAGGATCTGCAAGGAAACAGGGATATACGATCTCCCTAGGTAACACAATCTCTATACGCAGTTTTGTGTTTTGCGGATTTTTGCGCACCAATCTTCGCACGACGACGAACATCTTTTTGGGAATCGGGGATTTTTGTTTTCTTGTTCTTCCGCTGCGCATATGATGTCGCCCCCAATGATTTCCCAACACCGCCCAGTCTGGCAGCGCCACCGCCAGACCCTTCGGTTCACAGGTTGGGCTTTAATTTCAGCCCAAACCAAGTCTAATTTTGGGCCCAGTTGGCCCCTAACCAGGATATAGGATTATCTCTTAATCCTAATCCTAATTACATGTGAACTACATAACTAAAAACATCCTAAGCAAGTTTTCAACCGCGGACGTCGAGTCTTGTTCCGGCGAGCTTTCCGACGAACTTATTCCGACGAACTCCCATCAAGCACCTGATCTTGTGATGACTTTAACGAGTAGCCGAGCCTTCTCGTTGATCTCCGCGAACCTCCGATGATCTCTTCGGCGAACTTCCGAAAATTTCGACAGGTTCCCAATTTCTTCTCGGTTGGTTCTGGCAACATCTCCGACGATTCTTCGGTCTCTTAAACGTCCATCGAACTTGACTCCGGTATTCTTGCTTTATGTTTTCTGGTTATCGTAGTTAATCCTGCACACTTAACTTAATAATATGGATTAGATCAATTAACCCATCAATTGATTTTATCATCAAAATCTGAGATTCAACAATCTCCCCCTTTTTTATGATGACAATCAATTGATGGCGGAGTTAAACGTAACTCCCCCTATCTATCTGCCATATTATGAGAAGATAAAAATACTTGAATTTCATCCCATTGAATTCAAGTATAAACCGATAAGTTCTAACCGTATAACTTATCGTTATTCTCATTAAGCAATAGTAAATACGAAACTTCGATGAAAATCATTTTCAAGTCAAGTGATAAGGGACGATTTTCACTATGACAGGAGATAAAGATTTTCAACATGAATTTCATGATATAGATGTAAGGCATGCTTTCAATATGATCAATCAATCTTGTAATATTCTCAAAGATTTTGCAAGGCATATGAGATATTTATATTATACAAGCTCTTGTAATTCATATAAGTCATGCTATCGAAATGGTATAAGTCATCACTTAGTCATCATTTCTCCCCCTTTATCATCAACAAAAAGGGAATGAGACTTGAAGCACATAATTGATGATTATAACATCAGGAATTCAGCATTGATCATACAAAAATTCATCATTCAAAATTAAGTATGCTAAAATATTTACGAGAGTTCATCTTAAAGGAAAATTCAGCATTTATTAAATCTATTCTTTCTATAAATGTAGGTGTACAAAGAAGAGATTGTGATAAAAAAAATTCAAGTAGTAACTCCAATAAGTCAAGATCATAATTCGAATACAAACTCATTCAAATTCAAATCGTCAACTTGAAACTCATAATCAAGCCATCAAAATCAATTTCGAGATTCAAAATGTCATAAAATCATTAATCTTGATCAGATGGGAGCGGTGTTTGACTCAAGATAGGATAAGATAATTTAACAAGTCATTTAGAATCGAAAGAGAAGGATCAGATTCACCGAGGAACGGAGAGAGAATGAAAAACTTTACGGAAAATCCATTCAAACAAGTTTATTCTTAGGGACAATTTAACATACCTAATTCCCTTCTAATGAATTCAAATTGGTCTTCATTCAAAGCTTTTGTAAATATATCTGCTAATTGATGCTTTGTGTGTCAATGAATTTGTTGCGGTCTTGTTGCGGTGAGGTAGAGTAGACTACCTATCATTCCCCTATATGTTTTTTGATCGAAATTTTCACTATTTTCATCCATATCTAACTTAGTCGAAGTACTCATAGGGGTGTTTGTTGCTTTTGAATGATCCATGTTAAATCATTTTAACAATTCTAATGTATATTTAGATTGGTTAAGAAATATACCATCACTAAGTTGTTTGATTTGTAATCCCAAAAAGAAAGTTAATTCACCCATTAAACTCATTTCAAATTCATGACTCATACATTTGGCAAATGATTCATATAGTGATTCATCCGAAGAGCCAAAAATAATATCGTCAACATAAATTTGCACAATAAGAAAATTATTTTCAAAATATTTGATAAACAATTTAGTATCAACCTTGCCTTTGGTAAAGTTATTTAAAATAAGAAAGGAACTAAGCCTTTCATACTAAGCTCTAGGAGCTTGTTTCAAGCCATAGAGGGCCTTAGTCAATTTGAATACATGATTAGGAAGAAGAGAATTTTCAAATCCGGGAGGTTGTTCGACATATACTTCTTCGGAAATAAAACCATTCAAGAAAACACTTTTGACATCCATTTGAAATAGTTTAAAATTATTACTACTAACATAGGTAAGGAGCATCCTTATGGCTTCTAATCGAGCCACGGGAGCGAAGGTTTCTTCGTAATCGATACCTTCTTCTTGGTTGAAACCTTTGGCCACTAATCTAGCCTTGTTTCTAACCACGATATCATTTTCATCTTGCTTGTTTCTAAAGACCTAATTAGTACCAATGACTAAATGGTCACTAGGTCTAGGAACAAGCTTCCATACCTTATTCCTCTCAAATTGATTTAATTCCGCTTGCATTGCAAGAACCCAAAAATCATCTTTTAAGGCCTCGTCAATGCATTTAGGTTCGATTTGAGAGAGGAAGGCGGCGTTAGTACAAAAGTTCTTGAAAGAGGAACGAGTTTGAACCCCTTTTGATGTTTCTCCTATAATTAGCTCCTTTGGATAAGCATCTATATACTTCCATTCCTTGGGTAAGGAAATTTCGGAAGAAGGTGCACCCAAGTTGCTATTTTGAGGAGGGGGTTCATTTAAATTCAAATTATCAAAACCAAGATCATCATCAAAATTATTTTTCTTTAAATTAGAAATTTCATTAAAAACTACATGAATAGACTCTGTTATTACTAAGATTCTTTTGTTAAAAACCCAAAAAGCCTTAGAAACGGAAGAGTAACCAAGAAAGATACCTTCATCGGATTTAACATCAAATTTTCCTAAGGCATCCCTTTCATTCAAAATAAAACATTTACAACCGAAAACTTTAAAATAGAAAATATTTGGTTTTTTGTTATTCCATAATTCATAGGGAGTTTTTGATAGGGATGGTCTTATTAGGACTCTATTCATGATGTAGCAAGCCGTATTTATGGCTTCGGCCCAAAATTACTTAGGTAAACTATGTTCATTTAACATCGTTCTTGCCATTTCTTGTAGGTTTCTATTTTTTCTTTCAACTACTCCATTTTGTTGGGGATTCCTCGGAGTGGAGAAGTTGTGATTGTATCCATTAACTTCACAAAAATTTTGAAAGTCACGGTTTTGAAATTCGCCACCGTGATCACTCCGAATTGATGAAATCATGAAACCTTTTCCATTTTGAGTGAGTTTACAAAATTTAGAGAAACACTTGAAACAATCACTTTTGTGAGCTAAGAAATAGGTCCAAGTGTATCTAGTATAGTCATCCATAATTACAAACGCATATTTGCTTCCTCCTAGACTTGTTGTTTCAATTGGTCCAAATAAGTCCAAATGAATCAATTGTAATGGTCTAGTGGTGCTAATTTGAGTTTTTGGTTTGAAACTAGTTTTTATTTGTTTACCTAGTTGACATGCATCGGATACTTTGTCCTTAATAAACTTTATATTTGGAATTCCTCACACTAATTCTCTAGATGAGATCTTAGATATTAGTTTCATGCTTGCATGGCCTAGTCTCCTATGCCAAAGCCAAGCATCATCATTTAAAGCGGAGAAGCACATTTCATTACTTAGTTCATCAAGGTTGATTGTGTCGACATTATTTTGTTTTAATGCAATCATAGTTATGTTATGGTTTGGTTTTTCAATAATACACACATTTGATTCAAATTTAATGATATAACCTTTATCACATAATTGACTAACACTCAAGAGATTATGTTTCAATCCATCAACTAGTAAGACATCATCAATAGAAAATTTTAATTTGTTACCTATGTTTCCCTTGCCAATGATTTTGCCTTGGTTGTTATCTCCGAAGGTGACGTACCCTTCTTCTTTGCTAGTGAGCATAGAGAAATGAGATGGATCTCCAGTCATATGTCTTGAGTATCCACTATCTAGATACCATCTCTTGCTCCTAGCTTGTGATGGTGTATGTTTCTACAAGAAGGGATTATTTTTAGGTACCCATTTTCTTTTGGGTGCCTTAAAAACTAATTTAACTTGTTCATCATATTGCATAGAATTGATCATGGTTCCTTTAGGAACCCAAATTAGTTTGTTCGGACTAATTTTCTTAAATGGACATTTATAAGTTTTATATCCATATTTGCAACAAAAGTTACAATTTCTTTGGTGTCGAACATGTAAGATAGGGCCTTTAATGAAGGTGGTTGGATTTTGGTGAGGACTTCTCACAAATCCGATTCCACTTCTTTTAGGAACGTGACCCTTATAAGTAAGGATCATGTTCAAAGACTTGCTACCAACCTCGAATTTCTTCAAGGTGTCCTTAAGTAGCAAGTTCTCCTTTTGGAGAGTTTCTAGATCATGACATTTTATACATGGAGCTAAACTATCATGATATTCAGTCTTTAATTTATCGACATTACCAATGAGACTATCATGCTCCTTTTTTAGCAATTTATATTTTCTACTAATTGTCCTACATTCATCAAATAACTCATGGAAGGCATTTAATAATTCATGATAAGGTAAATCTGTATCAATTAAATCCGTTACCTCTTCTTCGATGGCCATTAGGGCGTAATGAGCAACTTGCTCGGTGT
Organism: Musa acuminata AAA Group; assembly: GCF_036884655.1. Classification (NCBI taxonomy): domain Eukaryota; kingdom Viridiplantae; phylum Streptophyta; class Magnoliopsida; order Zingiberales; family Musaceae; genus Musa; species Musa acuminata. The sequence continues at coordinate 22,858,952 of NC_088335.1, forward strand.
TGGACTCCTCTTCTTCGAATGCGCTTGAATCATCCCACGTTGCCTTGAGCGCCTTCTTCTTTGATGTTCTCTTTTTGGCATAAGGACAATGCGCTTTAAATTTGTTCTTTCTTAAATATTTTTAAAATTTTTGAGTCAAAAGTGCAATGTTATTTTCACTGTCCTCATCACTTGATGTTCCTTTCAAGTGATCTTCTTGCGATGTGAGTGCCATGTCCTTCTTGTTCTTTGGAAGGGGGTTCTCGAGCTCGTCATGAGCTTGACATGTCATTTTGTAGGTCATTAGAGACCCAATAAGTTCTTCAAGAGGGAATGTTTTAAGGTCTTTGGCCTCTTGAATGGCCGTAACTTTTGGATCCCAACTTTTAGGAAGGGATCTTAAGATTTTAGTTACTAGTTCAAAGTTAGTAAAATCTTTACCAAGAGCTTTGAGTCCATTGATGACATCCGTGAACCGGGTGTACATGTCTCCGATGGACTCACTTGGTTTCATTTGGAAAAGTTCGTAAGAGTGCACAAGGATGTTGATTTTGGACTCTTTCACTCGGCTAGTGCCTTCATGAGTGACCTCAAGAGTTCTCCAAATATCAAAAGCCGAATCACAAATTGAAACACGATTAAATTCATTTTTGTCTAGTGCACAAAACAAGGCATTCATAGCCTTTGCATTTAAAGCAAAAACCTTCTTCTCCGATTCATTCCATTCGCTCATCGGAAGAGAAGATTTTTGAAATCCGTTTTCAACAATAGTCCAAAGCTTGAAATCCATGGAAATGAGGAAGATCCTCTTACGAGTCTTCCAATAAGTGTAATCCGACCCATTAAACATGGGTGGACGTGTGATGGAATGACCCTCATGTATGCCGGAGTAAGCCATCTCTCTTGGGTATCAAACCAAATATGAGAGTGAGCCTTGCTCTGATATCAATTGTTAGGATCGGAGCGGCACTAAGAGGGGGGGGGGTGGGTGAATTAGTGCAGTGGATTAAAACAACGGTTTTGACAAATCTTTCGTATGATAAAAATCGAACTCGGAAGTGCTTAACATGAAAGCATATTCGTAAAGTTATGCAGCAAAGGTAATAAGGAATTAAAGCACGTAAGAAGGTTTGCAGTAATGTAAATAGCAATAATGAAATGCAAACCAGAGATCACGCCGATTTTAAAGTGGTTCGGTCAAATGACCTACATCCACTTGCGAGGCCCTCTTCGATGAGGCTCCCACTTCCACTAGCAAATCTCTTGAAAGGGAAGGGCAAATACCCCTCTTACAATTTTTTACAAGCGGTTCACTCTCTTACAGATTTTCAGCAAGAAAGGAGGAGGTGAACACTAGCAAATTGAAAACAAGACTTGCTAAGACTTTTCTAAGACCTTTCTCTCAATCAATTGCTTCTCAAAAAGTTGTTATCTCAGCTGAGATTTGAGGGGTATTTATAGGCCTCAAGAGGATTCAAATTTGGGCTCCAAAATTTGAATTCTCTTTGGTTACCGATGTTGGCGGTGCCACCGCCTGTCAGTGTCTGACACTGACAGTTGACTAGTGGTGCCACCGCCCAGCCAAGCGGTGCCACCGCCTGGCTCTCGGGTGCTGGGCGGTGCCACCGCCTGGCTCTCGGGTGATGGGCGGTGCCACCGCTAAACCCTTCGGTTCACAGGTTGGGCTTTAATTTCAGCCCAAACCAAGTCTAATTTTAGGCCCAGTTGGCCCCTAACCATGATATAGGATTATCTCTTAATCCTAATCCTAATTACATGTGAACTACATAACTAAAAACATCCTAAGCAAGTTTTCAACCGCGGACGTCGAGTCTTGTTCCGGCGAGCTTTCCGACGAACTTTTTCCGACGAACTCCCATCAAGCTCCCGATCTTGTGATAACTTTAACGAGTAGCCGAGCATTCTCGGTGATCTCCGCGAACCTCCAACGATCTCTTTGGCGAACTTCCGAAAATTCCGACAGGTTGCCGATTTCTTCTCGGTTGGTTCCGGCAACATCTCCGACGATTCTTCGGTCTCTTAAACGTCCATCGAACTTGACTCCGGTATTCTTGATTTATGTTTTCTGGTTATCATAGTTAATCCTGCACACTTAACTCAATAATATGGATTAGATCAATTAACCCATCAATTGATTTTATTATCAAAATCCAAGATTCAACAGGTGTGACCCAAGAGTGGGTGGATGAAGGTCGATTGCCAAAGGAGCGAACAAAATCGAAGGTGGAAGAGACCCTGCGATGTATTGGCAAAGGCCACACATGAAGGGTTCACAATTTGAGTTCATCCCACAAGGATCAGAATGCAATAGAGACGTCACCAGGAGGCAACATGGTGCAGCGGATCGTGGTGGAACAGTTCGTGGCAATGCGATACACACAACCTAGTCCCGTGAGGGACTAGATCATACAGAGGTATGATCGGGAGCTACTGGATGCTCCACTTCGGTGAACAACACAACGACAAGAAGGGCTATGGATTCAAGGAGTGAAGGCCATGGTACCTTAGAGGCGGGTCTTCCGTGTGTGCATCGAATTTTGCATCGGATGAAAACCTTGGTCATCAACATATGGGGGCTGTGTTCCACCAAGGTAAAAGTTCGAATGCAAGTACCAGTGAGTCCCATGGGAGGGACTTAATCATAAAAAGGTAAGATCGAAGCAGTTGGAGAGTTAGACTGCTCCACAGCTCATATTCTCTTAAGGGAGCCCGACAAGTCAGAGGACAAGATCGAGTAAGCGAACATTGCTACCAAGGAAGCTAAGGAGAACAGAATCGGTGCAAACCCTACAATGTGATGACAGAGGACATGCATGGGAGTTGCAGTCTGTCTTTCCATCAACCAAAGGGAGCTGCTTGGAGAACACAGAGGTGTTGAAGCCAGAGGTCGAAAGGGGCGAGGAAGCGATGATGAGTCCAGAAGGACTTAGTTACCTAAAATCAAGCATCAGTTAGAATGGAGGTGGACTCGGAGGAGTACCACAGAGGCATATCTATTGATTGTGAAGAAAAAGGATGCAGATGCGAGGCGACGGATAGTAGTGCCATAGGCATGGCAGCACCATGGTACCGTAGAGGCGGGATTTTGTGAAAGTCATTGAACCCTTGCTCTCATGGAGGGAGAGCGCTTGGTCGTGAAAGGGGCCGACGAGGTGGAGCATGCAGAGGCAAACTCCAAGTACCGAGACAAGGCTGAAGGGCAGAGGCCAAGGAACTTCGTAAGACCGGTGTCAATGAGTTTCTCATCAAGATAGCCGAAAGTGAAGGACTTCGGGTCATGCAAGAGTGCTCGACCAAGGAACGAAGTAGGCAATACGTGATGCTGTACCTTCGCTACTCAGGGGAGTAGGCGGCAGGGTTGATGGAGAAGACGGTACAATCCCAAAGGCGACCAAATCTATTAGAGAATTACTCCAAGTTGGGGTGAAAACTTCCTGCATTCCAGAAGTTCGATGGCATTGAGAAGGTGAATCACAGTAGCTAACTCAACGCAAGGAGTGCAAACACTTCAAGTGCTTCAGAAGTGTGAGCAAAGAGCAGGCGAAGGCCAGTAACCAGCTCGATGCATGGAGTACAACCTCGAGGAGGTGGGCGAAGTCAAGTAACCTTTGCCTTCTCAACTCTTAAGAGAATGGGCAAAACCGAGTACCCCAATTCTCTTATCTATCCAGTAGAGAAGCTCTGCATATGTTCAAAGACCCTTCGAAGATAATAGAAGACAATAGTTGTTAAATCCTCACCAACGGTGATCAGTGTTACTGAGAGTAGATTGTCCGCTTCATTTCCCAACGAAATATCAATCAAAAGCGGAAGTGATGCGAACCTACTTGGATGTGACAACTAAGTGAAAGAAGAGTCAATGAGCAAATTTTGTGGAGGAAGGATCCAAAACTTCAGAAGTTTGCAAGACGATGCTCGTTAAAAGCTCCAACAAGCATCCACCCAGTTCAAACAGCATGAGGCATTTGAGAGACTAGCGCAGTAAGGATGGTCTTTTCCTTCATTTGGAGGATCCGCAGGAATCAACAAGGATCAACACAACTCAGCCAACCCCACACCAGAGTCAAAGTCATTGTGAGTTGAAGCAGCATGGCGGATCAAAGGTTCGACTACTCAAAAACAACAGCGGAGAGCAGCTGGGAGCCAAGAGACGCATTGCAGCTGGAGCAGAAGATTGAAGACTCAGCAAAGGCGAGGAGTTGTAGTGTCGACAAAGGCTTTGACGAGAACGTCGAAGGAATAAGTGGGGGAGAAAGTCACGGACAAACTTCTAAACAGGATATTTAATGTAATGCTTATATATATATGTCCGTGTCTTTTGGTATGTTCATGCTTTGTACAACATGTAGAGGGACGACCGAAGGCTTAATAGTCCCATTTTAGTAAGGTTGGTGGCCGCTTTAGGCTTGTAAATAAAGGTTGTATCATGTGGACATGTGTGAGAGATTTTCGGTCTATAATGGACCATTTTACCCTTTGTTGTGCAACTGTTTAGAGCTTGTAAAGTCTGTTTGTAATTTGCATTGTCTATAAAGTGCTTTTCGGAGATGTTTGCTTGTGGATCCCGAGTAAGGTGTTTTCTCTGTCCTATTCTCTCTTTTGTTGGTCCTAAGGGACCATGGGAGGTTTCGGGGAGGCTGACCTTTGCTGACGGACACACAAGGGTGCCGCACGACTTAGGCAAAACTAGCTAAGTCTATGACATCTAGGCAGTGCCACCACTTGTCAGGGGCGGTTGCACCTCCTGCCAGAGCTCGGAGACCGAGCTCAGGCGGTTGCACCTTTGTCAGAGGCGGTTGCATCGCCCAGCCAGAGCTCGGAGACTGAACCCTGGGCGGTGCCATCGCCGACCCAAGCGGTGCCACCTCTGGCCAAGTAATCTGGGTCCAAATGGGCTGATCCATTCGGCTCAATTTAGGTCTATCAAGGGCCCAATTGCCCCAAGATTAAGTTAATGGGATCACCTCCCATTTCTAACTTAATCATCATGCTAACTACGAATTTCTTAAGACATTTACTGCAACTTGCTCCGGTGCGTCAATTACTTCTTCCAGCGAGCTTCCAACGAGCTTCTGTCGATCATCCGATGAACCCTCGGTGATGCTCCTACGGACTTCCGGCAAACTCCTAGACTTGCAACGATCCACTTGGCGAGTTCCGACGAGCTTCTTTTGGCAAGCTCCTGGACTTCTCGGATTTGTTCCCACAGAACCTCCGATGATCGTCCGGACTTCCGTCGAGCTCTCAAACTCCCAACGTGATCATAGTTTTGACTCCGGCGCAACTCCTACTGTATGTCTTTCTTTCATCGTAGTTAATCCTACACACTTAAAACAAAACTTCAATCGAGACAATTAATCCTAAGCAATTAACTAAGTTGTTCGGTATGTCATTGGTCCATCGATGCTTCGTTCGATTCTTCGGCACATCGTCCTCTCCTGCGGCCTATTGCCCAATCGGCCAGTTGACTTCGCAACTCCGATATCCTTGGCGCAATACCCGCTCTTCTTGGCCCGATGCCCAAGTCCACGGCCCGAAGCCTTCTGTCGATACGTCGACCGATCCATCGGCCCGATGTTCAATCTTCTAACATGTTACTCCGGCACAACATGATTTTTCCTGCTTTAATTGTCTCATCCTGATCGAAGCATTCTACGTCACTCAAAACGCAGATTAAAACATAAACACAATTATCAATTGGTTTCATCATCAAAATACGAGATTCAACACCAATGACATGTCGGACAACATATGATTCATGCTTTGTAATAATTTGTCCAGATCAAATTAGTTTAGGTTTAATTGAGTCGGTATTGGAGTGAAACAAATGCAAACTCAATTATGGGCCAATTGGGCTTGAATCGAGGCTGAATTGGGCCTACTGTTTGGCCCATTCAGTGTCATATAGCAAGGATTGGTGGTGGTACCACCCAGACTAGGCGATGGCACCGCCCAAACATAGTCTTCAAGACTATGTCAAGTAGTGGTACTATCAGATTGGGTGATGGCACCGCTCAAACACAGTCTCCCAAAAGTGTCAAGTGGTAGTACCACCAGACTAAGCGATAGTATCGCTCAGTGTCAAAAAGTACTCGCGGTGGTACCGCCAGTACCCCGAAAACCCGAGGATTTAAATTTTGGCTCCAAGTTTTGAAGTCATTTGGGGTCTATAAATACCCGACAAATTCCTGCTTTGAATACACACGAAAGTAAAAACTCTATGATTCCAAGGTTGAAAACTCTTTTAAGTATAGAGTCCCTCCTCCAAGAGCTTAGTGATAGTCCTAAGAGAGGTATGTGAGGGAACATTTGTAGAAGAGGGGTGTAAAGGTTCTCTCCTGAACCTGTGAAAAGGAGAAAGAGTGTAAAGGTAGTTGATCTTCGCTAATTGGAAAAGATCGGTAGTGGAAGCCGGTGGCCTCAAGTGAAGAGGGATCGGGAGTGGATCTAGGTCATGACGTCCGAACCACTATAAACTCGATGTGCAATTTCTATTCTGCTTTTCATTATCATTGCTATTACTTTTTGTGAGTTAATTACTTAGTTCACTTACTCTAAGTCAAGCACTCTTTTCCGATATCGATTTTTATTAAACATAATTTATCAAAATCGATGTTTATCATAAGCACTCGATCCTAACAAATAGTATTTTAAATTTTTCATAAGATTTTGGTCGATTATTATATCATTTACATTATTTTTTAAAATGATCTAATAATAATGTAAATGATACAAGGACTTGAGTTTTTTAGACCAAATTTTTAGGATAACTTTCTCACCCATTAAAAAGCTTAAATGTTAAAAAAATATTACATAGATGTCTCATATTTGGATGAAAAATTAAAAAATAAGAGAAATTTATAAAATTCTAGATTATTAAAGTCATATATACCTATCCGGGTGTCATTCAAGGGTGTCTTGAAAATTTCACAAGATTCTGACAACTCCTTATATCAGTTAACAGTTTTTTTGAAATGACTAAAAAATAGTATAAGTAACACAAGGGATTTGTTTTCAAAAACTATTTTTTGAGCATAGGTTTTCAACCTATGAAGAGTCTAAAATGTTACCAAAAAAGAAAAATCCATTGATGTAAATTAAAAAATAGAGAAATTAGAAAATTTTCATATTATTCATATGTTGAATAACATAAAAAAATAAAAAAACTCTAAAATAGAAAAAATCTCATTTAAAGTTATTCTAAAAATTTCATATGATTCTTATTAGTCGTTGTCTTAGTTATACTGTTTTTGAAATGGTTCAAAAAATAATGTAAGTGACATAAGGGGTTGGTTTTTGTGAACCACAATTCCAAGATAGGGTTTCACCTATTAAGAAGTTCAAATGTGAAAATAAATTGCATGAATGCATCATATTTTGATGAAAAATAAAAAAAATTAGAGAAATTAGAAAATTGTATACATTTTAGATGCAGAATAATCAAGAAAAATATAAAAAAAACCTCTAAAATAGAAAAAAAAATTACATATGTCCATTTGAGTGCCATACAAAGGTATCCTCCAAATTTCACATGATTGACTACTCTTTTATACCAGTTACACTATTTTTGAAATGTCCTAAAAAATAATGCAAGTGGTACAAAGGATTGGTTTTCGTGAATCAAATTTTAAGGATAGGTTTCTCACATATTAAGAAGCTTAAATGTTAAAAGGCATTACGTAAATGCATAAAAAAATTAAAAAAAATAAAGAAACTAGATAAATTTTAAACTATTCACAAATTGAATAACCTTGAAAAATATAAAAAAAATCTCTAAAAAAAAAAAACTCATACATGTCCGTCTGGGTGCCATTTAATAAGATATTAAAATTTTCATGAGATTCTAACCACTCCTTATATCAGTTATATTATTTTTTAAATGACCCTACAAAAAGTTGGTTTTTGGACCAATTTTATTCATTTACACTTTTTTGAATACTATAATTTTTTTAATTTTTAATTTTATCAAAATATGATGCTTAATTGAAATATTTTTTGACATCTGAGAATCTAAATAGGTATGATACGTATTCTGAAAATTTGGTCCAAAAGATCAATGCCCTGAGCTACTAACACTTTTTAAATCAAAGAAAGAAATAATTAGTGTTATATTTTATATATTTTATTATTTTTATTAATATAAATTAATATATTAGTAAATTATTTAATATAATTTATTTTGAACTGATCGAAGTTTTAGGTTAGTTGAACCAATTCAATTATATGAATTGATTTATCAAAGATGTGGAGAGAGAAGTTACGATGTTTAAGAGAAAAAAGATAAAAAAAGAGAGCGCTGTGCAAAACTTTGTCAAAACTAAGAGATTTGTCTTTTGAAAAATTTGTCCATTAAAATTTATATTCAAAAAATTTTCGCTAAATTATTATTGTATTATGATTTGTGGATTTGTTAATTAAAAGATTGAATCCAGAATGTAATGTACTGTATATTTTTCCTTTGTGGTGTATCGATGCAGCTAATTCACATCACTTGCAGGCTGCTTCGTTGTTTCACAAAACTTCAAACAGGAATAGTTGTGAATAGCTGCATGATTCTTGGAATAATGGTCAACATAACAGCTATTGACAAATTGACTTGCTAATCAGTCAACTTCAGTGATTCCTGGAATAAAATTGTCAGACATTCTTCATCTCATGGCTGATAAATTTTTCATCCATCCCAATAAAAAAGCTCTCTGTTACAAAATCATTAACTACAAGCTAATAGTAATTATTCAGACCCATGAATCATGCTGTTGAAACAAATACTGCATGGGTATCATCACAGTCCATAACCTTCTATGGATTTGCATGGGTGGAAGCCCCGTACATTGGACCAACAATAATAAACAAATCTAAACTAATTTTAGTCATACAAAGACTTGGCAGAATGAATCCTCAGCATCTTACTTTTGTTCCTCGATTGTTTTTCCTCTCCCTTCTCACTGTTGGCAATAGCTTTGGCTATAAGTTTTAGCTTCCGGATGTTCTTGGATCTCTTTACTGGTATTGCTTTCTTGATCTTTCTGTTTCCAGCATGAATAGACAAAACAGTAGTCACAAATGAAATTAATTTTGTTGGTAGAAACTTGAATCTTAAAGCAACTAAAAGCTAGGAACATTTTCTGTAGAATGTAAAAGATCATGAACAAAACAGCAAGGACGGTATTCCTTTTAACTATACATTTCATGGAAGGGAAAAAAGAGAGAAATATCTACATCAATGTACCATCAACAGTATAACAAAAAAAATAAAACAAACAAAAACCATCCCTCAACAGGTGATCTAGAAAGTATGTATAGCTACTTGAACTCCTTTTGTAACTAGAAGAGGATATGATTACTTTGTTCATCTTTAGCTCCTGTTTTTGATCAATGCAACAACATATTGTACTACTAGTTTCCTGTAAGCACTTCAACTCCACAGTTGGCAATGTAGGGAAGAGACTCGCAGCAGGGCATTCTGCTTCCTATGTTTCATCAATAATTTTTTCAGTTTTTATTTTATAAGTTTTATGCTGAGGAAGACTACTAATAACAACAAAAAACAAACCTTGCTTCTCCTATTTATATTTGGATAAATTATGGAACTTCCCAAATCAGCCTCAGTTTCCAAATTTTGAAGCTACTTCAAAGAAAAGAACCAAATATTATCATTTGCCAACTGGTGGTTGACAATAAACAGATAGACAACTCAACGTATAGATTTAATTTTAAATTTAATTTTTAATCTAATTTGAAAAACAGAATAACAAAGAAGAAAAATAAAATGAAAACAAATAATTGGTTTGCCCTCTTAAGCCCCATCAACCACCAAAGCTAGGTACTACCATACAAGGACAACAACTAAGTTTCATCTATAAAGAAAGCAGAAAATGTTAGCTTCTGCTTAAAGCAGTGTATCAAGAATCATTTGACCCTATATCTACTATGGAGCCTTTTGAACCAAATTTTTTCACCCAAAAGATACAAATGGCTGGTCTTGCCCTAGAAAGCATTCTTATTTTCCAAGACAGTTCCTACTTCTAACAAATGGCGGGTCTCGCCCTAGAAAGCGTTCTTATTTTCCAAGACTGTTCCTACCTCTAACGGTAAAATTTTGGCAATCAAAGATGATCATTTTCTTCATGTATATAATCACAGAGAACTATTCCAAAGAATCTATTAATGTAGAAGAACAAGTTCAATCTAGTTTTCCTCTTTGCTTTTTAGAAAATATGGTGACCAAAATTTTGCTTTGCCACCTAAATGTGTCCCATTTTATTAGCTATTGACTGGGAATATATAAAGCCATTTTTTTCCTATAGCTAATATTAATGTACTACCCTATTTCTTTTGTATGATGGAAGTATCAATATATTTTTTTCCGTTCATATGCACAAAAGGAATCCAAACAAGTGAAGTGACGGAGTGCCTGAGAGCTCGCCTAGGTGCCCAAGCGAGGTGAGGCGAGGCCCGAGCGTCCAATAGGTGGGCTGGGCAAGCAAGTTCAACCAAGTGCGGCCTAGGCACTCACCTAGGCCCAAGTGCTGGGTGGGCCAAGCACCTGCCTGATTCAACTTAGGCTGAGTCAAGCTCGAGTCCAACCAATTGGGTTCTCTAATTCAATTGAACCAGATAGACTCACTCTCAACCCCACAAACCCAACCCCCCCACGTGTCCGTGCCGTAAATGCAGCAATGACAAAACAGGCTCTCTTTCTCCCAACAACAATGGTGTTTCCTTGACGAATGACGACAGTGTCTTCGGTGTTTCCTCTAGCAACGACATTTTTCTTAATGAAGGATGGTTGTTGCGTCTTCCTCCATCAGTGACTGTTGGTAACAACTCTCTTTCTCCTCCTCTTCCTCCTTCACGATTGCACATTCCATTCTCCTCCCTCACTCGTTCATTGCAGCCCCCCTTCGCTGATCCCGACTCCATCTTCCCCTCCATCTTCCACCTTTTGTCGTAGCTTCCCCCCTTCCCCCACACCATCCTCCCCCTCCTCTTCCCTCCTCCCTCTTCCCCCTTTCGTCATGGATCCCTCCCTTCCCTAACACCATCCTCCCCTTCCATCCCTATTCCCCTCCATCTTCCCCCTTTCATCGTAGCTTCTCCCCTTCCCCAACACCATCTTCCCCCTCCTCTTCCCTCCTCCCTCTTCCCCCTTTCATCATAGCTCCCTCCCTTCCCTGACACCATCCTCCCCCTCCATCCCTCTTCCCCTCCATCTTCCCATTTCGTCATAGCTTCCCCCCTTCCCCGACACCATCCTCCACCTCCCTTCTCTTCCCTCCTCCTACTTCCCTCTTTCATCACAGCTCCCTCCCTTCCCCGACACCATCGTCCCCCTCCCTTCTTCTTCATCCCTCTTCCCAGGTTCGTTGCAGCTCCTCCCCCATCCTGAACACCATCCTCCCCCTACAGGACCACAACCCCCCTCCCCCTCTTGGACCACAACTCCTCCTTCCCTCCTCCATTGCAGCCATGGCCCGCGCGCATCCCCCCTCCTCTCTCTCTCTTCCTAGCATGCTCTTTTGAATAATGTTAATTTTGATGTTAATCTTCTTTATTTTTGTTATTTTATTATTATGTTTGGACAATTTAGCACTTTAATATTTTGTAGATAGTTAAATGAATCTACATTGATAGTGATAATTTGAATATGAAATTATATGGAACTTATATTTTGTCATAATTTTATTTTAATGATTGAATTTCTTCTTAATTATATTTTTTTATCATGGAACCTTGGTACCTTTTAACGCCTAGCACCTTTGACAACACTGATCCAAGCAATGCTGCAGTTTTGGTAATTGCACAATTATGAGGATTATACTATCATAGTTTCTACATATAACGTGTGACAACACTTCAAGATTATTTTTTTTCACTTGTGATGTCTGGAAGGAAGGTTTCAGAAAACAGAAAACCAAGTAATCAGATTCCATTTTCCATATCATAAATTGATACCAATAAAATATGCATATGACGTTCTATGCACCAATCAGAAACTAAATATGTGAGAAATTATACATTTGGTTTAAATTTCTCATTGTAAATATCTTTACACAATATTGGCCAGATAAACCTAAAATTTGAAACAGACACTAAAAGTATAAGTCGACATGGTCAAGCAAAAGACAAGGTACTTGACTAAGACTTCTCCACATAATGTTCCCATTTGTTCCTTTTGCCTTGCCATATGACGTACTTGATTGTCTTCAAATCTGACTCACACATGCGCTTCCCTCAATACTGGTCTTCAGTGGGTTCTACTAATTAGGCATTGCATTACTATCACTTTTGCAGAAGATCTTATATCACTTCAGCCAGTAGCTAACTACAGCTGAATAGAGTGAAAGATGTACTAAATCCAGTTTATGCTCAACAGTGTCAAAAAATAACGTGTGTAACAATGAATCAGAATGACCACGAATAGAAACTGAAAGAATAACAAAAATTAACCATTTAAAGTTGTTGACAAAATTTATCTTAGATAACAATGACACCTCTCATACACTTAAATTTCTGTGAGCCATTTTCATTTTGTTTGCTCCCTTTACTTCTCTATGTAGTATTCATAAATAATATCTTAAGCTGCTTTACTAATACACTGTTCAAAAGTGAAAAAAAACATGAAACTGGCGCAATTTCATCCCCAAGCACACCATAGGATCATACCTTATACGAACATCCATATTTGATCAATTGAAACAACACGAAAACAAGTTTCTTTAAGTCAGGTGATCAAAGCTAACCTATTGATGGCACCAAGAGCTGGATTTGACGGGTTTCCATCCGACGTATCCATCACTGTAATCATCGAGAGAGAGAGAGAGAGAGAGAGAGAGAGAGAGAGAGAGAGAGGTAAGTTTAAACAAATCTCAGGATTGGAGCGTAACCAATAATCAACTGAAAGAAGAATAACGATCACGCGAACAGTGACGTTGAGGAACATCACCTACGGCCTCCGTGGAGGCATCTATCGGCACGGCGCCGTCCTTCTTCGGGTTACTCTTGTTCTTCGTTTTGTTGTTCCGGTTCTTCGCCATGACCGTAAAGATCCGCTTCTAGGGTTTCGCTCTCCGCGCAACGCCAACTCGAAGACCGGCGAAGGAAGTATGGCACTAATAGGAAGCCCATGAGGCCCAAAATATAATAACGGATGTGTTTTCTGAAACAAACAAAAAACCAAAACGTGAAAACATTTCCGTTGTTTCTGAAAAATAAGCAATCAAATTCAGTAGTAGAGAAACACTTGGAATTTCCAGTTCAAACCAATATAAGTTTGAAATCCGCTTAGATAGGTTAAAACCTTTTGTGATCAACTTCTAATCTCAAATTTATTTACCGATAATTTGAAATCTTATCTGACAAATTGTTTGCTTAGTGCCACTATAAAACACTCATTTGGTAACCTCATTTCACAATTTTTTTTTTAAAAAGAAAAAAATAAAATTTATATGAAAGAAACATATGTTGTTTCTTTTTTAACTATCAAATCCATATTGCTTATTACTTAGACTTTTGATAATCGTTTTTAAATCATATGACCAACAAAAAGAATTAGATAGATTTTTATTAAAAATAAATAAATTTATTTAATTTTTCATTAATTTTATCTTCTGTCTCCTCATAAGTTGGCATGGTGTTTTAGATTATATTATATATAGTTTTATTTATTTCGTTGGGAGAGAGAATATCTCGAAATGAAAAGAGATGTTTTAGATATTAACAATCGAAGAATATATTACAAAGTCAAAACACCAGATTAACGCCATTCGATACTCCAATTCGGTCCTACATCGATTAACTTCTTATATCAAATTTATTTATCGATAATATCATTTAACACTCTAATTAGTCAAATAAAAGGAGTATATGTAGTTTCCTTTAGAGCTAAATCTATATTGGTTATTACTATCCTTTTGATAATTGGCTTTAAATCATATGATTGACAAAGAGAATTAGATAGAAGTTTATTAAAAAAATTATTCAATTTTTCATTAAATTTAGCTTCCGTCTGATCTTGTGTGTTTCGACATGGGTTTTAGATTATATTATATATAGCTCTATTTATTTTGTTAGGTAGGAGAAAGAAGATCTTAAAATCAAAATAGAATTTTTATATATTAACAACCAAAAAATATATCAAAAAGTTAAAATATAATATTAATATCATTTGACACTTCTTCTTTTTAACACTTAATTTGTATGGGGTTTGGATTCGATTGATCCATAGATCGAGTACCACCTTTAGAATGAAATTTTAGCATAGGAAAGAGATATCACTAGAAAATAAATATAAAACTAAAATAAAATATTCTCTATTGGTTATAAAGTCAAAGTAACTAAGCAATGGAACAAAAACGGGATAAAAGACTTAAAGAGTGAGTTGTCTTTGGATACCATTTTGGTGCTCTCAACAAGTTGAAGATTGCTACCAATTTCGAGCCTCTCCTTCTCTCTTATTGCTTAACATCCTCTTAAGGTTCAAACAGCTGGCAGCAGGGTTTTAGAAATTCTTATAATAGCTAGATAAAGTTACGATGAGGGACTTCAGCTGTTACAACTTGAGGAATAGCTCGTGAGCAAAACTCGAGAAAAATCTCTATAGTAAGGTACGCTAGTTATAGGTTCTTTGTCACTTAAGAAAAATATTTTTGCTTATTATTATTATTTAATATTTTATTATTTTATATTGTTTGTTGCATGAATATATTATGATGTCTATATATCTGTGCAATGGGAATCAGATCGTGATGATATTATGATAATGAGACCGATTCGCTTTTAAACACAGATCATAAATAATCTCGGTCATAGGTTACACGAGAGAGATATCGAGATAACTGGATAGATTGGTGTGCTGTATACCCGTCTATATGATGGATGTAACTGGTCTCATAGCTTCTCGTGTGGGGACACTCGAGATACATTGCAGGTACTCATTGGAGAATGAGTTCATTGATTGATCCGCTCACATAATGTTAAATGGTTGATGATACCTCATTGCCAAACAGCAATTCTGTCATCCCAGTGGTGTATCTGGTCCTTAGACTTGAGATATAAAAGATGTCTAGTATGAGTACTCCACTATTTGATACCAAACTTATAGTTCTGGAGGTTCCAAATCTAGCTTTGTTAGGATCAAGAGCACTAAGAGGGGAGGGTGAATTAGTGCAGCAGAAATCTTTCGACGATAAAAAAGCGTTCGAACGATAAAAACGATTTAAGTGTGAAAGCCGATTCTAAGATTACTTTAACTTAAGATCAAGCGAGATGACGTTAAAGTCAATCTATGAAGGCAGTTTGCAGTTATGATGAAAACCAGAATATAAGCGCAAACTGAAATATGACGTTCGTACGAAGAAACTGATTTACGTCTAAATGCTGACTCGTAAATCACTTGATTAGGTGAGATACAGCTTAAGCAAGGATATAAAGGTAGTTTGCAGTTAAGATAGAAATCAAAATGTAAACGTAAACTGAAATATGATGATCGTACGAAAAAACAGATTTACGTCTAAACGCTGATTCGGAAAGTGCAAAGCTTGAAACCCGATCGTATATGCACAGAAAGCAGTAAGCTTTAGAGGAGGTTTGCAGTAAAAATAATATGCTCAAAGTAAATGCAAACCGAGATTTAGAGTGGTTCGGTCAATCTTGACCTACTCCACTTTTGGCTTCGTCCACCGACGAGGTCACCGACGTCAACTAGAGGCCTTCCTTCAATAGGCGAAGGCCAACCACCCTTTTACAGTTTCACTCCTTTTGACGGGCTTAGGAGACAACCCTTACAGAATTTTCTCTCCTCTCTTTACAGCTCAGAACTTAGAAGAAAAGAAGGAGAAGAACTTTTGGCCTTTACAATAATTTTGAGCTCTAAAAATCACAGAACAAGATCAAGATTTCGGTGTGTATTCTGTGCCATTTCAATGCCGAATGGGTGGGGTATTTCTAGGCCCCAACCCAGTTCAAATTTGGAGCTCAAAATTGTTAATTCCCGAAATTCCGGGATCAGGCGGTTGCACCTCCTGACTGGAGTGGTTGCACCGCTTGGTAGAGCTCGAAGACTGAGCCTTTGGGCGGTGCCACCTCCTGTCATGGGCGGTTGCACCTCTTGCCAGAGCTCGAAGACTGAGCTCAGGCGGTGCAACCTCCTGACTGAGGCGGTTGCACCGCTCAGCCAGTGCTCGGAGACCGAGCCCAAGCAGTGCCACCTCTTGTCAGGGGAGGTTGCACCGCCCAATCTCACTCGGAGATTGAGCCCAGGCGGTGCCACGGCCTGGCTGGAGCGGTTGCACCTCCAAGTCTCGCTCGGAGACTGAGCCCAGGCGGTGCAACCTCCTGCCTTGGGCGGTTCAACCGCCTGGCAGAAATCAGGGTCCGAATGGGTTGATCCATTCGGCCCAATTTGGATTTTTCAAGGGCCCAATTGCCCCAAGATTAAGTTAATGGGATCACCTCCTATTTCCAACTTAATCATTGTGCTAACTACGATATTCCCTAAGACATTTACTGCAACTTGCTCCGGTGCGTCAATCGCTTCTTCCGGCGAGCTTCCGACGAACTTTCGTCGATCATCCGATCCGATGAACCCTCGGTGATGCTCCTACAGACTTCCGGCAAACTCCTGGACTTGCGATGATCCACTTGGCTAGTTCCGACAAGCTTCTTTGGCAAGCTCATGGACTTCTCGGATTTGTTCCCGCACAACCTCTGATGACTGTCCGAACTTCCGTCGAACTCTCGAACTCCCAACGTGATCATTGTCTTGACTCCGACGCAACTCTTGCTGCATGTCTTTCTTCCATCGTAGTTAATCCTGCACACTTAAAACAAAACTTCGATCGAGACAAATAATCCTAAGCAATTAACCAAGTTGTCCGGCATGTCATTGGTCCCTCGACGCTTCGTCCGATTTTTCGGCGCATCGTCCTTTCCTGCAGCCTATTGCCCAATCGGCCAGTTGACTCCGCAACTCCGATATCCTTGGCACAATACCTGCTCTTCTTGGCCCGATGCCCGAGTCCACGGCCTGAAGCCTTCTGTCGATACATCGACCGATCCACCAGCCCGACGACCAATCTTGTGACATGTTCCTCCGGCACAACATGATTTTTCTGCTTTAATTGTCTCATCCTGATCGAAGCATCCTGCGTCACTCAAAACGTAGATTAAATCATAAACATATATCAAGTGGTTTCATCATCAAAATACGCAACAATCTCCCCCTTTTTGATGATGACAACTACTTGATGACGGAGTTAACCTTAACTCCCGTAGTTTAAACAAACTCCCCCTATCAATATGTCATATTGATAGAATCTTGAATTAAAATTGAATTCAAGTCATTGCAATATTCATCATGAATACTTGCAACACGTCATCATGAACTTATGCATAAACTTATGCATAACATGTCATGTCATCAACATACTTCTCCCCCTTTGTCATCAACAAAAAGGAGAAGTACCACAATCAAGTGTTTGTGATATTGGTTCAACTCATTGCATGAAAAACATAATATCAAGTTTTATCATCATGCAAGTTTGCTATTAACAAATATCTGTTGGGAAATCATTGGGGGGCGACATCATATGCGCAGCGGAAGAACAAGAAAACAAAATCCCCGATTCCCAAAAAGATGTTCGTCGTCGTGCGAAGATTGGTGCGCAAAAAATCCGCAAAACACAAAACTGCGTATAGAGATTGTGTTACCTAGGGAGATCGTATATCCCTGTTTCCTTGCAGATCCTTAGGAGAGGGTGAAGGAGGTCAAGCGTCCTCCTCTCTAGCGGTGATCCACATAGTGTTGGGAAATCATAGGGGGGGGCGACATCATATGCGCAGCGGAAGAACAAGAAAAACAAAAATCCCCGATTCCCAAAAAGATGTTCGTCGTCGTGCGAAGATTGGTGCGCAAAATCCGCAAAACACAAAACTGCGTATAGAGATTGTGTTACCTAGGGAGATCGTATATCCCTGTTTCCTTGCAGATCCTTAGGAGAGGGTGAAGGAGGTCAAGCGTCCTCCTCTCTAGCGGTGATCCACACAGCAGGGTTGCGACGACGCTCCTCAAAACTCCAGGCCTACTCTGAGGTGGAGAGGGAGAGGAGAATAGGAAGGGCAAGCAAAGACTCTAGCCTATGAGGCTGTGAATCCCTCCTATTTATAGAGATCCCGTGTCAAAACCCTAATGGGTCCTTTCCCTAGTGGGTATTGGATCTGCATCCAATAAGACAAGGGCTCCGTCGGATATCTCATATCCGAACCTCTACTCATCGCAATGCCTACCATATGTGTGTGACCCTCTAGGCCCAATATCGAGCTGGCCGTGAGTCATACCTGTCAGAACTCCTTCTAACTAAGTGAATTATTATCTCTGTAATAATTCACTCGACTCATCGACTACGGAAGTACTAGGCCACTACGCCGTAGTCCCCAGACGATACAGGGGAATCCAATCCATTGGACCTGTCTGTCCTCAGTTACCATGTACCTATAGTCCCTCATCCATCTAATATCCCAGAGACCGTATATTGAGCATGGTGCTGTCAGACCCATACGGTTTCTACTCGAGTCTCGCTCTAATCGGATTCTCCCGGAGAACTCTTTCTCTCTCAACCCGAATGACCCTGGCCAGGGATTTGTCTGAGCAAGAACACATGGGATATTCCTCTCATGATACCGAGAGTGGATGATCCTCTATCGACACTCAATAGCCCTCGTAAGGTCGACTACCACTCCCAATGACCAGCTGTACTAGATCTGGGAACAGCCAAACCTATAAGTCTGGTATCAAAGAGTGGAGCACTCATACAGGACATCCTTGGTGTCTCAAGTCTAAGAACCAGATACACCACTAGGACTACGGAATCGTTGTCTGACAATAAGGCATCATCAACCATCCAGCATTCCGTAAGCGGATCAATCAGTGAACTCATTCTCCAATGAGCACCTGTACTGTATCCCTAGTGTCCCTACACGAGCAGCTATGAGACCAGCTGCATCCATCATATGGACGGGTATACAGCACACCAGTCTATCCGGTTATCACGATGTCCCTCTCGAGTAACCTATGGCCGGGATTATTTAGGATATGTGTTTAAAGGTGAATCGATCTCATTATCGTGATCTCATCACGATCCGATTCCCATTGCACAAATCCAAGGACATCACAATATATATGCATTTATGCAATAGTTATAAAGTGATATACGCCAAAATATAATAAGCAAAAAGATTCTGTATCAAGTCACACATGCCATCACTCACGTGATTGGCTTGCTGGGCACTTATGACTAGCACATAGCAGGGTTGCGACGACGCTCCTCAAAACTCCAGGCCTACTCTGAGGTGGAGAAAGAGAGGAGAATAGGAAAAGCAAGCAAAGACTCTAGCCTATGAGGCTGTGAATCCCTCCTATTTATAGAGATCCCGTGTCAAACCCTAATGGGTCCTTCTCTAGTGGGTATTGGATCTGCATCCAATAAGACAAGGGCTCCGTCGGATATCTCATATCCGAACCTCTACTCATCGCAATGCCTACCATATGTGTGTGACCCTCTAGGCCCAATATCGAGCTGGCCGTGAGTCATACCTGTCAGAACTCCTTCTAACTCAGTGAATTATTATCTCTGTAATAATTCACTCGACTCATCGACTACGGACGTACTAGGCCACTACGCCGTAGTCCCCAGACGATACAGGAGAATCCAATCCATTGGACCTGTCTGTCCTTAGTTACCATGTACCTATAGTCCCTCATCCATCTAATATCCCAGAGACCGTATATCGAGCATGGTGTTGTCAGACCCATACGGTTTCTACTCGAGTCTCGCTCTAATCGGATTCTCCCGGAGAACTCTTTCTCTCTCAACCCGAATGACCCTGGCCAGGGATTTGTCTGAGCAAAAACACATAGGATATTCCTCTCATGACGCCGAGAGTGGATGATCCTCTATTGACACTCAATAGCCCTCGTAAGGTCGACTACCACTCCCAATGACCAGCTGTACTAGATCTGGGGACAGCCAAACCTATAAGTCTGGTATCAAAGAGTGGAGCACTCATACAGGACATCCTTGGTGTCTCAAGTCTAAGGACCAGATACACCACTAGGACTACGGAATCGCTGTCTGACAATAAGGCATCATCAACCATCCAGCATTCAGTAAGCGGATCAATCAGTGAACTCATTCTCCAATGAGCACCTGTACTGTATCCCTAGTGTCCCTACACGAGCAGCTATGAGACCAGCTGCATCCATCATATGGATGGGTATACAGCACACCAGTCTATCCGGTTATCACGATGTCCCTCTCGAGTAACCTATGACCGGGATTATTTATGATATGTGTTTAAAGGTGAATCGATCTCATTATCGTGATCTCATCACGATCCGATTCCCATTGCACAAATCCAAGGACATCACAATATATATATGCATTTATGCAATAGTTATAAAGTGATATACGCCAAAATATAATAAGCAAAAAGATTCTGTATCAAGTTACACGTGCCATCACTCACGTGATTGGCTTGCTGGGCACTTATGACTAGCAATCTCCCACTTGACCTAAAGCCATTCACCTATGTGTCTGATCCCCATCAGACTCCTGTGACGCTCATAGACAATCTGAGACAACGGCTTTGTCAGTGGATCTGCAATGTTATCTTCGGATGGAACTCTTTCCACTACTACATCTCCTCGGGTTACGATCTCTCTTATAAGCTGGAACCTCTTCAGAACACTTCTGATGAGACCCGGGTTCCCTTATTTGAGTAATCACCCCATAGTTGTCACAATATAAGGAAGTCCACTTGTCGCTATCTGTATCGACTCCCAAATCTGTGATGAACTTCTTCACCCAGACTCCCTCCTTTGCTGCATCTAATGCGGCAATGTACTCCGCCTCTGTGGTCGAGTCAGCAGTGGTATCTTGCTTGGAACTCTTCCAGCACACTGCTCCTCCATTCAAGGTGTACACATACCCTGAATTCGACTTGCTATCATCGACATCATACTAAAAACTTGAGTCAGTGTAGCCTTAAACCTTAAGGCTATTACCTCCATATACTATTAAAAGATCCTTAGTCCTTCTCAAGTACTTAAGGATACACTTTACTACTTTCCAGTGCTCCAAGCCTGGATCCGCCTGATACCTGCTCGTGACACTCAGAGCATGCGCTATATCAGGCCTAGTACATAGCATGGCATACATGATAGACCCTATTGCTGAGGCATAAGGTATCATATTCATGTTTGCCCTTTGGAATTTTCCATGCCAAACCTTTTGACAATGGTTTCTATGTACCTAGACTGGGATAAGCCAAGCATCCTCTTGGATCTATCTCTATAGATTCTAATCCTCAAGATATAGGATGCTTCCCCTAAGTCTTTTATGGAGAAGTGTCTAGATAACCAAGTCTTTACTGTGGATTGCATTCCTACATCATTCCCAATGATGAGGATGTCATCCACATATAACACCAAAAAGGTGATAGCGCTCCCACTTACCTTTCTGTATACACAAGCCTCATCTTCGTTCTTAACGAAGTCATAAGATCTGATTGACTCATCAAATCTTATGTTCCAACTTCGGGAAGCTTGCTTTAGTCCATAAATGGATCTAAGCAACCTACACACTTTATCTGGGCAGTTCTTGGACACGAATCCCTCAGGTTGCATCATATACACCTCCTCCTCAAGGTTCCCGTTGAGGAATGCGTTTTTCACATCCATCTGCCAGATCTCATAATCATAGTGTGCTGCAATAGCCAATAGAATTCTGATGGATTTTAGCATTGCTACGGGTGAGAAAGTTTCGTCATAGTCAACACCTTGCCTTTGACGATACCCCTTAGCCACTAGCCTTTCTTTATAGGTCTCTACCTTTCCATCTACTCCGATCTTTTTCTTAAAGATCCACTTGCAACCGATGGGTACAATACCTTCGGGTGCATCAACTAGGTTCCAAACCTTATTGGAGTACATAGAATCCATCTCAGAATTCATGGCTTCTTGCCACTTCCCGGAGTCTATACTCATAATAGCCTCCTCGTAGGTCTGAGGATCAATATCCTCAGCATCCTCTCCTCTAATATGTCCCACATATCTCTCAGGAGGATGAGATACTCTATCAGACCTGCGTAAAGTTGAAACTTGTATATTAGGTACCTGAACAGACTCGGGCTGTAGAGTGGTGCTTGAGCTTAGTTCTCTAACTTCGCTCAACTCTATCATTCTCCCACTGTCTCCGCCAAGAATGTGTTCCTTCTCAAGGAACACTGCTCTCTTAGCTACAAAGACCTTTTGGTCCTCGAGATGATAGAAGTAATACCCACAAGTTTCCTTGGGGTATCCCACAAATATGCATCGCTCTATCCTTGATTCTAACTTATCGGGGTTGTGTCTTTTAACGTGGGTAGGGCAGCCCCAAATCTTAACAACCTTAAGATCAGGCTTCTTCCCTTTCCATATCTCATATGGTGTAGACACTACCGACTTAGTTGAAACTCTGTTCAGAAGGTAAGCTACGGTTTCTAGGGCATATCCCTAGAATAAGATGGGTAGGTCAGCGAAACTCATCATGGACCGTACTATATCTAATAGCATACGATTCCTCCTTCCAAAGACACCATTGAGCTGAGGTGTATAAGGAGGTGTCCATTGGGATAATATCCCATGGTCCTTGAGGAACTGAGTAAACTCTGTACTTAAGTACTCACCTCCTCGATCTGATCGAAGAGTTTTGATACTCTTTCCAGTCTGGTTCTCCACCTCATTCTTATACTCTCTGAATTTCTCAAAGGCCTCGGACTTGTACTTCATTAAGTACACATATCCATACCTTGAGAAATCATCAGTAAATGTAATGAAGTAGGAGTAACCTCCAATGGCATTAGTTGACGTGGGTCCACATACATCACTATGTATGAGTTCCAACAACTCAGTGGCTCTCTCTCCAGTTCTACTAAATGGAGATTTGGTCAGTATTCCACGAATGCAAGGCTCACAAGTTGCATATGACATATAGTCGAATGGATCTAGATATCCATCATTTAGCAACTTTTGAATCCTTCTTTCATGGATGTGACCTAGCCTACAATGCCACAGGTATGCACTGTTCAACTCATCTCGTTTCCTTTTGGACACATTTATATTCATGATATGTGGAGTGGTGTCTAACATAAATAAACCATTATGCAATGTTCCTTTCGTGATGATCTTATCATCTAATAATATCGAACAACCATTGTTCTCAAAAACAAATTTATATCCACTATTAAACATGAAATAGAGATAATGTTTTTGATAATAGAAGGAACAAAATAACATGCATCTAATGCAATAAAAGCTCCACTAGGCAGATATAGGGAGACCTCGCCAACAGCTAATATAGCAACTTTTGCTCCATTACCCATCTTGAGGTCCATCTCGCCTCTCTCTAGTCTCCTAGGCCTTACTAGAACCTGCAACGAATTGCATATATGATAAGCACTACCGGTATCCAATACCCATGTGTTATCATAAGAGTCTGACAAATGGAGACTGATCATGAATGTACCTAAAGCTTCATCAAGCTTTTGTTTCGCCCTTTCTGCAAGGTACTCTTTGCAGTTTCTCTTCCAGTGCCCATCTTTACCGCGGTGGAAGCACTGGCCTTTGTCCTTTGTTGGGTCTTTCTTAGCAACCTTTGATTTACCTTGTTTGCCCGTGCCCTTTCCCTTCTTAAGGGACCTTTCTGCTTTCCTTTTCTTTCTGGTCTCACTAGTGTAGAGAACTGGCTTCTCTTTCTTAATAGTACTCTCTGCCTCCCTCAACATATTGAGGAGCTCTGGGAGAGTCACCTCAAGCTTGTTCATATTAAAATTCATTATGAACTGTGAAAAGGAATATGGTAGGGACTGAAGCACAATGTCCACACATAAGTTTTCCTCTAGGACCATTCCTAGACCTGTGAGTTTCTCTATCCACTCAATCATCTTTAGGACATGGTTCTGAACCGGTGTCCCCTTAGTCATCCTAGCGCGGAAAAGGCTCTTAGATATCTCATATCGTTGAGTCCTTCCCTGTTCCTCAAACAATTTGCGGACATGTAGGAGAATGGATCTGGCATCCATCTTTTCATGTTGTCTCTGTAACTCTGGAGTCATAGAGCCTAACATATAGCACTGAGCAAGAGTGGAGTCATCAATGTACTTCACGTAGCGAGCGATCTCATCCTCGCTTGCCCCTTCTTCGGGCGTAGGCATCACTGTATCAAGGACGTACACGATTTTCTCCGCTGTGAGAACAATTCTCAAGTTACGGAGCCAATCCGTATAATTTGGACCAGTGAGGCGGTTGACATCAAGTATGCCACGTAAGGGATTTGAAAGCGACATTTTCTGAAAATAAAGATGTAGCAGAAATGAATAACATGCAGATTTTGCAAGAAATAAACTATCAAGATATGGACTTCTATCTTAATATGCTCCCACTATTTTACTAACGAGTCACGCGACACCCTTAGCACGTGAAACGGAAGTCTCCGACAGACTTCTAGTGGGGATTAGGATCCAATCAGTGTCTTAGTGTAACCTCGAGGGACTCGACCAATCACACGAAGCCTAAAAGGTAGGCAACTCTTGCCGATCACAACTCCTTGTGATTCCCGTCCTGTTCGGCCTCCGAATCACCATGGCCTCGAGGGACTCGACCAACCATGATGCTCGGTTAAGTCAACACCTTCGTTACAAGATGAGTCTGATTTGATGATATACCCTCGAGGGACTCGACCAAGCATACCATGCCCTCAGGTCACCGGTGACATCTCTATGTCGTAAGCAAGATAGCGAATCGCGATATAGGTGAGTCTCGAGGGACTCGACCAACTCAACTTACACCGGGAATCGGTTCCTACTCATAACGATGGAAGGCCACGTGGGTCAATCTAATTGCCTCACGTTTACCGACTTAATATTATCGAGAGATGTTTCTATGATTTGGTCTCCTAATATGACATGTCACACATATACATATTTAATATATATCTACATCGCATGCAAATATATATACATATCTAGTATGTGTATAAGCAATCACACCAGATGATCATGGACCACAACCTAATATGATTAGGCCCGAGCCAGTAGGCCTAATCACTCACATCAAGATCTATGTGTGCAACGGTGCATCTCCATGCCCTGTGATCATCCATCTCGTCCTCGTCGGTTTCGTCGACATCTTGATGCATCTCCATGCAACACGATCGTCCGTCTCGTGGGTCCCGCTATCGCATCCACGCTCCCGCTGCGCCTCCTCATGTGATTACAACTTAATCATAGGCACACAGGCCCGACAATAAACGAGAAATATAATGGAGGTTCGCAGACCTCAATAATAATAATCACAAGTACACACATCACACGGTCCATGATCATCCGTCCACACATCAAACATCACATGTATAAATTATCATCATCATGTAGGACTACTAGATAATAATAAAAATAATAATCAACTAAACCTTTTAATTAATTAATATTTTTCTGAAATCAGGGACATGTAGGGAATTTCTCAATTCATAAGGGTATTTTCGTAATTTGGACAAAAGACAGAAACTGGAATTTCTCAAATTCCGAGGGGCAAAACTATCTTTTTTCCAGAAAACCCTAATGCCCTTTCCCCCTTTCGCTGTTGCCGCCGCCGCCACCCTGTCGGCGGCGGCCTGTGCGGCGGGGCGAGGGCACTGCCCTCGCCTGTAGGCGGCACGCCCGCCTGCGGCGATGCCGCTGCGGGTGGGCGCCCCCTTCGGGCGCCGCTGCCTCCGCAGGCGGTGCTGTACCGCCGGGCGGCCGCCCCTGTGGGGGGGGTTTCGCCCGCGGGAGCAGCGGCGGCAGCGTCGCTGCCCTGCGGCGGCAAACGCCGCTGCCCTTCAGCGGCAGGCGCCGCTGCCCTACGACGCCTCTGCCCGTGGGCTGCCAGCCCCGCCGGTAGCAAGCCTGCTGCAAGCAGGCCGCCGGCCGGCTGCTGTAGACGCAGCCCCTGCGCTGCCCGCCTTCGGCTGCGTTGCACGCACGCAGATCGATGGCAGCAACTGTTGCTGCCCTTTCTCGCTTTTGCGTTAACGATTTTGACGTCAATATTCTTCCTAAACACAACACACGCAGTTCAAAACCAATCATTCGTACGAACAACCTGGCTCTGATACCATTGTTGGAAAATCATTGGGGGGCGACATCATATACGCAGCGGAAGAACAAGAAAACAAAATCCCCGATTCCCAAAAAGATGTTCGTCGTCGTGCGAAGATTGGTGCGCAAAAAATCCGCAAAACACAAAACTGCGTATAGAGATTGTGTTACCTAGGGAGATCATATATCCCTGTTTCCTTGCAGATCCTTAGGAGAGGGTGAAGGAGGTCAAGCGTCCTCCTCTCTAGCGGTGATCCACACAACAGGGTTGCGACGACGCTCCTCAAAACTCCAGGCCTACTCTGAGGTGGAGAAAGAGAGGAGAATAGGAAAGGCAAGCAAAGACTCTAGCCTATGAGGCTGTGAATCCCTCCTATTTATAGAGATCCCGTGTCAAACCCTAATGGGTCCTTCCCTAGTGGGTATTGGATCTGCATCCAATAAGACAAGGGCTCCGTCGGATATCTCATATCCGAACCTCTACTCATCGCAATGCCTACCATATGTGTGTGACCCTCTAGGCCCAATATCGAGCTGGCCGTGAGTCATACCTGTCAGAACTCCTTCTAACTCAGTGAATTATTATCTCTGTAATAATTCACTCGACTCATCGACTACGGACGTACTAGGCCACTACGCCGTAGTCCCCAGACGATATAGGGGAATCCAATCCATTGGACCTGTCTGTCCTTAGTTACCATGTACCTATAGTCCCTCATCCATCTAATATCCCAGAGACCGTATATCGAGCATGGTGTTGTCAAACCCATACGGTTTCTACTCGAGTCTCGCTCTAATCGGATTCTCCCGGAGAACTCTTTCTCTCTCAACCCGAATGACCCTGGCCAGGGATTTGTCTGAGCAAGAACACATAGGATATTCCTCTCATGACGCCGAGAGTGGATGATCCTCTATTGACACTCAATAGCCCTCGTAAGGTCGACTACCACTCCCAATGACCAGCTGTACTAGATCTGGGGACAGCCAAACCTATAAGTCTGGTATCAAAGAGTGGAGCACTCATACAAGACATCCTTGGTGTCTCAAGTCTAAGGACCAGATACACCACTAGGACTACGGAATCGCTGTCTGACAATAAGGCATCATCAACCATCCAGCATTCAGTAAGTGGATCAATCAGTGAACTCATTCTCCAATGAGCACCTGTACTGTATCCCTAGTGTCCCTACACGAGCAGCTATGAGACCAGCTGCATCCATCATATGGACGGGTATACAGCACACCAGTCTATCCGGTTATCACGATGTCACTCTCGAGTAACCTATGACCGGGATTATTTAGGATATGTGTTTAAAGGTGAATCGATCTCATTATCGTGATCTCATCACGATCCGATTCCCATTGCACAAATCCAAGGACATCACAATATATATATGCATTTATGCAATAGTTATAAAGTGATATACGCCAAAATATAATAAGCAAAAAGATTCTGTATCAAGTCACACGTGCCATCACTCACGTGATTGGCTTGTTGGGCACCTATGACTAGCAATATCAACATGTAAAATTACGATGTAAGCTTTTGATATCATAACGCAAACATTTCAAGTGTTTATCAATTGTAGCATTTCATCACATGGTAATATATCAACGCGTAAAATTACAATACAAGTTCTTGATATCTTAACGCATAATACAAACATGGCATAATGCAAATTTGACAATCATAGCATCAATTCATATATCTCTTGATGATGCAAGCATTGTAAATATGACAATCATATTAATTCATATATCTCTTGATGATGCAAGCATGGCATAATCATAGCATCAGTGTTCATAGCATCAATTCATATATTTCTCCCCCTTTGTCATCAACAAAAAGGAGAACGATATAAGCAAATTTTAAGCATAAGTTCTTGTAATTATTCATGTCATAACTAGGTTCATATCATTTTCCAACAGTGAGTGATAGGATATCAATTATACAAACATCTCAAGGAAAATATGACATGGAGATAGCTTTGAAAATTTCTTCCTTTTTATCTGTTATTATCTTTTTGCATGAAGGAAGAAGACTATTTGTGATATATGCTATTTGTGAGTTTACTTTGAGTGAAGTTAAAATCGATGAGAGATTAAATCATGCTTCATTTTTACAAGGATCAAGATATGTATGTGAAACAAATCCTTGCAAGTAAAAACACTTTCATCCATATTCATCAAATCCATTTCTCAAAAAAATATTTTTCACATGATATGTGTATGAGAGATGTATTTGCTAGTTGATTACATATGTCAAAAATCAATGATATGAACTAAACTTAATATGGCATATGCTTGTTAAGTTCGGAAGAGAGTAATGTATCGAGAAAATCTGATTGTTAGGATCAAGAAAATCCGAAAATGAAATTTGACTCTTTCTTGCATTCGGACAAGGTTTTGCTATAGATATTCAATTACAATCATGAAGGTAAGGCATGCTCATCATCATGGTAGTACGATGGCAAGTTTACAATTTTAAGACACGCAAGCTAGTAATTTTGAGATGTTCAAGAAAGCAACTCTTGCTTCTTGAAATATAAGTTTTGCTAGATGTGCAAGTTAACTTTTTGCTTCTGCAAAATATCATTCCTTGGTGATATTCAAGATAGCAATTCCTTTTCTTTTGAGAAGTGTAATTATTTTCTTCCTCCTTTTTTTTTGAATTATATGAGCTAGCAAATTAGCTTTCAAGCATGTTTTGCTCCCCCTTTGTTATTGTCAAAAAGAAGGGAAGATCCTTTACGTTAATTTCTAAATTATGACAAAGGTAAATAGCATTGATGAAAATTCAAGTCTTGAATGTCAAAACAATTATTTTATCATGAATATTTCATCATTGCATGCATCATTATCATCATATATATTTTTAAAACATATAAACTCATTATTATATGATTCCAAATCATCATTCCTATTATTTCAATCATTGTTTCAATCATCTTTATAGCTTATCATGCACAATATTTCAAACCATCTAACATGATACAAACATTTATTTTCAAAGTATTTATCACTATTTTCATGTATGATAATAAAGTGTTCATGATACCGAACATTAAATCAATATTTTTTAAGTATTTATCACTTCATTTTGATCATGATACCAAACATTCATCATTTAGAGCATTCATGACATTAAATCAACATTTATAATACCTCATTTTAGCAACAACTCATAGCATTTTAAATCATGATTCACATCATATGCAATACATCACATCATAATTAAAATGCTCAAGTATTGCATGCATAATTGCAAATCATAAATGTTTCATATCATGATGATATCAATTTTGTTAAATTATATCCTACCATGCATGATCATAACCTTTCATTTGTATACATCAAAATAAATTAATGAATATTTCATGTATTCATATCATCACATAAGGAATATCAAGAAGAAAATAATTGGGTGATGAGATAAACCTTTCATGAATACAAAGAATTGCATAAAAATCATATCATGAATACAAGGAATACAAGTCACAATCATTCAAGAGAAAAATCATCATTCATTTTCAATTCATTCAATTTGACAAATCATGATCATGATTTTGATAAAACTCATTTCAAATTTAAATCATCAAAATCATTTTTATGGCTCACAAAATTTATAACATAAATAGATTCATGATTTCATTGATAATATATTTTTCCCCCTTTTTTAAGTGTTTCATCTTAAGTGATCGATTTCATGTTAGCATGTCTTTTCATTTATGTCAAATCAAAACATGCATCAATTTTTAAAGCCACTGTTATTATCATGAAAATTGATAATCCATAATTATCAAGAATCATCATACATAATTTCAAAAATATATACTCATTAATCATAACTTCAAATTAAACATGATTTAATATACTCAAAATCGAGAAATAACAATGGACATCAACATGATACACATTATTACTTCTTAACCATGATTTCATATTTTCAATCAAAATCATTTTGTTTGTTTATCATAAAATATGCAATATTATCATTTTCGAAATTACTAGCATGATCATAATTTTATGTCTTAAACATTAACTCTGAACTAAAAAAGAAAATACATCATAAAAGCATCAAGTAATTTCAACATAAATTAGGGGGATTTCGATTACCTCATCATTGAAAGTGGTTAAGGCGTAGTTTGCCACCTCGCCTTTCTTGATTTTCTCCTCGTCTTCGGAGGAGCTCGATTCATCCCACTTTGTGTTCTTCTTCTTTGGCCTCTTCCTTCGTTCAAGTTTATTGTTTATTTTAGATTTTTGTTTAATAAACTTATTAAGATTTAGTGTTCGAAGTTCAGGTTCATCATTGTTCTCATCACTTGAGTCATTGCTCAAGTGGTATTCATTTGTCCGGAGTTCCAAATCCTTCCTGTTCTTTGGAAGGTGATTTTGTTCATCATGTTCATCATATGCATTGTGCACCATTTCATATGTCATCAACGAACCAATTAGTTCTTCAAGTGGTAAGTTGTTTAGGTTTTTAGCTTCTTGTATTGTAGTTACTTTTGAATCCCACTTCTTAGAAAGAGAACGTAAAATCTTGTTTACGAGTTCAAAATCCGAAAAATATTTTTCAAGAGCTCTTAAACTATTGACGACATCCGTGAAACGGGTGTACATGTCGCCTATAGTCTCGCTTGGTTGCATTCGAAAAAGCTCAAAATCATGCAATAAAATGTTAACTTTTGAGTCTTTGACTCTACTAGTTCCCTTGTGCGTGATTTCAAGTGCTTGCCAAATGTCAAAAGCCGTGTCACACATAGAAATCCGATTGAACTCATTTTTGTCCAAAGCGCAAAATAAGACATTCATAGCTTTTGCGTTTAAAGAAAAATACTTCTTCTCCAAATCCGACCATTCGTTCATCGGTTTAGAGGGAAGTTGAAAACCGTTTTCAATGATATTCCATAAATCCAAATTCTTAGAAATCAAAAAAACTTTCATTCGAGTTTTCTAATAATTGTAGTCCGTCCCATTGAACATGGGTGGACGTGTAATAGAATGGCCCTCTTGGTTTCCGGCGTATGCCATCTCTCTTGGGTTTTAATCCGTTTGAGAGTTAACTCCGCTCTGATACTAATTGTTAGGATCAAGAGCACTAAGAGGGGGGGTGAATTAGTGCAGTGGAAATCTTTCGACGATAAAAAAATGTTCGAACGATAAAAACGATTTCGGTGTGAAAACCGATTCTAAGATTACTTTAACTTAAGATCAAGCGAGATGACGTTAAAGTCAATCTATGAAGGCAGTTTGCAGTTATGATGAAAACTAGAATATAAGCGCAAACTGAAATATGACGTTCATACGAAGAAACTGATTTACGTCTAAATGCTGATTCGTAAATCACTTGATTAGGCGAGATGCAGCTTAAGCAAGGATATAAAGGCAGTTTGCAGTTAAGATAGAAATCAAAATGTAAAATGATCGTACGAAAAAATAGATTTACGTCTAAACGTTGATTCGGAAAGTGCAAAGCTTGAAACCCGATCGTATATGCGTAGAAAGCAGTAAGCTTTAAAGGAGGTTTACAGTAAAGATAATATGCTCAAAGTAAATGCAAATCGAGATTTAGAGTGGTTCGGTTAATCTTGAACTACTCCACTTTTGGCTTCCTCCACCGACGAGGTCACCGACATCAACTAGAGGCCTTCCTTCAGTAGGCGAAGGCCAACCACCCTTTTACAGTTTCACTCCTTTTGACGGGCTTAGGAGACAACCCTTACAGAATTTTCTCTCATCTCTTTATAGCTCAGAACTTGGAAGAAAAGAGGGAGAAGAACTTTTGGCCTTTACAACAATTTTGAGCTCAAGATTTCGATGTGTATTCTGTGCCATTTCAGTGCTGAATGGGTGGGGTATTTATAGGCCCCAACCCAGTTCAAATTTAGAGTTCAAAACTGTCAATTCCCGGAATTCCGGGATCAAGCGGTTGCACCTCCTGACTGGAACGGTTGCACCGCCTAGTAGAGCTCGAAGACTAAGCCTCTAGGCGGTGCCACCTCTTGTCAGGGGCGGTTGCACCTCCTGCCAGAGCTCGAAGACCGAGCTCAGGTGGTGCAACCTCCTGACTGAGGCAGTTGCACCGCTCAGCCAGTGCTCGGAGACCGAGCCCAGGCGGTGCCACCTCTTGTCAGGGGAGGTTGCACTGCCCAGTCTCGCTCGGAGACTAAGCCCAAGCGGTGCCACCGCCTGGCTTGAGTGGTTGCACCTCCCAGTCTCGCTCGGAGACTGAGCCCAGGTGGTGCAACCTCCTGCCTTGGGCGGTTCAACCGCCTAGCAGAAATCAGGGTCCGAATGGGTTGATCCATTCGACCCAATTTGGGTTTTTCAAGGGCCCAATTGCCCCAAGATTAAGTTATTGGGATCACCTCCCATTTCCAACTTAATCATTTGAGCGAGCTTCCGGCGAACTTTCGTCGATCATCCGATCCGATGAACCCTCGGTGATGCTCCTACGGACTTCCAGCCAACTCCTGGACTTGCGACGATCCACTTGGCGAGTTCTGACAAGCTTCTTTAGCAAGCTCATGGACTTCTCGGATTTGTTCCCGCAAAACCTCCGACGACTGTCCGAACTTCCGTCGAACTCTCGAACTCCCAACGTGATCATTGTCTTGACTCCGACATAACTCCTGCTGCATGTCTTTCTTCCATCCTAGTTAATCTTGCACACTTAAAACAAAACTTCGATCGAGACAAATAATCCTAAGCAATTAACCAAGTTGTCCGGCATGTCATTGGTCCCTCGACGCTTCGTCCGATTCTTCGGCGCATCATCCTTTCCTGCAGCCTATTGCCCAATCTGCCAATTGACTCCACAACTCCGATATCCTTGGCACAATACCTGCTCTTCATGGCCCCATGCCCGAGTCCACGACCCGAAGCCTTCTGTCGATACGTCGACCGATCCACCGGCCTGACGTCCAATCTTCTGACATGTTCCTCCGGCACAACATGATTTTCCTACTTTAATTTTCTCATCCTGATCGAAGCATCCTACATCACTCAAAACGCAGATTAAATCATAAACATATATCAAGTGGTTTCATCATCAAAATACGAGATTCAACAAGCATAATCGGTCATCGAGAGTGATAGCCAACCTTACGTGGGCTATTGAGTTTTAATAGAGGATCATCCACTCTGGTGTCATAAGAGGAATATCCTATATATTCTTACTTAAACAAATCTCTGGCCAGAGTCATTCAGATTGAGAGAGAAATAGTTCTTTGGGAGAATTCGATTAGAGCTAGACTCGAGTAGAAACTGTATGGGCATGATAATACCATGCCCGGTATACGGTCTTTGGGGCATTAGATGGATGAGAGACTATAGATATACGGTAATTGAGGACAGAGAAGTCGAAAGGATTGGATTCCCTTGTATCGTCTAGGGACTTCGGCGTAGTGGCCTAGTACGTCCGCATTCGATGAGTCAAGTGAATTATTATGGAGATTATAATTTACTGAGCTAGAAGGAGTTCTGATAGGTATGACTCACAACCAGATCGATATTAGGCCTAAAGGGTCACACATACATAGTAGTCGTTACGACGAGTAGAGGTTTAGATATGAGATATCCATCGGACCCCCTATCTTATTGGATATCCAATAAGCCTCTGAATTATTGGATCCTATGGATGAGACCAAATAAGAGCCAATGAGAGATTATTGGATAGAGATTAACTAATCTAAGAGGCTTTGGTAATTGGATGGAGATCCAATACCCAATATGGCATGATCCATTAGGGTTAAGTTGACAGGGGGGCCTCTATAAATAGGATGGAACCAAAGGTTCATAGGCTAAAGCTTCTCTTGGTTGCCATATCCTATTCTCCTCTCTCATTCTCCTCCTTAGATAGCAGGCTTAGAGATTTGAGAAGTATCGTCGAACCCTACTTTATGGATCACCGCTAGAGAGGACACTTGACCTCATTCATCCTCTCCTATAGATATGTAGGGATTCAAGAATATATGATCTCCCTAGGTAACACAACTATCTCACTCGTATTTTCAGTTTTGCGGATTTTGCACACTAATTTTCAGATGAATACATCTTTAGGAAATTCAGAGATTTTATTTTATTTTCTTCCACTACGCATGTGATGTTGCCCTTAGATTTTCCTACAATGTGGTAATAGATAGAAAGAAGTGCTGCAAAACTTGCAAACCCCTTCCTTCTTCTCTTTTTAACTTAGGGTATGTTAGGATCGAGTCGGCACTAAGAAGCGAATAAACACGTCGGTTTTGAAAATCTCGTTCGATAAATTTGTTTCGACAAAGTGAGTTTAACTTGAAAGCGTACGTAAGAGTGTAGCAAATAAGGTAGTTTGCAATTAAAATGAAAGGCTTAAAGTAAATGTAAACCAGATTTTTATAGTGGTTCGGTCATTGTAATCTACATCTACTCCCGATTCCTCTTCCGTCGAGGCCACCAACATCCACTAGCAGTCTTCCTTTAATAAGTGAAGACCAACCACCTTCTTATAATATTATTCTCCTTTTGCAGGCTCAAGAGAAGACCTTTACACCCCCACTATCTCCTCTCTTAAACTTTACTAACACTTAGAGTTTGAGATGAGTTCTCATGAGATTACAATAGTTTCTTTTTTTGCTCTCAATTCTTGTGTGTTAACCAAGGATGAGAGGGGTATTTGTAAGCCTCAAGTGGATTTAAACTTGAAGCCTAAAAGTGTCTCATCACTGGTTTTCAGGGTACTAGTGGTACCACCGCCTACAACACTGACATTGGGTGATACCATCACCCAATATGGCTGTACCACCACCTGACAATCTCAGAGACTTAGTCTGGGTGGTACCACCACCTGACATAGTCTCGGAGACTGTGCCACCGATGGTTCTATCTGTTGGGTCACCATTTGGACCTTTCACTTAGCCCAACATAGCCCAAACTTAGGCCCAATTGGTTCCTAATTGAGTTGGCCCAATTCTAACCCAATTATGCCTAATACCTACTTCGATCTAAACAATTATTACAAAGCTAATCAAATGTTATCCGACATGTCATTGGTTCATCGATGCCTCGTCCGATTCTTTAGTGCATCGTCCTCTCTTGCAGCCTATTGCCCAATCGGCCAGTTGACCTCCGTAACTCCGATGTTCTTAGCGCAATTTATGCTCTTTTTGGCTTGATGCCCGATCCCATGGCCCAAGGCCTTATGTCGATACTTCGACCGATCCTTCGGCTCGATGTCCAATCTTCTAACATGTTCCACTCCGGCCCAACATGATTCTTCTTGCCTTAATTGTCTCTCCCTAATCGAAGCTTCCTATGTTACTCAAAACATAGATCAGATAAATACTATCAATTGGTTTCATCATCAAAATTCAAGGTTCAATAATCTCCTATTTTTTTATGATGACAACCAATTGATGACGGAGTTAACCTTAACTCTCCCTATCAATAGGCCATATTGATAGAACCTTGAATTCAAGTCGAATTCAAGTCAAAGCAATATTTCATCATGAATATTTCATCATTGCATGCATCATTATTCATCATATCATGCATGATTATCATCATACCTTCTCTCCCTTTGTCATTAATAAAAATGAGAAGTGCATCTAGCCAATTTTTGAGATATGCAAGTTTTACAATATATAAGCTAGCAAATTTTTCGTCACTTTATAATATACATAATCATTAAATCATCATTAATTTTAAAGATGTGCAAGATTGTAAATTTTGCAAGTTTGCATTTTTGCTTCATAGGCAAGCTAGCAATTTTTGGTGATATTCCAGATAGCAAGTTCTTTCTTCTCTTTTGAAAAGTATAATTTTTTGCTTCCTTTGCAAAGCGCAAGCTAGCAAAATTTTACATCATTTTATAATATGCAAGCAATTTGGCAAGTGTTACTTCCCTTTAAAGTATGAAGGCTAGCAAGTTTTTGAAAAAGAATGCAAGATAGCAAGCTAGTAATGCATCATTTTAGAATATGCAAGCTAGCAAATTTTACTCCCCTTTGCTATTGTCAAATAGAAGAGAAGAATACAATATTGTAATTCTTTTTCCTTTATTTCAATCTTCAAATAATGACAAAGATAAAGTATTATTCTTAATTCAATATGTTTGTCTATTATTATAGTTTCGAATTAAAACATGTACAATTTCAAAACCTTACATTTCATCCTTACTTCATGCATGATATCAAAAATAAATCATCACTATGGGCATATCATATATGATACTCAAGCATTATATCATTTTGGGCATAACATTCACGATACTAAGACATTAAAATTTTTAAGCATTTATCACTTCATGCATTAAATCAACATTTTGATCATGATACTAAACATTCATCATTTCTCTCAGGTATGATACTAAAGCATGTTAGGATCGAGTCGACACTAAGAGGGGGGGGGGGGGGGGGGGGTGAATTAGTGTAGTAGATAAAAACATCGGTTTGAAAATCTTCATACAATAAAAAATGATTTCAAAAAGATAACTTCAAATCTCATTCGTAAGCGTAGTGAAAGCAGTAAGGCAGTTTGCAGTAAAGATTAAATGTAAGAATGAAAATGCAAACTGAGTTTTATAGTGGTTCGGTTGTCATGACATATATCCACTCCACCGATTCCTCTTCCAAAGAGGCCACCGGCATCCAGTAATGATCTTCCTTCAATGGGCAAAGATCAACTACCCTTACAACTTGATTCTCCTTTTGATAGGTTCAGGAGAGAACCTTTACACCCCCTTTTTACAAAACTTCCCGCACACTCTCCCTTAGAAAGATCTCTAAACTTTAGGAGGAGGGACTTTACACTTTACAAGGGTTTTCAACTCTAGAAACATAGAGTTTTTGTTCACTTTTCTTTCTCCTCTATGTAGGAATATCTGGGGTATTTATAGACCCCAAATAGCTTCAAAACTTGGAGCCAAAATTAAAATCCTTGAGATTTCTGGGTACGGGCGATACCACCACCTGCACTGGGCGGTACCACCACCTGTAGTCTGACACTGGGCAGTACCATCATCCAGTCTGGTGGTACCACTGCCTAATAGCCTCAGAGACAAGGTTTTTTGAGTTTACTAACTCATAGGCGGTTCCATCGCCTATTCTAGCGGTGCCACCGTATGACCCAACTTTTGGGTCACTGAATAGGCCTCCCAATGAGCCCAAATTAGTCCCACTTAAGGCTCAATTGGCCCCTAATTGAGTTAGCATGATTACACCAAAAGCTAACTCAATTAGCCCCCTAAACTACTTCGATCTTAGATAAATGATTACAAGGCACGAATCCTTTGTCCAGCATGTCATTGGTTCAACTAGCGATCATCCGATCCTTTGACATATCATCCTCTCCTTTAGCGTATTGCCCAATCTACATATTGACTCCTGCAACTTCTGATCTCCTTGGCGCAATGTCCAATCCTTCGACCCGATGCTCGAATTCACGACACAAGCCTTCTGCCGACATGTTGACCGATCCTTCAGCCCGACATCCAATCTTCTGACATGTTTCTCTCTGGCCCAACATAATTCTTCCTGCTTTTAATTGTCTCTCCCTGATCGAAACTTCCCACGTCACTCAAAACGCATATCAAATCATAAACACTATCAATTAGTTTCATCATCAAAATCCGAGATTCAACAATCTCCCCCTTTTTAGTGATGACAACCAATTGATGATGGAGTTAACCTTAACTCCCCCTTTCAATATGCCATATTGATAGAACCTTGAATTCAAGCTAAAGCAAATTTAATCAAAAAGTCATTATGAGTCCAAGCAACATAAAATCATGCATAATCAAATTTTTAATACATCATTCCATGCATGATCATCAACATAACTTCTTCTCCTTTGTCATCAACAAAAAGGAGAAATGCATCTAGCCAATTTTTTTAGATATAATTTAAAGCATTGCAACATAATCTCAAGTTTTATCATCATGCAAGCTAGTAATTTTCTTTCTTCTCTTTTAAGAAGTACAATTTTTTGCTTCCTATGCAAAGTGCAAGCTAGCAAAATTTTACTTCATGCAAGCTAGCAAAATTTTGAGATGTTCATGCATCATGAGCATCGCCTATCTTGAGATGTGCAAGATAGTTCTGATACCAACTGTTAGGATTGAGTCGGCAATAAGAGGTGGGGTGAATTAGTGCAGCAGATAAAAACATCGGTTTGAAAATCTTTATACGATAAAAATTGATTTTAAAAAGATAACTTTAAATCTCATTCGTAAGCGTAGTGAAAGTAGTATGGCAGTTTGCAGTTAAGATAAATTGCAAGAATGAAAATATAAATTGAGTTTTATAGTGGTTCAGTCGTCGTGATCTACATCCACTCTGCTGATTCCTCTTTTGTCGAGGCCACCGGCATCCAGTAACGATCTTCCTTCAATGGGCGAAGATCAACTACCCTTACAACTTGATTCTCCTTTTGACAAGTTCAGGAGAGAACCTTTACACCATATTTTTACAAAGCTTCCCTCACACTCTCCCTTAGAATAATCTCTAAACTTTAGGAGGAGGGACTCTACACTTTACAAGAGTTTTCAACTCTAGAAACACAGAGTTTTTATTTACTTTTCTTCCTCCTCCATGCAAGAATAGCTGGGGTATTTATAGACCCCAAATGACTTTAAAACTTAAAGAAAAAATTCAAATACCCAAGATTTCGGGGTACGAGCAGTACCATCGCCTGCATTGGGCGGTACCACCGCCTGCATCCTAACACTGGGCAGTACTTATAACATCCCCCATTTTTAAAAATTTCGTAAATGCTTGTTTGTAAATATGAGGATTATTTAATATTTTTTTTATATTACATGATATTATATTAGAAGTTTATGGCTAGGGACCTAAATGTGAATATTAAAAATTTGATATGATTTATGAAAGATTCAGATTTAAGTTAAAGAAAAAAAAATAAAAATAAAAATGATGGGCATGTGTCACTAGCTAACCTAAGGTTGGTGCCACCTATGTTTGCTCTAAGGATGACACCTAGGTTTCTTTCATGCATGCTTGCCACCTTGCAAGCCTTGTATTAGCTAACCTAATGTAATTAAAGAAGAAACTAAAGAAAATCTTAACTAAAGGAGGAAAACTTAGCTGTAGCCAACATGAGTTTGAGAAGAGAAGGGAAGAAGAAGAAGAAGTGTTGCTTAAGGTTTTGTATTAATTTCCCTACATTTGAGAATCAAACTATTCTAAGGCAAGTGTTCTAACCCCATTACACAGTAATCTTAATCTCTATTTTTATTTTAATTCTTCATAATTCGAAAGATTTCAGCTGAGAACCAAACATTTCTTTCATTTTGATACAAAGCTGAATCTGTAATTTTTTGGTAATCTGACCTCTATGCAATGTTTCGGACCTAACTTTTAGTACTGAACTCTAATTTAGGCACAGCCAAATCCATTTGAAAGTAGATTCAAAGATTTTTATTTTGATACCTAGATTGAATGATTGGGAGTTTAAATGCCTACTAAGACTTCTATTTCAATTAACCCTACAGATTCTGCAAACTAGGGATTATAATTTCTGACCTCTTATTGCTTAACTGCTTATAACTTTCTGCTACAAACTTAGATTTATGCAAAGCATGATTTATTACGAACTAGACTCAAAATTCTTCCTATATGATTTGAAATTTTTGGAGTACAATTACAAACTAAAACATCTATTTTTATCGACCCTATGGATTCAATAAAATTGAGCTGATGTTTTCAGACCTTTCGTTACGAAATTATCTGTAACTCCCTGTCAAAAACTCCAATTATTGCAAAATTTAATTTACCTAAATTAGATTGACACAGCTTTCGAATAACTCCTATTTTGTATAAATTGGAGCATAACTAGTTATCCAAATAATTCATAAAATGTGCCTCTCAAATTTTGCTGGAATCAAGCTTTGGTCGATTTCTCCTCTTCCTATTTCTTCTCTTTGGAAATTGATTTTGGCGAAAACCCTTACTTCAATTGAGCTTTACATTATTATCTTGAATTCCTATATTTATTTTTTCTTAAATTATTTGTACACTTATAGCTATCATGTAAAGTTCATATTTGCATCACAATGATTCGTATAGGCACATGCATTCCGTTGTTCCGCATGTGTTTCCGATATGTACCAACCGTATTGTTCACAATACCTTTTTGTACTCCGGTGTTTGTGGGATTATCTAGACCTTTGCTAGAAATGGTAAATAGATTATTTAGACCTTTGCTAGAAATAGTAAATGTATTATTTGAAACTTTACTAGAAATGGTAAAGGGTATGTGCTTAGAGCCCTCGATGCTCTACCGGCCCCCTCTGGCTTCATCTAGACGTGGATAGATGACGCTCACAGATGTGGGAGATTATATTTGAGATCTCACTTCACCTTCTATCTATTTGATATGATATCCAAAGCTTTTGTTATATGCTTCTATGTGTGCTTTGGATAAGAATGAAATATATGCAACGTCAAATGCGACGTTTGAGCTTATGTTTCATATTTGTTCTTTGATATATTCTAAAATGCTTCTTATGCTTCTGAAACATTCCATATGCTATTAATACGTTCCGAAGCATTTCATCTGCCATTGATATGTTTCAAAATGTTTCATATGTCATTGATATCCGAAATGATCCTTACGTCTTTAATATGCTTTAAAATACACCATATGCCATGGTTATGCTTGTAAGGATCAAGAGCACTAAGAGGGGGGGGTGAATTAGTGCAGCGGAAAACTTTCGACGTTTAAAACTGCGTTCGTACGATGAAATCGTTTTTGACGTAAAACCGTTTTTGGAAACTTAACTTGAAAGCGAGTTCGTAAAGGAGTGCAGCAAAAGTAAAGAGGAAGTAAAGCACATATGGAGGTTTGCAGTAAGGTAAGCAGTAAGAATAAATGCAAACCAGAGAGCACCACAATTTTAGAGTGGTTCAGTCAATCTTGACCTACATCCACTTTTGGCTTCCTCCTCCGACGAGGTCACCGACGTCTACTAGAGGCCTTCCTTTAATAGGCGAAGGCCAACCACCCTTTTACAGTTTCACTCCTTTTGACGGGCTTAGGAGACAACCCTCATAGAATTTTCTTTCTTCTCTTGATAGATCAAAATTTGGAAGAAAAGAGGAAGGAGAACTTTTAACTCATACAACACTTTTGAGCTCTAAAAGTCACAAAGTAAAATTGGATTTTCGATGCCCTTTCATACAGAAAAGGGTGGGGTATATATAGGCCCCAATCTGGTTTAAATTTGGAGCTCAAAAATATCATCTCCCGGATTTCCGGGGTCCTAGCGGTACTACCGCTTGACTGGGGTGGTACAACTGCTTGACAGAGCTCGGAGACCGAGCTCTGGCGGTGCCACTGCCTGACAGGAGCGGTTGCATCGCCCAGTCTCGCTCGGAGACTGAGCCCAGGTAGTGCTACCGCTTGATTGGGGCAATTGCACCGCCTAGCAGAGCTTGGAGATCGAGCTTAGGTGGTTCCACCGCCTGTCAAGGGTGGTTGCACCGCCCAGCCTAGCTCGGAGACTGAGCCCTAGGCGGTGCCACCGCCGACCCAGGCGATGCCATAGCTGGCCAAGAAATCTGGGTCTGAATGGGCTGATCCATTCGACCCAATTTGGGTCTGTCAAGGGTCCAATTGCCCCAAGATTAAGTTAATGGGATCACGTCCCAATTCTAACTTAATCATCGTGCTAACTACGATGTTTCTTAAGTCATTTACTGCAACTTGCTCCGGTGTGTCAATCGCTTCTTCCGGCGAGCTTCCAATGAACTTTCGTCGATCATCCGATGAACCCTCGATAATGCTCCTACGGACTTCCGGCAAACTCCTGGACTTGCGACGATCCACTTGGCGAGTTCCGATGTGCTTCTTTGGCAATCTCCTGGACTTATCGGATTTGTTCCCACAGAAACTCCGATGACCGTCCGGACTTCCGTTGAACTCTCGAACTCCCAACGTGATCATAGTCTTGACTCTAGTGCAACTCCTGCTGCATGTCTTACTTCCACTGTAGTTAATCCTGCACATGTAAAACAAAACTTCGATCGAGACAATTAGTCCTAAGCAATTAACCAAGTTGTCTAGCATGTCATTGGTCCCTCGACGCTTCGTTCGATTCTTTAGCGCATCGTCCTCTCCTGCGGTCTATTGCCCAATCGGCCAGTTGACTCCGTAACTACGATATCCTTAGGGCATATATAGGCCCCAAACTGGTTTAAATTTGGAGCTAAAAAATGTCATCTTTCAGATTTTCGGGGTCCTGGTGGTACTACCGCTTGACTGGGGTGGTACAACCGCCTGACAGAGCTCGGAGACTGAGCTCTAGCGGTGCCACCGCCTGACAGGGGCGGTTGCATCGCCCAGTCTCGCTCGGAGACTGAGCCCAGGCGGTGCCACCGCCTGACTAGGGCGGTTGCACCACCAAGCAGAGCTCGGAGATCGAGCTTAGGCAGTTCCACCGCCTGTCAGGGGTGGTTGCACCACCCAGCCTAGCTCGTGTTAGGATCAAGAGCACTAAGAGGGGGGGGGGGGGGGGGGGGGGGGGCTGAATTAGTGCAGCGGAAAACCTTCTGCGATTAAAATCGAAAACTGCTTTCGTTCGATAGAAGTGATTTTGGTAAGAAAGCTGATTCGTAAATCACTTCAACTTTTGACAAGCAGAGATGCAACAAAGATATGAACGCAGTTTGCAGTTATGATGGAAATCAGAATATAAGTGCAAACTGAAATACGACGTTCGTACAATAAAAGCGATTTCGGTATAAAAGCTGATTCGTAAACCACTTTAACTTGAGAGAAGGCGAGATGCAGTTAAAGCAAAGATATAAAGTCAGTTTGCAGTTATAATGGAAATCAGAACGTAAGCGCAAAATGAAATACGACGCTCGTACGATAAAACTGATTTGCGTCTTAAACCTCGATTCGGAAAGCACTGAACTTTGAAACACGTTCGTAAAAACACTAAAGGCAATAAGCTATTGAGGAGGTTTGCAGTAAAGATAAGATGCTCAAAGTAAATGCAAACCGAGATTTAGAGTGGTTCGGTCAATCTTGACCTACTCCACTTTTGGCTTCCTCCACCGACGAGGTCACCGACGTCAACTAGAGGCCTTCCTTCAATAGGCGAAGGCCAACCACCCTTTTACAGTTTCACTTCTTTTGATAGGCTTAGGAGACAACCCTTACAGAATTTTCTCTCCTCTCTTTACAACTCAGAACTTGGAAGAACAGAGGGAGAAGAACTTTTGGCCTTTACAACAATTTTGAGCTCTAAGAATCACAGAAAAAGATCAAGATTTCGGTGTAAGTTGATACCGTTTTAGTGCTGAATGGGTGGGGTATTTATAGGCCCCAACCCAGTTCAAATTTGGAGCTCAAAACTGTCAATTCCTAGAATTCCGGGATCAGGCAGTTGCACCTCCTGACTGGAGCGGTTGCACCGCCTGGCAGAGCTCGAAGACTGAGCCTCTAGGCAGTGCTACCTCCTGTTAGGGGCGGTTGCACCTCCTAACAGAGCTCGAAGACCGAGCTCAGGCTATTGCACCTCCTAACTAAGGCGGTTGCACCGCCCGGCAGAGCTTGAAGACCGAGCTCAGGCAGTGCCACCTCCTGTTAGGGGAGGTTGCACTGCCCAGTCTCG
Organism: Musa acuminata AAA Group; assembly: GCF_036884655.1. Lineage (NCBI taxonomy): Eukaryota > Viridiplantae > Streptophyta > Magnoliopsida > Zingiberales > Musaceae > Musa > Musa acuminata. The sequence goes on from NC_088335.1 coordinate 22,902,744, forward strand.
CTCGGAGACTGAGCCCCAGGCAGTGCCACCGCCTGGCTAGAGCGGTTGCACCTCCCAGTCTCGCTCGGAGACTGAGCCCAGGCAGTGCAACCTCGTGCCTTGGGCGGTTCAACCGCCTGGTAGAAATCAGGGTCCGAATGGGTTGATCCATTCGACCCAATTTGGGTTTTTCAGGTGCCCAATTGCCCCAAGATTAAGTTAATGGGATCACCTCCCATTTCCAACTTAATCAATGTGCTAACTGCGATTTTTCCTAAGACATTTACTACAACTTACTCCGGTGTGTCAATCGCTTCTTCCGGCGAGCTTCCGGCGAACTTCCGTCGATCATCCGATGAACCCTCGGTGATGCTCCTACGGACTTCCGGCAAACTCCTGGACTTGCGACGATTCGGTTGGCGAGTTCCGACGAGCTTCTTTGGCAAGCTTATGGACTTCTCGGATTTGTTCCCGCAAAACTTCCGACGATTGTCCGAACTTCCGTCGAACTCTCGAACTCCCAACGTGATCATTGTCTTGACTCCGACGCAACTCCTGCTGCATGTCTCACTTTCATCGTAGTTAATCCTACACACTTATCTCAACATATAGATTAGATAACAAACGACAATTGACTTCATCATCAAAATCCGAGATTCAACAATCTCCCCCTTTTTGATGATGACAATCAATTGATAATGGAGTTAACCTTAACTCCCCCTGTCTATATGCCATACTTGAGATAAGTCATTCTTGAATTCAAAATCTAAGAATTCAAGAGACATATTGATAAGTTAAAATCATTTGAACTTATCAATACTCCCATCATGATTCCCATCATGATGTATCTCTCTGAAGATGATGTCAAGGCTCGACATTCATTTTCAAATATAACAAGTTTGAATGATGGTAATAGTAGTAATTCATCATATAGTAAGATATCAACATGTAAAGCTGTGAAGTAAGATTTTGATATCATTACATGATGTACACATTTTAAATATTTTAGCAAGTATTGCGTTTCTTCACATGGTAAGATATCAACTCAAGGCATAATGCAAATTAATGCATGGCGTCTATTCATATATCTCTTGGTGATGCAAGCATGGCATAATCATAGCATCAGTGTTTATAGCATCAATTCATATATTTCTCCCCCTTTGTCATCAACAAAAAGCATGGTAGTTGTGATACCAACAAATTATCAAGCATATAAAGGAAGGCATGATATGTAGATTGCATTGAATATTTCTTCCTCTTTTTTGTTATAATCCTTTTTGCATGAAGGAGGAAAGACATTTGTGATACTAGCTATTTGTGAGTTTACTTTGAGTCAAGATATGTGTGTGAAACAGCTTTTTGTAAGTAAAAATACTATCATCCATATTTCAAGATGGAATTCATAAGTAGGAATCATTTCATCAAATCCATTTCAGAAAAAAATATTTTTCATAAGAGTGTATGAGAGAATTCGATTTTTAGCATTCCAATTGTTAAGCGAATCCGAAAAATGAAATGAACTCTTTCATGCATTCGGACAAGACTATGCTATAGATTTTCAGATACAATACAAAATATTTTTGTATTCAACACATAATTTCCAACATGTTATTTAGGCATGTAATGGCAATCAAGTGATTTGAGCATTTAATAAAGTCCGAAAAATAATTTTAACTAGTTTATGTATTCGGACACATCAACATTCCTAATTCTCTTCTTATAAAATCAAATTGCTCTTCACTTAGAGGTTTTGTAAAAATATCAGCTAGTTGATGTTTAGTGTTAATGTCATGACTTATCAACTGCATTGGTATATCACTTTCTCAAATTATATTTATCATGGAAATCAAGGCACAAGGTTTTCAAAACATTTAATTTTAATGTAAAATCTGAGATAAACAATGAGAGATGTTTGTAACTCTGCATATACTCAAAAAATATATATATCAGGTAACCATATCAAGGATCAAGGCAAAGCCCATCATGGTGAGTAGCATAAGGAATTTACAATAACAACAGATGATTGTGTTTATACAAGCTCATTCATGAGGTGAAAAATTAAAGTGCCTAAACAAAGAATCAAATTATCGATGAATTTGCTGTAGCTCAGATAAGATTTGATCTTGTCGATGTTCAAGCCGTTCTTGTCTTTGTTCGAATCGGTCCATCCGAATCCCAATATCTTCGATAGATGATGTATGAGTTTGCTCAAATGGATGTGTTTCCTTAAAGGGACAGATCGGAGGAGATTGGGTACCCCTAAAGACTGGTGTTTCCGATTCTGGTTCAGGTTGAGGGGGATCGGTTCTTCTTGGCATTCTAACCCAGTTATCGTTTCTATAAAAACATCTCAATCAGTGAAGTAGATTTTTATTTATTATGCTAAACCTATCTACTTTTATTACTTCTTCTTCCGGTGGTATTAGAATATCGTAGGCTTTCATTATTCTAGTGATTATACCACCATATGGGAGCATCATGTCTTTCTTAGATAGTTCTAACATGTTTTGTTGGATAAGATAACCAAGACAGATGTCATGTCCTTTCATGATCAAATACATAGTTCCTAATTCTAATTGGCTTACTTCATCATGATGGTATTGTTTAGGGAGAATGATGCTAGTTAGGATATGATGAAGTACCTTAGTGTTTAGAGGCAGTAGATGTTCACAACTTTTAGGAACAAATGCTAAGTTGGGATTGGCAAAAATTGTTCCTAAGGCTTCAACATATGTTGTTCCAACAGTTTCATCATCCCATGATCATCTAAAGTAAAGTCCTCTACTTTTTATGGGAATGCCTATCATGTCGCAAATGAATTTATCTGTAATGGAGATGTGTTGTCCTAAAAGATAGGTAGACATTCTTTCTTCTTCATCTATTTGTATGTTGTTGTAAAACAATCTAACAAGTCTTGGATAGATGGGTTCATTAATTTACAAAATGGGGAGTAAATCTAAGTTTGGAAACCATTGGATTGTCTCTAAGTCTCTTAGTTCATTTAAATCTACATATTTTCCCTTATTGACACTCCTAAGTTCGAAAGAGGAAAACTTTTCAGCATGGTATTTTGAATCGAAAAGGGTGAGATCAAAATCTTCCACTAATCTCCTCTTCCCTTTGTCCCTTGAGGATCTTCTAGATCCCATAACTACTGTTATTTAGAAGAATAGTGATGAGCAAGAGTAAATGAATCAAAAACAGAATTTAAGGGCTTCTTAGAGAATACCTTAGTGAGATCTTCAAGAGAGGGAAGGATTGTTGATGTTTTGCTCCAAAATGAGAGGTATTCGGGATGCTATGAGGGGAGAAATGGGGATGGAGGAGCCTTGGAAGAGTAGAGAGGGGAAGGGAGTGAGTCGGGGTCGGTTTCACCGCCGGCCCTAGCTTGGGTTAAAAAGGGCAGAGTTACGGGCGGTTGCACCTCTGGTTGGGGTGGTGCAACCGCTTCAACACGTGACAGCCGGAGGTGCTACCTCTAGCTGGGGCGGTGCCACCACCTACAAGCGGTGAGCACTTGTTCTGATCGCAGTATGATCTGATTTGAGAGTTTTTGTCTTGAGAAGAATTTTCATTCAGAGCAATCAACTTTACTTACGTAATTACGTAAGAGTTTTCATTTTAAGACAAGAACTTTTGCACGATCAAGATAGATCTTTTAACATGTATACTCTCAATGTCGTACACATGTTTGTGATAGTTTGTTCAAGTTGGTAAGCCTTGCAAGTTCATGACAGACTTAGTCAGTTCATGATACAGAGTTGGATTCGAAAGTTATGAACGAATAAAATTGATGGGTTCGAAAATCCAAAGGATATGTGAATTGAGAATCATGCGTTTCTAATTTTGAAAAATCAAATAGGATTGTATCTAAATCTCATTTATGATTTTAAATTTCTAATCTCCATCTGTTATTTAGGCTAGAGATCATTGCGAGTTCTTTTTGGATCTTGGGTCATGAATATCGAGAATCCAAGGAGCAAAATATTATTTCTTGCTCCAGCTTATAATTTTTTATGTTTTTACAGGAAAGGATGATTTTTAGGTACCCATTTGCTTTTGGGTGCCTCAAAAATAGATCTACATTGTTTGTCATGTTGCATAGAATTTATTATGGTTCCTTTAGGAACCCAAATTAATTTATTTGGACTAATTTTCTTGAATGGACAATAATGCGTTTTGTGTCCAAATTTGCAACAAAAGTTGTATTTGCTTTGGTGTCGAACATGTAAGATGGGGCCTTTTATGAAGGTGGTTGGATTTTGGTGAGGACTTCTCACAAATCCAATTCCACTTCTTTTGGGAACGTGACCCTTGTTTGCAAGGATCATGTTCAATGACTTGCTACCAACCTCAAATTTCTTCAAGGTGTCCTTAAGTAGCAAGTTTTCCTTTTGGAGAGTTTCTAGATCATGGCATTTTATGTATGAACTTAAACTATCATGATATTCAGTTTTTAACTTATCAAAATTACAAGTAAGACTATCATGCTCATTTTTTAGCAATTTATATTTTCTACTAATAATCTTACATTCATCAAATAAGTCATGGAAGGCATTTAATAATTCATCAAATGATAAATCTGCATCTATTAAATTTGTTACCTCCTCTCCGATGGCCATTAAGATGCAGTGAGCAACTTGCTCGGTGTTGGACTCCTCTTCTTCGGATGCGCTCGAGTCATCCCATGTTGCTTTGAGTGCCTTCTTCTTTGATGTTCTCTTCTTGACTTGGGGATAATCACTCTTGTAGTGTCCCGACTTCTTGCACTCATAGCAAATAACTTGGTCCTTCTTGGGTTCAAATTTATTTTTTTTTTTCATTCTTAAACTTGTTTCTTTTAATGAATTTTTTAAATTTTCTTGTTAGAAGTGCCAAGTCATCGTCATAGTCCTCATCACTTGAGTTTTCTCTCAAGTGGCCTTCTGAAGTTTTAAGTGCCATATCCTTCCTGTTCTTTGGAAGGATGTCTTATTGCTCTTCATGAGCTTTGCAAGTCATCTCGTAGGTCATTAATGACCCGATTAGTTCTTCAAGAGGGAAGTTGCTTAGATCTTTCGCCTCTTGAATAGTAGTGACTTTAGGATCCCAACTCTTAGGAAGGGATCTTAGAATCTTATTTACGAGCTCAAAATCCGAAAAACTTTTTCCGAGTCCTTTTAGACCGTTGACGACATCCGTGAAACGGGTAAACATGTCGCCAATGGTTTCACTCGGTTTCATCCGGAAAAGTTTGAAAGAATGTAACAGAAGATTGATTTTTGACTCTTTCACTCTACTTGTGCCTTCATGAGTCACTTCGAGTGTGTGCCAAATATCAAATGCGGTTTCACAAGTTGAAATATGGTTAAACTCGTTTTTATCAAGTGCACAAAATAAGGCATTCATAGCCTTTGCATTAAGAGCGAAAGCCTTCTTCTCCAATTCACTCCAATCGATCACTGGAAGAGAAGGCTTCGAAAATCTGTTTTCGACAAGATTCCAAAGTTCAAAATCCATAGAAATAAGAAAGATCCTCATTCGGGTCTTCCAATAGGTGTAGTCCGTCCCACTGAACATGGGTGGACGTGTAATAGAATGGCCCTCTTGGTTTCCGACGTATGCCATCTCTCTTGGGTTTTAATCCGTTAAAGAGTTAACCCCGCTCTGATACCAATTGTTAGGATCAAGAGCACTAAGAGGGGGGGGGGGGTGAATTAGTGCATCGGAAAACCTTCTGCGATTAAAATCGAAAATTGCTTTCGTTCGATAGAAGTGATTTTGGTAAGAAAGCTGATTCGTAAATCACTTCAACTTTTGACTAGGAGAGATGTAGCAAAGATATGAATGCAGTTTGCAGTTATGATGGAAATCAGAATATAAGCGCAAACTGAAATACGACATTCGTACGATAAAAATGATTTCGGTATAAAAGCTGATTCGTAAACCACTTTAACTTGAGATAAGACGAGATGCAGTTAAAGCAAAGATATAAAGTTAGTTTGCAGTTATAATGGAAATCAGAACGTAAGCGCAAACTGAAATATGACGTTCGTACGATAAAACTGATTTGCGTCTTAAACCTCGATTCGGAAAGCACTGAACTTTGAAACACGTTCGTAAAAACACAGAAGGCAGTAAGCTATTGAGGAGGTTTGCAGTAAAGATAAGATGCTCAAAGTAAATACAAACCGAGATTTAGAGTGGTTCGGTCAATCTTGACCTACTCCACTTTTGTCTTCCTCCATCGACGAGGTCACCGACGTCAACTAGAGGCCTTCCTTCAATAGGCGAAGGCCAACCACCCTTTTACAGTTTCGCTCCTTTTGACGGGCTTAGGAGACAACCCTTACAGAATTTTCTCTCCTCTCTTTACAACTCAGAACTTGGAAGAACAGAGGGAGAAGAACTTTTGGCCTTTACAACAATTTTAAGCTCTAAGAATCATAGAAAAACATCAAGATTTCGGTGTAAGTTGATACCGTTTTAGTGCTGAATGGGTGGGGTATTTATAGGCCCCAACCCAGTTCAAATTTGGAGCTCAAAACTGTCAATTCCTGGAATTCGGGGATCAGGCAGTTGCACCTCCTGATTGGAGCGGTTGCACCGCCTGGTAGAGCTCGAAGACTGAGCCTCTGGGCGGTGCTACCTCCTATTAGGGGCGGTTGCACCTCCTAACAGAGCTCGAAGACCGAGCTCAGGCTGTTGCACCTCCTGACTGAGGCGGTTGCACCGCCCGGCAGAGCTCGAAGACCGAGCTCAGGCAGTGCCACCTCTTGTCAAGGGAGGTTGCACCGCCCAGTCTCGCTCGGAGATTGAGCCTCAAGCAGTGCCACCGCCTGGCTGGAACGGTTGCACTTCCCAGTCTCGCTCGGAGACTGAGCCCAGGCGGTGCAACCTCCTGCCTTGGGCGGTTCAACCGCCTGGCAGAAATCAGGGTCCGAATGGGTTGATCCATTCGGCCCAATTTGGGTTTTTCAGGAGCCCAATTGCCCCAAGATTAAGTTAATGGGATCACCTCCCATTTCCAACTTAATTAATGTGCTAACTACGATTTTTCCTAAGACATTTACTACAACTTACTCCGGTGCGTCAATCGCTTCTTCCGGCGAACTTCCGTCGGTCATCCGATGAACCCTCGGTGATGCTCCTGCGGACTTCCGGCAAACTCCTGGACTTGCGATGATTCACTTGGTGAGTTCCGACGAGCTTCTTTGGCAAGCTTATGGACTTCTCAGATTTGTTCCCGCAAAACTTCCGACGACTGTCCGAACTTCCGTCGAACTCTCGAACTCCAAACGTGATCATTGTCTTGACTCCGGCGCAACTCCTGCTGCATGTCTCACTTTCATCGTAGTTAATCCTGCACACTTATCTCAACATATAGATTAGATAACAAATGATAATTGACTTCATTATCAAAATCCGAGATTCAACAGCTCGGAGACTAAGCCCTGGGCGGTGCCACCGCCGACCTAGGCGATGCCATCGCTGGCCAAGAAATCTGGGTCTGAATGGGCTGATCCATTCGGCCCAATTTGGGTCTGTCAAGGGCCCAATTGCCCCAAGATTAAGTTAATGGGATCACGTCCCAATTCTAACTTAATCATCATGCTAACTACGATGTTTCTTAAATCATTTACTGCAACTTGCTCTGGTGCGTCAAATGCTTCTTCCGGTGAGCTTCCAACGAACTTCCGTCGATTATCCGATGAACCCTCAATGATGCTCCTGCGGACTTTCGGCAAACTCCTGGACTTGCGACGTTCCACTTGGCGAGTTCCGATGAGCTTCTTTGGCAATCTCCTGGACTTCTCGGATTTGTTCCCATAGAAACTCCGACGACCGTCCGGACTTCCGTTGAACTTTCGAACTCCCAACGTGATCATAGTCTTGACTCTAGTGCAACTCCTACTGCATGTCTTACTTCCATCGTAGTTAATCCTGCACATGTAAAACAAAACTTTGATCGAGACAATTAGTCGTAAGCAATTAACCAAGTTGTCCAGCATGTCATTGGTCCCTCGACGCTTCGTTCGATTCTTTGGCATATCGTCCTCTCCTGCGGCCTATTGCCCAATCGGCCAATTGACTCCGCAACTACGATATCCTTGGCGCAATACCTGTTCTTCTTGGCCCGATGCCTGAGTCCACGGCTCGAAGCCTTTTGTCGATACGTTAACTGATCCATCGGCCCGACGTCCAATCTTCTAACATGTTCCTCTAGCACAACATGATTATTCCTGCTTTAATTGTCTCATCCTGATCAAAGCATCCTGCATCACTCAAAACGCAGATTAAATCATTAACATATATCAAGTGGTTTCATCATCAAAATACGAGATTCAACAATCTCCCCCTTTTTGATGATAACAACCACTTGATGACGACCACTTGATGACGAAGTTAACCTTAACTCCCAGAGTTTAAACAAACTTCCCCTATCAATATGCCATATTGATAGAACCTTGAATTCAAACTGAATTCAAGTCAGTGCAATATTCATCATGAATACTTGCAACACGTCATCATGAACTTATGCATAAACTTATGCATAACATCATTCTTCTCCCCCTTTGTCATTAACGAAAAGGAGAAGTCCAACTCTAATGTGTTTGTAATATATGTTCAACGTATTGCATGAAAAACATAATATCAAGTTTTATCATAATGCAATCTAGCAATTAAAGATGTGCAAGTTTAGCATGTTTGCTTTTCATGAGATAGCAACTGTTTGCTTCTCTTTAGATTACAAGCTAGCAATTTTTACGATATACAAGTTTTACTACATACAAGCTAGCAAAGATTTCGAAAGCTAATGCAAGATAGCTTTCTTGTGTAAGCTCATGATTCTTGCTTCCTTTACAATGTTTGAGCTCACAATTTTGCTTTCGTTGCAAAGTGCTAGTTTAGCATGTTTAGCATGTTGAGATAGGAAAGATAGAACATTTTTGCATTTTCTTGAGATTTCAAGCTAGCAATTATCGGTGATGTTCAAGATAGCAATTTCTTCTCTTTTGAGAAGTGAAATTTTTGCTTTCGTCTTGAATTATGCAAGCTAGCTAGTTTGCCTCTTTTCATGATGTCCACGCTAGAAATTCTTGCTCCCCCTTTGTCATTGTCAAAAAGAAGGGAAGACCCTTATATCAATTTTTAGATTATGACAAAGGTGAGTAATCATTCTTATTTTAAAATTCTATAATTGAGATAAATCTTGAATTCAAATTAAGGCAATTTTAATCATGATTCACATCATATGCAATACATCACATACATCATAATAAAAGGCATAAGTATTACATCCATAATTTTAGCAACAAATCATAACATTTCATCACATAGCAAGATATCAGCAAGTAAAATTATGATGCAAGTTCTTGATATCTTAACATAATTCAAATTCAAATATGGCACTAATAGTATCAATTCATATATTTCTCTCCCTTTGTTATCAATAAAAAGGAGAACAATATAAACAAATTTTAAACGTAAGTGCGATAATGATTAATGCCATAACTAGGTTTATGTCAATTTTCAATAATGAGTGATAGGATATCAATTATACAAACATCTCAAGAAAAACATGACATGGAGATAGCTTTCATTACTTCTTCCTCTTTACTTGTTATTATCTTTTTGCATGGAGGAAAGTCACTTGTGAGCTTACTTGAATGAAGTTAAAATTGATAAGATATTAAAGCACACTTCATTTTTACAAGGATCAAGATATGTGAGTGAGTCAAATCCTTCCACGTAAAACTATATCTCTAAAGATATAAGAAGGAATCATCAAATCCATTTCTCGAAAGATATTTTTCACATGATAAGTCTATGAGAGATGCATTTGCTAGTTGATTCTATATTTCAAAAATCAATTATATGAATCAAACTCGATATGACATTTGTTTATTAAGTCCGGAAGAGAATAATGTATCGAGAAAATCCGATTGTTAGGGTCAAGAAGATCCGAAAATGAAATTTAACACTTTCATGCATTCGGACAAGGTTTTGCTATAGATTTTCAAGTTCAATCATGAAGATAAAACATGCTCATGATCATGGAAATTTTTGTATCCAAAACACATAATTTCCAACATGTTATTAAGGCATGTAATAGTGTAAAATCATCATGGCAATTAAGTGATTTGATCATTGAATCAAGAAAGTCCGAAAAATAATCTTAACAAGTTCATGCATTCGGGCACATTTTTTCCATAGTTTTTCAAATACACTCATGAAAATAACACATGCTTATCATCATGTATAACTTAAAATCTCATGCATAAAATTGTCAATCAAAATATTTAATATTACATCATTATGCATTTCTTCAAATCAAACATGATTTTATTTAATCAAAATCGAGAAATAACAATGGAAATCAACGTGATACACATTATTACTTCTTAGCATGATATTAGACTTCTTAATATTTTCATTAAGACATCAAGCACGGTTTTAATCAAAATCAAAAATAATCAAGATACACATTTTTTCTTCTCAAGAAAAACATACATATGATCATCATTACATTTTGTTGTATTTACATAAGACATGCAATTTTCATGATTATTTTTAAAATCATTAGAAAGGTAAGCATGATCCAATTTTATTGTTGCATTTTTATTAAAAATGTAATTTTTATTATCATTTTTAAAATTACTAGCATGATCATAATTTTTATATTTTTATTTTTAAATATATAATTTTTAAGAAAATTAATTCTAAACTAAATAAAAAAGGAAAATACATAATAAAAAATATCATGTAATTTTGAAATAAATTAAAGGCATTTTGATTACCTCATCGTTGAATGTCGTTAAGGCGTAGTTTGCCACCTCGCAATTCTTGATTTTCTCTTCGTCTTCGGAGGAGCTTGATTCATCCCAATTTTTGTTCTTCTTCTTGTGTTCAAAGCAAGTAGTTCCGTTCTTTTGCTTTATAATTTTTGTTTCATTTGTAGTTTAAGTTCACCTTCACTTGAGCTTATGCTCGAGTGGTCTTCAAATGTTCTATGTCCCAAATCCTTCCTGTTCTTTGGAAGGTTGTTTTGTTCATCATGTACATTGTGCATCATTTCATATGTCATCAACAAACCAATTAGTTCTTCAAGTGAAAAAATATTTAAATCTTTTGTCTCTTGTATTGCGGTTATTTTAGGATCCCACCATTTTGGAAGAGATCTTAAGATCTTGCTTACAAGATCAAAATTTGAAAAAGATTTACCAAGAACTCTTAGATTATTGACGACATTCGTGAAACGGGTGTACATGTCACCTATAGTCTCGCTTGGTTGCTTTCGAAAAAGCTCAAAATCATGCAATAAAATGTTAACTTTCGAGTCTTTGACTCTACTAGTTCCCTCGTGCGTGATTTCAAGTGTTCACCAAATATCAAACGTCGTTTCGCACGTAGAAATCCGATTGAACTCATTTTTGTCCAAAGTGCAAAATAAGGCATTCATAGCCTTTGCGTTTAAAAAAAATACTTCTTCTCCAAATCCGACCATTCATTCATCGGTTTAGAGGGAAGTTGAAAACCATTTTTAACAATATTCCATAAATCCAAATTCATAGAAATCAAGAAAACTCTCATTCGAGTTTTCCAATAAGTGTAGTCCAATCCGTTAAACAACAGTGGACGAACAACCGATAAGCCCTCTTGAAAGCCATGAAGAGTCATTTCTCTCGGGTGTAAATCTGAAATGAGAAATATTGGGCTCTGATACCAATTGTTAGGATCAAGAGCACTAAGAGGGGGGGGTGAATTAGTGTAGCGGAAAACTTTCGACGTTTAAAACTGCGTTCGTACGATGAAATCGTTTCCGACGTAAAATCGTTTTCGGAAACTTAACTTGAAAGCGAGTTCGTAAAGGAGTGCAGCAAAAGTATAGAGAAAGTAAAGCATATATGGAGGTTTGCAGTAAGGTAAGTAGCAAGAATAAATGCAAACCAGAGAGCACCGTAATTTTAGAGTGGTTCGGTCAATCTTGACCTACATCTACTTTTGGCTTCCTCCTCCGATGAGGTCACCGACGTCCACTAGAGGCCTTCCTTTAATAGGCGAAGGCCAACCACCCTTTTACATTTTCACTCCTTTTGATGGGCTTAGGAGACAACCCTTACAGAATTTTCTTTCCTCTCTTGATAGATCAAAATTTGGAAGAAAAGAGGAAGGAGAACTGTTAACTCATACAACACTTTTGAGCTCTAAAAATCACAGAGTAAGATTGGATTTTCGATGCCCTTGTATACAAGAAAGGGTGGGGTATATATAGGCCCCAAACTGGTTTGAATTTGGAGCTCAAAAATGTCATCTCCTAGATTTCCGGGGTCCTGGCGGTACTACCGCCTGACTGAGGTGGTACAAACACCTAACAAAGCTCGGAGATCGAGCTCTGGCGGTGCCACCGCCTGACAGGGGCGGTTGCATTGCCCAGTCTCGCTCGGAGACTGAGCCCAAGCGGTGCCACTGCCTAACTAGGGCGATTGCACCGCTTGGTAGAGCTCGGAGATCGAGCTCAGGCGGTTCCATTACCTGTCAGGGGCGGTTGCACCGCCCAACCTAGCTCGGAGACTGAGCCTTGGGCGGTGCCACCGTCAACCCAAGAAATCTGGGTCTGAATGGGCTGATCCATTCGACCCAATTTGGGTCTATCAAGGGCCCAATTGCCCCAAGATTAAGTTAATGAGATCATGTCCTAATTCTAACTTAATCATTATCCTAACTATGATATTTCTTAAGTCATTTACTGCAACTTGCTCCGGTGCATCAATTGCTTCTTCCGGCGAGCTTCTGGCGAACTTCCGTCGATCATCCGATGAACCCTCGGTGATGCTCCTGCGGACTTCCGGCAAACTCCTGGACTTCTCGGATTTGTTCCCGTAGAACCTCTGACGACCGTCTGGACTTCCGTTGAACTCTCAAACTCCCAACGTGATCATAGTCTTGACTCCGGTGCAACTCCTACTGCATGTCTTACTTCCATCGTAGTTAATCCTGCACATGTAAAATAAAACTTCGATCGAGAAAATTAATCCTAAGCAATTAACCAAGTTATCCGGCATGTCATTGGTCCCTCGACGCTTCATCCGATTCTTCGGCGCATCGTCCTCTCTTGCGGCCTATTGCCCAATCGGCCAGTTGACTCCGCAACTCCGATATCCTTGGCGCAATACCCGCTCTTCTTGGCCCAATGCCTGAGTCCACAGCCCGAAGCCTTCTATTGATATGTCAACCGATCCACCGGCCCGACGTCCAATCTTCTGACATGTTCCTCTGGCACAACATGATTTTTCCTGCTTTAATTGTCTTATCCTGATCGAAGCATCCTGCGTCACTCAAAACGCAGATTAAATCATAAACATATATCAAGTGGTTTCATAATCAAAATACGAGATTCAATAATGCTCCTTCTGCCAATGATAGGCTCCAATTAGCCCTTACTCCATTGTTATAAACAAAACATACTTTGAATGAAATGACATTGTAACTCTACATTTGTTGAGTGGCTATCTTTGAACTCATGTATCTCTGCCTTGTATTTTGAAAACTTATTTGTTTGAAATTGTTCTCTTTGCTATGGATATGTTAGTCACGTGCTGAGCTTTATATGCTCACTCCGTTGCTATATAAATTTTTTAGGATAGCTTGTTGCTTACTAAAATATGTAAATTGCGTTGAGGCAGTGGAAAGTTAGAAGGTTTTGGGGCAAACCTTTCATACTTGATAAGTTGATGTTGTATAAGTTCCTTTTGTGTGTATCAACGATAAATCTAGATTGATGTATCTTGAAAATATTTGAAAAGTATCATTCATATTAGAATTTTGGGAATGTTAAGTTTAAATTGTGTAATGATATAAACATGTGGTATATGTTGGGTTTGTGATTGTATAGATTCCCATGCTGTTGGATTTATGATGTGGTTATGGTTTGGTTGAGTTGGCTTTGGATTTTGTGAATCATTAAGTGATTTGATGGTATGATGATAAATTGCACAGGTCTTATGAATTATAGAAATATGAATGTGAAAGACTTTGAACGTTTTCTCAGTATCCTCAAATGTGTGATTGGATCCTGGAATGGATTATTGTTGATTAAATTTGGGGGGCATGATAGATGCTGGGATATAAAGTGGAAATAACCTTTGTATATGAAGAAATACTAACAGACCATGATATGCAATGGAATTAAATGAAATCACAATAAAATAGAACACCAAGATATACGTGAAAGACCCCTCCAATATGAAGGATAAAAACCATGGGGCAAACTAGAGATAATCCACTATGAGAATAATGAATATACAAATCTTAATATCTTGCCCTAAACTCTAGTAACAATCACAAGACAATAACTGGGATACAAGGATGACATCACTGTCCACAAAACCTCCCCAAGTAATCATAGCAAGAGTCTACTATAGATTTGATCTAACCTGAGATGAGAACGCTGCTAGATGATTGAGAACAGTCTCTCTGCGTTGTCCTTGTTTTCTTCCCTTTCTTTCTCTTGTTTTTCTGTCTTTTTCTCCTCCTCCTTACTGCTGTCAGGATCTTTATATTGCTACCCTTGTTGTTGCCCTTTTATAGCCTTTTTCTACCTTTAAAACGCAGCCACCCACACCCCCCAAATGTTAATTAGGGTTATGTTAAGAGGGGATGAGATGTGGGCTGATAAAGCCCACATTGGGCTGAATACGGCTGTCAGCCCAACAATGTGAAGCCATGCCGACCAGCTATCGGCATATCTCCTGTCTTTCTTTTGGTAAAGTCTTTGTCAACATGTCTGCTCCGTTGCCATCTATGTGAATTTTCTAAAGCTGCAACTGCTTCTCTTCAAATACATTTCGAATCTAATGGTATCTGACATCTATATGCTTTGACTTGTAATGAAACATTGGGTTCTTACACAAATGGATGACACTCTAGCTATCACAATGCACTACATAATTTTTCTGTTTCAACCCCAATTCTTATAAGAATTCTTTCATCCATAACATTTCTTTGCATATCTCTATAGCAGCAATATATTCTGCTTCTATGGTGGAGAGAGCAATACACCTTTGTAACTTAGATTGCTATGACACAGCTCCCCCGGCAAAAGTAAGTACATAACCTGAAGTAGACTTCCTCGTATCTATATCTCTTGCCATATCTGCATCTGTGTAACCTGTCAACACATGTGGTCCACCTCTAAAACTTAAATAAACCTTAGAGCTCCCTCTAAGATATCGAAAAATCCACTTCACTGCTGCCCAGTGCTTTTTGCCTGGATTTGTAAGAAATCTACTAGTAACACCAATTGTATATACGATGTCTAGCCTCGTACATACCATTATGCTAGTCATAAGTGCCCAGCAAGCCAATCACGTGAGTGATGGCACGTGTGACTTGATACAGAATCTTTTTGCTTATTATATTTTGGCGTATATCACTTTATAACTATTGCATAAATGCATATATATTGTGATGTCCTTGGATTTATGCAATGGGAATCGGATCGTGATGAGATCACGATAATGAGATCGATTCACCTTTAAACACATATCCTAAATAATCCCGGTCATAGGTTACTCGAGAGGGACATCGTGATAACCGGATAGACTGGTGTGCTGTATACCCGTCCATATGATGGATGCAGCTGGTCTCATAGCTGCTCGTGTAGGGACACTAGGGATACAGTACAGGTGCTCATTGGAGAATGAGTTCACTGATTGATCCGCTTACGGAATGCTGGATGGTTGATGATGCCTTATTGTCAGACAACAATTCCGTAGTCCTAGTGGTGTATCTGGTTCTTAGACTTGAGACACCAAGGATGTCCTGTATGAGTGCTCCACTCTTTGATACCAGACTTATAGGTTTGGCTGTTCCCAGATCTAGTACAGCTGGTCATTGGGAGTGGTAGTCGACCTTACGAGGGCTATTGAGTGTCGATAGAGGATCATCCACTCTCGGTATCATGAGAGGAATATCCCATGTGTTCTTGCTCAGACAAATCCCTGGCCAGGGTCATTCGGGTTGAGAGAGAAAGAGTTCTCCGGGAGAATCCGATTAGAGCGAGACTCGAGTAGAAACCGTATGGGTCTGACAGCACCATGCTCGATATACGGTCTCTGGGATATTAGATGGATGAGGGACTATAGATACATGGTAACTGAGGACAGACAGGTCCAATGGATTGGATTCCCCTGTATCGTCTGGGGACTACGGCGTAGTGGCCTAGTACTTCCGTAGTCGATGAGTCGAGTGAATTATTACAGAGATAATAATTCACTTAGTTAGAAGGAGTTCTGACAGGTATGACTCACGGCCAGCTCGATATTGGGCCTAGAGGGTCACACACATATGGTAGGCATTGCGATGAGTAGAGGTTCGGATATGAGATATTCGACGGAGCCCTTGTCTTATTGGATGCAGATCCAATACCCACTAGGGAAAGGACCCATTAGGGTTTTGACACGGGATCTCTATAAATAGGAGGGATTCACAGCCTCATAGGCTAGAGTCTTTGCTTGCCCTTCCTATTCTCCTCTCCCTCTCCACCTCAGAGTAGGCCTGGAGTTTTGAGGAGCGTCGTCGCAACCCTACTGTGTGGATCACCGCTAGAGAGGAGGACGCTTGACCTCCTTCACCCTCTCCTAAGGATCTGCAAGGAAACAGGGATATACGATCTCCCTAGGTAACACAATCTCTATACGCAGTTTTGTGTTTTTGCGGATTTTGCGCACCAATCTTCGCACGACGATGAACATCTTTTTGGGAATCGGGGATTTTTGTTTTCTTGTTCTTCCGCTGCGCATATGATGTCGCCCCCCTTATGATTTCCCAACAGTGGTATCAGAGCCAGGTTGTTCGTGCGAATGATTGGTTTTTGAACTGCGTGTGTTGTGTTTAGGAAGAATATTGACGTCAAAATCGTTGACGCAAAAGCAAGGAAGGGCAGCAACAGTTGCTGCCCTCGATCTGCATGCCTGCAGCCACCTGCAGCCGCAGCCGCAGCCAGGCAGCACAACGCCGGCGCAGTGCCTGCAGCAGCCGGCCAGCGGTCTGCTTGCAGCAGGTTTGCTGCCGGCGGGGCTGGCAACCCACGGGCAGAGGCGCCGCAGGGCAGCGGCGCCTACCGCCGAAAGGAAGCGGCGCCTGCCGCCGCAGGGCAGCGACGCGCGACGCCTGCCGCCGCAGGGCAGCGACGCGCGACGCCTGCCGCCGCTGCTCCCGCGGGCGAAACCCCCCCCACAGGGGCGGCCGCCCGGCGGGGCAGCACCGCTTGCGGAGGCAGCGACGCCCGAAGGGAGAGCCCACCTGCAGCGGCAGCGCCGCCAGCGAGCGTGCCGCCTGCAGGCGAGGGCAGCGCCCTCGCCCCGCCGCACAGGCCGCCGCCAGCAGGGTGGCGGCGGCGGCAGCGGCAGCAGAAAGAGGGAATTAGGGTTTTTTGGGAAAAAGACAATTTTGCCCCTCGGAATTTGAGAAATTCCAGTTTCTGTCTTTTGTCCAAATTACGAAAATACCCTTAGGAATTGAGAAATTCCCTATATATCCCTGATTTCAGAAAATATTAATTAATTAAAAGGTTTAGTTGATTATTATTTTTATTATTATCTAGTAGTCCTATATGATGATGATTATTTATACATGTGATGTATGATGAGTGGACGGATGATCATGGACCGTGTGATGTGTGTACTTGTGATTATTATTATTGAGGTCTGCGAACCTCCATTATATTTCTCGTTTATTGTCGGGCCTGCGTGCCTATGATTAAGTTGTAATCACATGAGGAGGCGCAACGGGAGCGTGGAAGCCATAGCGGGACCCACGAGATGGACGATCGTGATGCATGGAGATGCATCAAGATGTCGACGGAACCGACGAGGACGAGATGGACGATCACAAGGCATGGAGATGCACCGTTGCACACATAGATCTTGATGTGAGTGATTAGGCCTACTGGCTCGGGCCTAATCATATTAGGTTGTGGTCCATGATCATCTGGTGTGATTGCTTATACACATACTAGATATGTATATATATTTGCATGCGATGTAGATATATATTAAATATGTATATGTGTGACATGTCATATTAGGAGACCAAATCATAGAAACATCTCTCGATAATATTAAGTCGGTAAACGTGAGGCAATTAGATTGACCCACGTGGCCTTCCATCGTTATGAGTAGGAACCGAATCCCGGTGTAGGTTGAGTTGGTCGAGTCCCTCGAGACTCACCTATATCGCGATTCGCTATCTTGCTTACGACATAGAGATGTCACCGGTGACCTGAGGGCATGATATGCTTGGTCGAGTCCCTCGAGGGTATATCATCAAATCAGACTCATCTTGTAACGAAGGTGTTGACTTAACCGAGCATCATGGTTGGTCGAGTCCCTCGAGGCCATGGTGATTCGGAGGCCGAACAGGACGGGAATCACAAGGAGTTGTGATCGGCAAGAGTTGCCTACCTTTTAGGCTTAGTGTGATTGGTCGAGTCCCTCGAGGTTACACTAAGACGCTGATTGGATCCTGATCCCCACTAGAAGTCTGCCGGAGACTTCCGTTTCACGTGCTGAGGGTGTCGCGTGACTCGATAGTAAAATAGTGGGAGCATATTAAGATAGAAGTCCATATCTTGATAGTTTATTTCTTGCAAAATCTGTATGTTATTCATTTTTGCTACATCTTTATTTTCAGAAAATGTCGCTTTCAAATCCCTTACGTGGCATACTTGATGTCAACCGCCTCACTGGTCCAAATTATACGGATTGGCTCCGTAACTTGAGAATTGTTCTCACAGCGGAGAAAATCGTGTACGTCCTTGATACAGTGATGCCTACGCCCGAAGAAGGGGCAAGCGAGGATGAGATCGCTCGCTACGTGAAGTACATTGATGACTCCACTCTTGCTCAGTGCTATATGTTGGGCTCTATGACTCCAGAGTTACAGAGACAACATGAAAAGATGGATGCCAGATCCATTCTCCTACATGTCCGTAAATTGTTTAAGGAACAGGGAAGGACTCAACGATATGAGATATCCAAGAGCCTTTTCCGCGCTAGGATGACTGAGGGGACACCGGTTCAGAACCATGTCCTAAAGATGATTGAGTGGATAGAGAAACTCACAGGTCTAGGAATGGTCCTAGAGGATAACTTGTGTGTGGACATTGTGCTTCAGTCCCTACCAGATTCCTTTTCACAGTTCATAATGAACTTTAATATGAACAAGCTTGAGGTGACTCTCCCAGAGCTCCTCAATATGTTGAGGGAGGCAGAGAGTACTATTAAGAAAGAGAAGCCAGTTCTCTACACTGGTGAGACCAGAAAGAAAAGGAAAGCAGAAAGGTCCCTTAAGAAGGGAAAGGGCAAGGGCAAACAAGGTAAAGCAAAGGTTGCTAAGAAAGACCCAACAAAGGACAAAGGCCAGTGCTTCCACTGTGGTAAAGATGGGCACTGGAAGAGAAACTGCAAAGAGTACCTTGCAGAAAGGGCGAAACAAAAGCTTGATAAAGCTTCAAGTACATTCATGATCAGTCTCCATTTGTCAGACTCTTATGATAACACATGGGTATTGGATACCGGTAGTGCTTATCATATATGCAATTCGTTGCAGGTTCTGGCAAGGCCTAGGAGACTAGAGAGAGGCGAGATGGACCTCAAGATGGGTAATGGAGCAAAAGTTGCTGTATTAGCTGTTGGCGAGGTCGCCCTACATCTGCCTAGTGGAGCTTTTATTGCATTAGATGCATGTTATTTTGTTCCTTCTATTATCAAAAACATTATCTCCATTTCATGTTTAACAGTTAGTGGATATAAATTTGTTTTTGAGAACAATGGTTGTTCGATATTATTAGATGATAAGATCATCACGAAAGGAACATTGCATAATGGTTTATTTATGTTAGACACCACTCCACATATCATGAATATAAATGTGTCCAAAAGGAAACGAGATGAGTTGAACAGTGCATACTTGTGGCATTGTAGGCTAGGTCACATCCATGAAAGAAGGATTCAAAAGTTGCTAAATGATGGATATCTAGATCCATTCGACTATGTGTCATATGCAACTTGTGAGCCTTGCATTCGTGGAAAACTGACCAACTCTCCATTTAGTGGAACTGGAGAGAGAGCCACTGAGTTGTTGGAACTCATACATAGTGATGTATGTGGACCCATGTCAACTCATGCCATTGGAGGTTACTCCTGCTTCATTACATTTACTGATGATTTCTCAAGGTATGGATATGTGTACTTAATGAAGTACAAGTCCGAGGCCTTTGAGAAATTCAGAGAGTATAAGAATGAGGTGGAGAACCAGACTGGAAAGAGTATCAAAACTCTTCGATCAGATCGAGGAGGTGAGTACTTAAGTACAGAGTTTACTCACTTCCTCAAGGACCATGGGATATTATCCCAATGGACACCTCCTTATACACCTCAGCTCAATGGTGTCTCTGAAAGGAGAAATCGTACATTATTAGATATGGTACGGTCCATGATGAGTTTCGCTGACCTACCCATCTCATTCTGGTGATATGCCCTAGAAACCGCAGCTTACCTTCTGAACAGAGTTCCAACTAAGTCGGTGGTGTCTACACCATATGAGATATGGAAAGGGAAGAAGCCTGATCTTAAAGTAGTTAAGATTTGGGGCTGCTCTGCCCATGTTAAAAGACACAACCCCGATAAGTTAGAATCAAGGACAGGGCGATGTAAATTTGTGGGATACCCCAAGGAAACTTGTGGGTATTACTTCTATCATCTCAAGGACCAAAAGGTCTTTGTAGCTAAGAGAGCAGTGTTCCTTGAGAAGGAACACATTCTTGACGAAGACAGTGGGAGAATGATAGAATTGAGCGAGGTTGGAGAACCAAGCTCAAGCACCACTCTACAGCCCGAGTCTGTTCAGGTATCTAATACACAAGTTTCAACTTTACGCAGGTCTGATAGAGTATCCCATCCTCCTGAGAGATATGTGGGACATATTAGAGCAGAGGATGTAGAGGATATTGATCCTCAGACCTACGAGGAGGCTATTATGAGTATAGACTCCGGGAAGTGGAAAGAAGCCATGAATTCTGAGATGGATTCTATGTACTCCAATAAGGTTTGGAACCTAGTTGATGCACCCGAAGGTATTGTACCCATCGGTTGCAAGTGGATCTTTAAGAAAAAGATCGGAGTAGATGGAAAGGTAGAGACCTATAAAGCAAGGCTAGTGGCTAAGGGGTATCGTCAAAGGCAAGGTGTTGACTACGACGAAACTTTCTCACCCGTAGCAATGCTAAAATCCATCAGAATTCTATTGGCTATTGCAGCACACTATGATTATTAGATCTGGCAGATGGATGTGAAAACCGCATTCCTCAACGGGAACCTGGAGGAGGAGGCGTATATGATGCAACCTGAGGGATTCGTGTCCAAGAACTGCCCAGATAAGGTGTGTAGGTTGCTTAGATCCATTTATGGACTAAAGCAAGCTTCCCGAAGTTGGAACATAAGATTTGATGAGGCAATCAGATCTTATGACTTCGTTAAGAACGAAGATGAGCCTTGTGTATACAGAAAGGTAAGTGGGAGCGCTATTAGCTTTTTGGTGTTATATGTGGATGACATCCTCATCATTGGGAATGACATAGGAATGCTATCCACAATAAAGGCTTGGTTATCTAGACACTTCTCCATGAAGGACTTAGGAGAAGCATCTTATATCTTGGGGATTAGAATCTATAGAGATAGATCCAAAAGGATGCTTGGCTTGTCCCAGTCCAGGTACATAGAAACTATTGTCAAAAGGTTTGGCATGGAAAATTCCAAAAGAGGTCTCATACCGATGAGACATGGGATATCGCTTTCTACGAGTATGTCCCCAAAGACTCCAGAAGAAAGGGCGAACATGGATATGATACCTTATGCCTCAGCAATAGGGTCTATCATGTATGCCATGCTATGTACTAGGCCTGATATAGCGCATGCTCTGAGTGTCACGAGCAGGTATCAGGCGGATCCAGGCTTGGAGCACTGGAAAGCAGTAAAGTGTATCCTTAAGTACTTGAGAAGGACTAAGGATCTTTTACTAGTATATGGAGGTAATAGCCTTAAGGTTGAAGGCTTCACTGACTCAAGCTTTCAGTCTGATGTCGATGATAGCAAGTCGAATTCAGGGTATGTGTACACCTTGAATGGAGGAGCAGTATGCTGGAAGAGTTCCAAGCAAGATACCACTGCTGACTCGACCATAGAGGCGGAGTACATTGCTGCATCAGATGCAGCAAAGGAGGGAGTCTGGGTGAAGAAGTTCATCACAGATTTGGGAGTCGATACAGATAGCGACAAGTCGACTTCCTTATATTGCGACAACTATAGGGTGATTACTCAAATAAGGGAACCCGGGTCTCATCAGAAGTGTTCTGAGGAGGTTCCACCTTATCAGAGAGATCGTGACCCGAGGAGATGTAGTAGTGGAAAGAGTTCCATCCGAAGATAACATTGCAGATCCACTAACAAAGCCATTGTCTCAGATTGTCTTTGAGCGTCACAGGGGTCTGATGGGGATCAGACACATAGGTGATTGGCTTTAGGTCAAGTGGGAGATTGCTAGTCATAAGTGCCCAGCAAGCCAATCACGTGAGTGATGGCACGTGTGACTTGATACAGAATCTTTTTGCTTATTATATTTTGGCGTATATCACTTTATAACTATTGCATAAATGCATATATATTGTGATGTCCTTGGATTTATGCAATGGGAATCGGATCGTGATGAGATCACGATAATGAGATCGATTCACCTTTAAACACATATCCTAAATAATCCCGGTCATAGGTTACTCGAGAGGGACATCGTGATAACCGGATAGACTGGTGTGCTGTATACCCGTCCATATGATGGATGCAGCTGGTCTCATAGCTGCTCGTGTAGGGACACTAGGGATACAGTATAGGTGCTCATTGGAGAATGAGTTCACTGATTGATCCGCTTACGGAATGCTGGATGGTTGATGATGCCTTATTGTCAGACAACAATTCCGTAGTCCTAGTGGTGTATCTGGTTCTTAGACTTGAGACACCAAGGATGTCCTGTATGAGTGCTCCACTCTTTGATACCAGACTTATAGGTTTGGCTGTTCCCAGATCTAGTACAGCTGGTCATTGGGAGTGGTAGTCGACCTTACGAGGGCTATTGAGTGTCGATAGAGGATCATCCACTCTCGGTATCATGAGAGGAATATCCCATGTGTTCTTGCTCAGACAAATCCCTGGCCAGGGTCATTCGGGTTGAGAGAGAAAGAGTTCTCCGGGAGAATCCGATTAGAGCGAGACTCGAGTAGAAACCGTATGGGTCTGACAGCACCATGCTCGATATACGGTCTCTGGGATATTAGATGGATGAGGGACTATAGGTACATGGTAACTGAGGACAGACAGGTCCAATGGATTGGATTCCCCTGTATCGTCTGGGGACTACGACGTAGTGGCCTAGTACTTCCGTAGTCGATGAGTCGAGTGAATTATTACAGAGATAATAATTCACTTAGTTAGAAGGAGTTCTGACAGGTATGACTCACGGCCAGCTCGATATTGGGCCTAGAGGGTCACACACATATGGTAGGCATTGCGATGAGTAGAGGTTCGGATATGAGATATTCGACGGAGCCCTTGTCTTATTGGATGCAAATCCAATACCCACTAGGGAAAGGACCCATTAGGGTTTTGACACGGGATCTCTATAAATAGGAGGGATTCACAGCCTCATAGGCTAGAGTCTTTGCTTGCCCTTCCTATTCTCCTCTCCCTCTCCACCTCAGAGTAGGCCTGGAGTTTTGAGGAGCGTCGTCGCAACCCTGCTGTGTGGATCACCGCTAGAGAGGAGGACGCTTGACCTCCTTCACCCTCTCCTAAGGATCTGCAAGGAAACAGGGATATACGATCTCCCTAGGTAACACAATCTCTATACGCAGTTTTGTGTTTTTGCGGATTTTGCGCACCAATCTTCGCACGACGATGAACATCTTTTTGGGAATCGGGGATTTTTGTTTTCTTGTTCTTCCGCTGCGCATATGATGTCGCCCCCCTTATGATTTCCCAACACATTACATACATTAAACTTCCAACTGCTGAAGCATAAGGAACCTTTTGTATTTTCTCCTTCTCCTCATCACTTGACGGACTCTGTTCTGAGCACAACTTGAAGTGACTTGTAAGAGGAGAACCAACTAGTTTTGCATTGCTCATACTGAATCTTTCCAATACCTTCTCGATGTATTTCTCATTTGACAACCAAATCTTCTTATTTTTCCTATCATGGGAAATCTGCATATCCAATATTTGCTTTGCTGGCCCCATATCCTTAATTGCAAAAGACTCACTCAGTTCCTTCTTCAATCTGTCAATTTTAGACATAACTTTCCCAAGAATAAGCATATCATCTACATAAAGTAAGAGAATAATAAAATCCTCACCAAACCATTTGATGTATACACAATGATCTGAAGCCATTATTTTGTATTCATTTTCTGTCATAAATGAATCAAACTTTCTGTACCACTATCTTGGAGCTTGCTTTAGCTCATACAAACTCTTCTTCAATTTGCAGACAAAGTTCTCTTTACCTTTGACTTTGAAGCCTTCTGGTTGCTCTATATAAATTTCCTCCTCCAAATCCCCATGAAGGAAAGCTGTCTTCACATCTAACTGCTCAACCTCCAAGTCCTAGCTAGCAGCATTACCAAGAGCAACACGAATAGAAGACATTTTAACAATAGGAGAAAAAATCTCTTAAAAGTCAATACCTTTCTTTTGACCAAAGCCTTTCACAACCAATCTAGCTTTGTACTTTGGTTGAGAACAATATTCTTGAGTCTTCAACCTGAAAATCCACTTGTTCTTTAAGGCCTTTATTCCATTTGGTAGTAGCACCAAATCATAAGTGTGGTTCTTCTAAAGAGCATCCATCTTTTCCTGCATAGCAACTAACCACTTCTCTTTCTGCTCACTTTCGACTACTTCCTAGTAACTCTCTGGTTTACCTGCATCAGTAAGCATCACATGCTCATCTGTAAAGTACCTTCTGGAAGGTTGACGTTGTCTAAAAGATCTTCTCAACTAAGGTTTTGCGGGAAGTTGCTCTCCAACTTCTTCTTGCTCAACATGTCCTGCAGGTAGATCAACATTAGGCTCTACACTATCATCTTGCACATCTCCCCCATCACCCTAATATACTGGAGGAGTAATTGGGTCATAATCTGCTAATCCTTCTGTAGAAGTATTGGCTGGTGCCTTCTTCTTCAAATCTTCAAAAGTTTAATCCTCAAAGAAGACTACGTCTCTACTTCTAAACACCTTCTGCTTTTCTGGATCCCAAAGCCTGTAACCAAAATGATCATGTGAGTAGCCAAGAAAAATACATTCTTTAGTCTTACCATCCAGCTTGGACCTCTCATTATCTGGAATATGTGCAAATGCACGACAAACAAACACTCTCAAATGCCTATAGGAAATATCTTTCCTTGACCATATATGCTCTGCAACATCACCATCTAGGGCTGTACATGGTGATAAGTTGATCACATCAACTGCAGTCCTCAAAGCCTCGTCCCAAAACCTTTTGGGTAGCTTGGCCTATGAAAGCATACATCTGATCTTTTCCATGATGGTGCAGTTCATCCTCTCTGCAATCGCATTATGCTGAGGTGTACCAAGAATTGTCATCTCATGTTGGATCCCATGTGACCTACAATAATCATTAAATAATCTTATATGCTCACCACCATTATCTTATCTTATGCATTTCAATTGTCTTTCTATCACCCTTTCAGCCCTGGCATGAAACTCTTTGAAGACATTAATAACTTGATCTTTAGTCTTCAAAGCATAGGCTCAAACTTTCCTGAAAAAATCATATCTAAAAGTGACAATATAAAGTGCATCATTTATACCAAGAACATTAATAGATCCACTAGGAGTTTTTGTCCTCAAAGGACCACATACATTTGTATAAACACAGTCTAAGGCATGCATTATTCTAGACAAAGCAGGACTAGCAAATGAAACTCTATGTTGTTTACCAGCCAAACAATCAATACAAGGGTTCAGATGTATACCTCTGAGGTCTGGCAATACCTCTCTCTTAGAAAGAGCTTGCAGCCCCTTCTCGCTCATGTGTCCTAGTCGCCTATGCCACAACTCTATGCTGAAGTCTTTTTCTGTAGCATTTAACAGCTCACTATAAGCTTTAGCCTGCAACCTGTACAAAGTATGACATTTCTTTCCATTAGCTATAACAAGAGAACCCTTACTGAGCTTCTATTGCCCTTTATGAAATCTGCTATCATAGTCTTCATCATCTAGCCTTCCAACTGAAATTAAATTCAACCTCAAGTCAACTACATACCTCACATCCTTAAGCACCAACTTGCAGCCAAGGTTGGTCTTTAAATGGATATCACCTATGCCTATGATGTCTACTATGTCATAGTTGCCCATCTTGACAATACTAAAATTTCCAAACATGTATGTAGCAAAAAACTCCCTCCGTGGTGTAGCATGATAAGAAGCACCTATGTTAATCACCTACTCAAGATCCCGACACACACAAGAAAAAATATCATCAGAATGAGACAAAATCAAATAATCACCACCCTACACTATAGCTGTGATATTATCTTTTGACTGTATAGACTCCACTTCCTTTCCCTTTTTCTTGCTCTTCTTAGGTTGCTTACATTGGTTCTTGTAATGTCCTTTCTCACCACAGTTATAGCAAACAATATCTTTTTTTGATCTTAACTTGCTTCTACCCATGCGTGAACTGCTTCTAGACTTTGACCTTCTTTTGTTCTCTGAGATAAGTGTCTGTGAATCATTCTGAGATGTTGCTGAACTCTTTCTTCTCAACTCCTCATTCAATAAACTGCTTGTTACTTGACTCATGGTGACAATACCATCTGGTGCAGAATTACTAAGGGAAACCACCAGTGTCTCCCAACTTTCTAGTAATGAACTGAAAAGTAATAATGCTTGCAACTCATCATCAAGAGACATTTTCATAGAGGATAACCAGTTAGTAATACTTTGCATTTCATTCAAATGCTCAGTAATAGAAGCACTCTCTCTATATTTTAGGTTCACAAGTTTTCTGATAAAAAAAGCTTTGTTGCTAGCTGTTTTTCTTTCATAGAGACTTTCCAACTTTTTCCAAAGAGAATATGCAGAAATTTCAGTAAAAACATGGTGAAAGACACTATCATCAAGCAATTGTCAAATAAACCCAATTGTTTTTCGATCTAACCTCTTCCACTCATTATCTGTCATAGTTGTGGGTTTTGCACTATCCCCCTACAAAGGTCCATACAAATGTTTGTAATACAAGAGATCTTTCATTCTTGGTTTTCATATCATCCAATTATTTCCATTTTAAACTAATCATGCAAGAAACATTATTAGCCTCCATGTTCAAATACAAAATTAAATCACCAAAAATCCTTGCTCTGATATCAGTCGATGGGATATAAAGCGGAAATAACCTTTGTATATGAACAAATACTAGCAGGCCATGATATACAACAGAATTAAATGAAATCACAATCAAATAGAATACCAAGATATATGTGGAAAACCCCTCCAATATGAAGGGTAAAAACCATGGGGCAAACTAGAGATAATCCACTATGAGAATAATGAATATACAAATCTCAATCTCTTGCCCTAAACCCTAGTAATAATCACAAGAGAATAACTAGGATACAAGGATCACGTCACTATCCACAATATCTAAAACTTCCCCAAGTAATCATAGCAAGAGTCTACTATAGATTTGATATAACTTGAGATGAGAACGTTGCTAGATGATTGAGAACAGTCTCTCTACATTGTCCTTGTTTTCTTCCCTTTCATTCTCTTGTTTTTCTGTCTTTTTCTTCTCCTCTTTGTTGCTGTTAGGATCTTCACATTGCTGCCCTCGTTGCTGCCCTTTTATAGCCTTTTTCTGCCTTTAAAATGCAGCCACCCACACCCCCTAATGTTAATTAGGGTTAGATTAAGAGGGGGTGAGATGTGGGCTGATAAAGCCCACATTGGGCTGAATATGGGCTGTCAGCCCAACAATAGAGTGGTATCAAAGTATGGTTTGAGGATCACTGAGATATTTGATTTGTTTGATGTGTAAAATACATTGAGGATTAGTAAATTATATTGAGGACTAGTAAACTATAGTGATCAGTGAAAATTTTCTTTAATGTCTTTTAGGAATCTAAGATGTCGAGAACATTTGGTCCTCCTATTTCATCTGCTTCTGATTAATTAATGGCGATGAAAGGGTTGATCGAAAATATTAAATTAGAGTGGCGTAGCGGAAGCGTGGTGAACCTAATTCAGTGGTGGTAGAATCGTAGCAGAATAATGGGCAATGTGAATGAAGAAGATATTTGATGTACGAAATTATTCTAACGATCAAAAGATTTCTTTTGCCACCTTTGTATTAGAAGTAGAGGCTGAGCACTAATGGAAAATAATAAAAATATAATTAAAAATGAATCAGAAAGTAATAACAAGAGGGTCAAGATATCTGGATTTGGAAATAAATGTCACCACAGAAGACTCAATGATGTTGATGGCCTATATTTAGGTGTAAAATTTCGATCTTATCTTTTCGTCGATAGAGGTATGATAAATTTAGATGACTAAATTTTTTTTTTAGGAGCGGAGAGTGTAACATCCCCCATTTTTGAAAATTTCGTAAATGTTTGTTTGTAAATATGAGGATTATTTAATAATTTTATTGTATTAAATGATATTATATTATAAGTTTATGGTTAGGGACCTAAATGTGAATATTAAAAATTTAAAATGATTTGTAAAAGATTTAGATTTAAGTTAAAGAAAAAAAAATTAAAATGAAAATGATGGACATGTGTCACTAACTAACCTGTTGGTGCCACCTATGTTTGCTCTAAGGATGACACCTAGGTTTCTTTGATGCATGCTTGCTACCTTGCAAGCCTTGTATTAGCTAAATCTAATGTAATTAAAGAAGAAACTAAAGGAAATCTTAACTAAAGGAGGAAAACTTAGCTGCAGCCAGCATGAGTTTGAGAAGAGAAGGGAAGAAGAAGAAGAAGAAGAAGAAGAAGAAGAAGAAGAAGAAGTGTTGCTTGAGGTTTTGTATCAATTTCCCCATATTTGGGAATCAAACTGTTCTAAGGCAAGTGTTCTAACCCCATTACATAGTAATCCTAATCTCTGTTTTCATTTTAATTCTTCATAATTCGAAATATTTTAGCTGAGAACCAAACATTTCTTTCGTTTTGATACGAAGCCATGAATATATAATTTTTCAGTAATCCGACCACTATGTATTGTTTCGGACCTAACTTTTAGTACTAAACTATGATTTAGGCACAGCTAAATCCATTTGAAAGTTTACTCAAAGACCTTTATTTTGACACCTAGACTGAATGATTTAGAGTTTAAATGCCTACTAAGACTTCTGTTTTAATTAACCCTACAGATTTTGTAAACTAGGGATTGTAATTTCTGACCTCTTATTGCTTAACTGCTTATAACTTTCTACTGGGAACTCAAATTTATGCAAAGTATGATTTATTAGAAATTAAACTCAAAAGTATTCTTGTGCTTACATGATTTGAAATTTTTGGAGTACAATTGCAAACTGAAATATATATTTTCATCGTCCTTGTGGATTCAGTAAAATAGAGCTGATATTTTCAGACCTTTTATTACGAAATTATCTGTAACTCCATGTTGTAAACTTTAATTATTGCAAAACTTGATTTACCTAAACTAGATTAACATAGCTTTCTAATAACACCTATTTTGTATAAATTGGAGCATAATTGGTTATCCAAATAATTTATACAATGTGCCTCTCAAATTCTACCAGAATCGAGCTTTGGTCAATTTCGCCTCTTCTTATTTCTTCTCTTTGGAAATTGGTTTCGGCAAAAACCCTTACTTCAATTGATCTTTACATTATTGCCTTGAATTCCTATATTCTTTTGTCCTTCAATTATTTGTACACCTGTAGCTATCATGTAAAGTTCATGTTTGCATCGCAATGATTCGTATAGGCACATGCATTCCATTGTTCCACATATGTTTTCGATATATACCAACCTTATTGTTCACAATGCCTTTTTGTACTCCAATATTTGTGGGATTATCTAGACCTTTACTAGAAATGGTAAAGGGATTATTTGGACTTTTGCTAGAAATAGTAAAGGTATTATCTAGACCTTTGCCAGAAATGGTAAAGGGTATGTGCTTAGAGCCCGCGATGCTCTGCCGGCTCCCTCTAGCTTCATCCAGACGTGGATGGATGATGCTCCCAGACATGGGAGATTATGTTTGAGATTCTACTTCACCTTCTATCTGTTTGATATGATATCTAAAGCTTTTGTTATATGATTCTATATGTGCTTTGGATAAGAATAAAATGTATGCAACGTCAAATGCGACGTTTGAGCTTCTATTTCATATTTGTTCTTTGATATGTTATGAAATGCTTCTTATGCTTCCGAAACATTCCATATGCCATTGATACGTTCCAAAGCATTTCATCCGTCATATGTCATTGATATCCGAAATGCTCCTTACGTCTTTGATATGTTTTGAAATATACCATATGCCATGGATATGCTCCTTCTGCTAATAATAGGCTCCAATTAGCCCTTACTCCATTATTATGAATAAAACATGCTTCGAATGAAATAACATTGTAACTCTGCATTTGTTGAGTGGCTATCTTTGAACTCTTGTATCTTTGCCTTGTATTTTGAAACCTTATTTGTTCGAAATTGTCCTCTTTGCTATGGATATGTTAGTCACTTGTTGAGCTTTATATGCTCACCCCGTTACTATATAAATTTTTCAGGATAGCTTGTTGCTCGCTAAAATCTGTAAATTGGGTTGAGGCAATGGAAAGCTAGAAGGTTTTGGGGCAAACCTTACGTACTTGATAAGTTGATGTTGTATAAATTTCTTTTGTGTACATCAACGACAAATCTAGATTGATGTATCTTGAAAATATTTAAAAAGTACCATTCATATCGGGATTTTGGGAATGTTAAGTTTAAATTGTGTAATGATATAAACATTTGGTACATGTTGGGTTTGTGATTGTATAGATTCCTATGCTGATGGATTTATGATGTGGTTTTGGTTTAGTTGAGTTGGCTTTGGATTTTATGAATTATTAAGTGATATGATGGTATGATGATAAACTGCATAGGTCTTATGAATTTTGGAACTATGAATGTGAATGACTTGAACATTTTCTCAGTATCCATAAATGTGTGATTGGATCCTGTAATGGATTATTGTTGATTAAATTTAGGGGGCGTGATAGTACCACCATCCAGTCTCGTGGTACCACCGCCTGACAGCCTCGGAGACAAAGTTTTTTTAGTTTTCCAAATCACAGGCGATGCCACCACCTAACCCAACTTTTGGATTACTGAATGGGTCGCCCAATGAGCCCAAATCAGTCCCAATTAAGGCCCAATTGGCCCCTAATTGAACTAGCATGATTACACCAAAATTTAACTCAATTGGCCCCCTAAACTACTTCAATCTTAGACAAATTATTACAAAGCATGAATCATTTATCCGACATGTCATTAGTTCATCCGACGCTTGTCTGATCCTTCGGCGCATCGTCGTCTCCTTCGGCGTATTGCCCAATCTGCATGTTGACTCCCGTAACTTCTGATCTCCTTGGCGCAATGTCCGATCCTTAGGCCCGATGCCCGAATTCACGGCACGAGCCTTCTGCCGGCATGTCGACTGATCCTCCGGCCCGACGTCCAATCTTCTAACATGTTTCTCTCTGGCCCAACATAATTCTTCCTACTTTTAATTGTCTCTCCCTAATCAAAGCTTCCTACGTCACTCAAAACGCAGATCAAATCATAAACACTATCAATTGGTTTCATCATCAAAATCCGAGATTCAATAATCTCCCCCTTTTTGATGATGACAACCAATTGATGACAGAGTTATCCTTAACTCCCCTTAATAGAACCTTGAATTCAAGTTGAATTCAAGTCAAAGAAAATTTAATCAAAAAATCATTATGAGTCCAAGCAACATAAAATCATCCATAATTAAATTTTTAATACATTATTCCATGCATGATCATCAACATAACTTCTCCCCCTTTGTCATCAACAAAAAAGAGAAGTGCATCTAGCCAATTTTTTGAGATATAATTTCAAATCATTGTAACATAATATCAAGTTTTATTAACATGCAAGCTAGTAATTTTCTTTCTTCTCTTTTTAGAATTGTAATTTTTTGCTTCCTATGTAAAGCGCAAGCTAGCAAAATTTTACTTCATGCAAGCTAGCAAATTTTTGAGATGTTCATGCATCATGAGTATTGCCTATCTTGAGATGTGCAAGATAGCTCTGCTACTAACTGTTAGGATCGAGTCGGCACTAGGGGGGGGGGGTGAATTAGTGCAGCGGATAAAAACATCGGTTTGAAAATCTTTGTACGATAAAAACGTTTCGACAAAGTAAGTTTAACTTTGCAAAAGTATGAAAGGGTGTGTAGAAAAAGTAATGAGGAAGTAAAGTAGTTTGCAATAAAGATAAACAACAAAACAAAAATGCAAACCAAGTTTTTTAGTGGTTCGGTCATCGTGACCTACATCCACTCCCGATTCCTCTTCGGTTGAGGCCACTGGCCTAACACAATCTCGGAGATTGTGCCACGACGGTTTCATATATTGGGTCACTATTTGCTCCTTCTCACTTGGCCCAACATAGCCCAAACTTGGGTCCAGTTGGCCCTTAATTGAGTTGACCTAATTATATTCTAAACTGACTCAATTAGACTCTAAACGAACTCGATCTAGACATAATCAATTACAAGCGAATCCTATATTGTCCGACATATCATTGGTTCTTCCAACGCTTCGTCCGATCCTTCAATGCATCGTCCTCTCCTTCGGCATATTGCCCAATAAACATGTTGTCTTCTCGTAACATCTGATCTCCTTAGCACAATGTCTGATCTTCTTGGCCCGATGCCCGAATTCATGGATTGAAGCATTATGTCGACACGTCGACCAATCCTCCGGCCCGACATCCAATCTTCTGACATGTTTGCTCTGGCCCAACTTTTGATTCCTTCTACTTTAATCGATTTACCTTTTCTAATCGAAGCTAGTCTTGCATCACTTAAACACACATTAAATCATAAACACTATCAATTAGTTTCATCATCAAAATCTGAGATTCAACAATCTCCCATTTTTTATGATGACAACCAATTGATGATGGAGTTAACCTTAACTCCCCTATCAATATGCCATATTGATAGAACCTTGAATTCAAATTGAATTAAAGTCAAAACAATCATGATTCACATCATATGCATGATCATTATTATAAGTATCATCATAGTATCAAAATATAAAATTATATTATATCCTACCATGCATGATTCAACTCATCATCATATCTTCTCCCCCTTTGTCATCAACAAAAAGGAGAAGTGCAACTAGCAAGTTTTTGAGATATGCAAGTTTTACAACATATAAGTTAGCAAATTTTTTCATCACTTTACAACATGCATAATCACCAAATCATCATTAATTTTAAAGATGTTCAAGATTGTAAATTTTGCAAGTTTGCATTTTTGTTTCTTAAGATAGGAAAGCTAGCAATTTTTGGTGATGTTCAAGATAGCAAGTTCTTTCTTCTCTTTTGGGAAGTATGATTTTTTGCTTCCTTTGCAAATCGCTAGCTAGCAGAATGCAAACTAGCAATTTGGCAAGTGTTACTCTTTGAAGTATGAAGGCTAGCAAGTTTTTGAAAATGAATGCAAGATAGCAAGCTAGCAAGATAGCAATGCATCATTTTAGAATATACAAGCTAGCAAATTTTACTCCCCCTTTGTCATTGTCAAATAGAAGGGAAGAATTCAATGTTGTAATTCTTTTCCCTTTACTTTAATCTTCAAATCATGACAAAGATAAAGTATCATTTTTAATTCAATATGTTTGTGCATCATTATAGTTTCAAATTAAAACATGCACAATTTCAAAACCTTACATTTCATCCTTATTTCATGCATGATACCAAAAATAAATCATCACTATGAGCATATCATACATGATACTCGAGCATTCATGATACATCATTTTAGCAACAAATCATAGTATTGCATGATTTCATATCATCACATGAAGGATAATAAGAAAAATTTGGTGATGAGATATACTTCATAAATACAAGGAAATATAAAAATCATATCATGAAAGATAAGAATATCAAATCATCAATGCCACAGGACATGATTTATTTCAACAAATCTCTTCTTTATAAATAGCAAAAAGAAACAAATGAGATTAAATGATATAATATCTTGATTCATGCATAAGAAATCTCAAGTTATAAATATTGAAAAATCAAGATAAAGCTCATTCAAATTCAAATCGTCAAATCAAAATCACTTTAATAGTTCAAGAGATTCAAAATATAAATATATTCATCATTAGGGATCACTACGACGAAAACTAGATAAGATAGAGATTTTTTTAAGAAACATGCATTCTCCCTTTTTTTGTTTCAATTTAAGTGATTTGATTTCATATAAGCATGCATTTGTCTTTTGTGCCAAACAAAAATATGCATCATCATTTAAAAGCAAAGTTCATCATGATAAGATCAAAAAGCTATACATCACAAAGATCATCATGCATAATTTTAAAATATAAACTCATTAAGCATGATTTCAAATCATCATTACATTATTTCATCAAGCATGATTTCATAAAGTGTTTTTAATCAAAATCATTTTGTTTGTTGTAGTAATGCATTTTCATTCTTTGCATCAAAGATTCAATCATATTATGAGATATACAAATCATAAATACAAAGAAATCATGTCATGAAAGATATAAGATCAAAAGTGTAACACGTAATTTCAAAACAAAAGATTTCAAATCATTGTGCATCATTAAATCTATAAAATAATCATTTTCAATTAAAATGGTTAAGTGAATCTAACTCGTCATACTTAGTGCTAGGAGTTAATATGCAATTGTCATGCTCAATTTTTTATTCTTCAAAATCACTAGAAAGATAAGCATGATTTCAAAACTTTTGACATTTTTATTACATCATGAAACATGCAATTAAAAAAATATATATAATTTTTCTAAACTAAATTAAAAATAACTCATGAAAAGCATCAAGTAATTTCAAAGTAAACTAAGGGAATTTTGATTACCTTATCGTCATCGAAAGCCATTAAGGCATAGTTCACCACCTTGTCTTTGTTAGTTTGCTTCTCGTCTTCGGATGTGCTCGATTCGTTTTTGAGTGTTTCCTTCTTCTTTGGTAACTTTTTCTTTTTATGTTCATTTTTATTCTTAGTTTCATGTTTTATAAATTTTATAAATTTACTTGTGAGAAGTTCTATGTCATCATCACTTGAGCTTTCACTCGATTGGTCTTCTTTTATTCTAAGTGCAAAATCCATCCTGTTCTTTAGAAGGTTGTTTTTGTTGAATCTCAAATTTTGATGATGAAACTAATTGATATTGTTTATAATTTAATCTATATTTTGAGTGACGTAGGGTGCTTTGATCAGGGAGAGACAACTAAAGCAGGAAGAATCATGTTGGGCCGGAGAAACATGTCGGAAGATTGAACGTCGGGCCGAAGGATCGGTCGACATATCGATAGAAGGCTTCGAGCCATGGATTCGGGTATCAAGCTAAGAAGAGTGGATATTCCACCAAGGATATCAGAGTTATAGAGGTCAACTGGCCGATTGGGCAATAGGCTGCAAGAGAGGATGATGCGCCGAAGAATCAGACGAAGCGTCGATGGACCAATGACATGTCAGACGACATAATTCATGCTTAGTAATAATTGTCTAGATCAAGTATATTTTTATGTGTGCAGGATTAACTATGATAGCAAGGCATAAAGCAAAATGAAGTCCCAGAGTCAAGAACGTGATTTCTTTGGGAGTTCGAGAGTTCGTCGGAAGTCCTATCGGAATTGACCGAGAAGTCCTAGAGCTTGCTAAAGAAGCTCGTCGGAACTCGCCAAGAAGATCATCGTGAAGTCCAGAAGCTTGCTAGGAGTCTGTCGGAACATTGCCGTGAGATCATCGGAAGCTCGCTAGAAGATCGCCGGAGGCTCGCTGAAAGAAACCAGACTTATCTTGCTTAGATTTTGTCTTAGGAATCATAGTTAGCACATAATTAGAGTTATGATTGGGAGATAACTCTGTTAGGGGCCAATTGGGCCCAAAGGTGGGCTGGATTAGGCCAGATTCAAGGCCCAACCAGGGTGCTGAAACCCTGGCCGGCGGTGACACTACCTGGGGAACATCACTCTAGGAAATCTGGGCAGTGGTACTGCCCAGGCTGGGCGATGGTACTACCCAGGCTAGGTGGTGGTACTGCCTAGGCTGGGCGGTGGTACTACCGACAGCAATGTTGCTAGTGGTGGTACCGCCCCTGTTCGGCGGTGGTGGTACCGCCAGTACCCAGGAAACCTGGGATGAGACCTTTTTAGGCTCGAAGTTTGAATCAACTTGAAGCCTATAAATACCCATCTCATCCCTGGTTCACAAACACAAGCACAAAGAGTTTTTAAGTGAGAAAATGCTGTAGAAATCACTTGAGAAATCCCTCCTCTAGATCTAACTTTAGAATTCTGTTTAGAGAGGAGTGTGTATGCTTGTAAGGGTTGTCTTTTAAACCCAGTAAAAGGAGAAGAGGGGTGTAAGAAGGAGGTTAATCTTCGTCGATTAAAGGAAGATTGATAGTGGATGCCGGTGGCCTCGATAGAAGAGGAATCGGCGAAGTGGATGTAGGTCACGACGACCAAACCACTATAAAAATCTGGTTTACCTTTACTTCTTGCAATTTACTTTTATAAGCAAACTGCCTCTCCTTCTTACTATACTTTTACTATGCCTACACTCCATACACTTTCAAAGTTATTACCTTTACGAAATGGTTTTCGTAGAAATCAGATTTTATCATACGAAGGTTTTACGAACCGACATAGTTTTTACCGCTGCACTAATTCAGCCCCCCTCTTAGTGCCGACTCGTTCCTAACAGTTCTTAAGTTCATCGTGTGCCACATAAGTCATTTCGTAGGTTATCAAAGACCCAATACATTCTTCGAGAGGAAAATTATTCAAATCCTTGGCCTCTTGAATGGCTGTTACTTTAGGATCTCAATTTTTAGAAAGAGATCGTAAAACTTTATTAACAAGTTCAAGATTCAAAAAATATTTGCCAATAGCTTTTAAGCCATTGACAACATCCGTAAAATGGGTGTACATGTCAACAATAATTTTGCTTAGCTTCATTCGAAATAGTTCAAAATCATGTATTAAAAGATTGACTTTAGTATCTTTTACCCTACTTGTGCCTTTGTGTGTGATTTCAAGTGTGTGCCAAATATCAAAAGCCATTTCACAAATAGACACTTGATTGAACTCATTTTTATCTAAAGTATAAAACAAGACATTCATAGCCTTGGTATTTAAAGAGAAAGTCTTCTTCTCCAACTTATTCTAATATTTATTGGAAGAGAAGACTTTGGAAAATCAAATTCGACTATATTTCATAAATCGAGATTCAACGAAAGCAAAAAAATTCTCATTCGAGTTTTTCAATATGTGTAGTCCGTCTCATTAAACATGGGAGGCTGAACGATAGAAAAGCCCTCTTGAAAGATGAAAATAGTCATTTATCTTAGGTATTAAATCAAATGAGAAAAGAAATGTGGCTCTTGTTAGGAACGAGTCGGCACTAAGAGGGGTGAATTAGTATAGTAGATAAAATTATGTCGGTTCAAAAAATTCGTTGCGATTAAATCGATCTCGGAAATGTATTTAACTTGAAAGCATACGGAAGAGCATAGCAAGTAAGAAGTTTGCAATTAAAGTAAATTACTCAAAAGAAATGCAAACCGAGTTTATAATGGTTCGGTCGTCGTGACCTACATCCACTCTCGATTCCTCTTCCATCGAGGCCATCGGCATCCACTATCGGTCTTCCTTCAATGGGTGAAGACCAACTACCCTTTTACACCCCTTTTCTCCTTTTTATAGGTTTAGGAGACAATCTTTTACAAGCACTCACTCATCCTAAACAGAATTCTAAACTTAGACTAGAGGAGGGGATCTCTCAAGTGATTGCAACAACATTTTTCCACTTTTAAGCTCTCCGTGCTTGTATTGTTTAACAGGGATAAGAGGGGTATTTATAGGCCTTAAGTTGATTCAAACTTGGAGCCTAAAAAGGTCTCATCCTAGGTTTCCCGGGTCTTGGCGTTACCACCGCCTGTACTGGGCGGTACCACTGCTTGCAGCACTAACACTAGGCAGTACCATTGCCCAGTTTGTTGGTACCACTGCTTGGAAGATTGTTTCTAGGTAGTACCACCGCCCAGATTGGTGGTGCCACCGCTTGACATAGTCTCGGAGAATATGCCACGACGATGCTACCTATTGGGTTACTGTTTGAGCCTTTTATTGGGCCCAACTGGCCCATAATTGTGTTAGCCTAATTCTAATCTTAATTATGTGCTAACTATGAAATTTAAGACATTTACTAAGTTAAACAAGTCCGTAAGTCTATGTTTCTTCCGGTGAGCTTCTGACGAACTTTCGATGATCTCTCGGTAATGTTCCAGTGGACTCCTAGCAAGCTCTTGGACTTCATGATGATCTTCTTGGTGAGTTCTGATGAGCTTCTTTAGCAAGCTCTTGGTATTCTCGGTTAATTTCGATAGAACTTCCGACGAACATCTGGACTTCCGACAAACTCTCAAACTCCCAATGAAATCGCGTTCTTGACTCTGAGACTTCATTTTGCTTTATGCCTTGATCTCTATCATAGTTAATCATGCACATATAAAATCTACTTCGATCTAGACAATTAATATTAAGCTAATCTAATGTTGTCTGGCATGTCATTGGTTCATCGACGCTTCATCTGATTATTCGGCGCATCGTCCTCTCATGCGGCCTATTGCCTAATCGGCTAGTTGACCTCTGCAACTCCGATTTCCTTGGCATAATATCTGCTCTTCTTGGCCTGATACTCAAACTCATAGCTCGAAGCCTTCCGTCGATGCGTCAATCGATCCATCGGCTCGACGTCCAATCTTCTGACATGTTTTTCTCCGGCTCAACATGATTCTTCCTGCTTTAATTGTCTCTCCTTGATCGAAACATCCTATGTCACTCAAAATGCAAATCAAATAAAAAACACTATCAATTGGTTTCATCATCAAAATCCGAGATTCGACAATCTCCCCCTTTTTGATGATGACAACCAATTGATGACGGGGTTAGCTTTAACTCCCCCTATCAATATGTCATATTGATAGAACTCTTGGATTCAAAAATCCAAGCAACATATTATCATAAAACTATGCATAACATCATACTTCTCCCCCTTTGTCATCAACAAAAAGGAGAAGTGCAACTTTTAATTATTTGAGATATAAGCTTTATAACATTGCATTATAAATATAATCTTAGGTTTTATCATTATGCAAGCTAGCAAATTTAGCAAGTGCTACATCATATTAGAATATGCAAGCTATCAAGTTTTAGATATGCAAGGTAGTAAGATAGCAAGTTTATAACATACAAGCTAGCAAAATTTGTTCATCATTTTAGAAGGTGTATGCTAGCAATATTTCAAAAGCAAATGCAAGATATCTTTCTTATTGAAGTGTGCAAGCTAGCGATTATTGCCTCCTTTTACAATATGCAAGTTAGAAGTTTTGCTTCTTGAGATAGGTAAGATAGCACTTTTACTTGAGATTGTAAGATAGCATTTCTTGCTTTTGAGATGAGCAAACTAATAAGTTTTGTCTCTTTTTGCGATATATGCGTTTGTAATTTTTGCTTCTCCTTAGATGTGCAAGTAAGCAAGCAAATTTTTCTCCTTACAATTTGTGAGCTAGCAAATTTTACACATATGAAAGTTGACAAAATTTTTGCATCTTTTGAGATGAGCAAGCTTTTTGCTTCTTCTTGAAGTATGCAAGCTAGCTAGCAAGCTAGCAAAATTTGCTCCCCCTCTGTCATTGTCAAATAGAGGGGAATAGCAATACAATAGTGTAATTCATTTTCATTTACTACAATCTTCAAATCATGACAAGGATAAATAACAAAGATGAAAAATCAAGTCATGAAAGTCAAAACAATTTGTCATCATATATATTTCATCATTGCATGCATCAAA
Organism: Musa acuminata AAA Group; assembly: GCF_036884655.1. Lineage (NCBI taxonomy): Eukaryota > Viridiplantae > Streptophyta > Magnoliopsida > Zingiberales > Musaceae > Musa > Musa acuminata. The sequence continues at coordinate 22,942,967 of NC_088335.1, forward strand.
ATTACTTTTAAGAGATTCAAAATGACATAAACAACTTTATCAATCTCTTAGTGAAAAATCGATAAGATAGAAAAAAAAAATTTCAAGAAATTTTTTTTTCTCTTTTTAGTTGTTTCAATTCTTGTGATTTATTTTATAGAAGCATGTCTTTTTCATTTATGCCAAATAAAGACATGCATCAACATTTAAAACCGAAAAGGAAATTTTATTATGGTAAAGATCGATAATATATGGATTATCATGCATAATTTTGAAATATAAACTTATTAAGCATGATCATTATGCATCACTACTTTGGGCATAAAATCAAAATATTTTTTCAAGGTATAACATTCATAATTTCAAATTATAAACTCATTAAGCATGATATCATCAAACATGATTTTATAAAGCATTTTCAATCAAAATCATAAATCATCAATTTAGACACACATTATTTTTTCTTAAAAACATACATAGAATTAGATTTAAATCTAATATTTTATCATATTTTCATAAAGCATGCAATTGTCATTCTCATTTTCAAAATTAGCTAGAAAAGAAAAAACATGTCCCTTTTTATTTATTTATTTATATTTTGTATTTTATATATATTTAAAAATAACATATGAAATACATCAAGTAATTTCAAAATAAACTAAAGGAGTTTCGTTTGAGTTGTTTACCTCATTGTCGAGAGTCACCAAGGTGAAGTTTATCGTTTCGTCTTCATCGGTTTGCTCCTCTTCTTCGGATGCACTCGTTCCGTCCCAAGTCACTTTGAGTGCTCTCTTCTTCTTTGGCAACTTCTTTTTAAGTTTATTTTTATTTTTTAATTTTTGTTTAATAAACTTTTTAAGTTTTATAGTTAGAAGTTCAAGTTAATTATCACTTGAGCTTTCGCTCAAGTGGTCTTCATTTGTTCTAAGTGCCAAATCCTTCCTGTTCTTTAGAAGGTTGTTCTCATGTTTGTTTTGTGCCACATTTGTCATTTTGTAGGTCATCAAAGACCCGATAAGTTCTTCAAGAGCAAGGTTGTTTAAGTCTTTAGCCTCTTGTATTGCCATTACTTTTGAATCCCAATTTTTATAAAGAGATCGTAAAATTTTATTCACAAGTTTAAGGTTCGAAAAACTTTTACCAAGAGCTTTTTGACTATTGACAATATCCGTAAAACGGGTGTACATGTCTCCAATAGTCTCGCTTGGCTTCATTCGAAAAAGTTCAAAATCATGCATCAAAAGATTTATCTTAGAATCTTTTACTACTACTAGTGTCTTTGTGTGTGATTTCAAGAGTGTACCAAATCTCAAAAGCCATTTCACAAGTCGAAATATGATTAAACTCATTTTTATCCAAAGCACAAAATAAAGCATTCGTAGCTTTTGCATTTAAAGAGAAAGTCTTCTTCTCCAAATCATTCCAATCTTTCATTGGAAGAGAAGACTTTTGAAATCCATTTTTTATAATATTCTATAAATCGAGATTTAATGAAAGCAAGAAAACTCTCATTAGAGTTTTTCAATAAGTGTAGTCCGTCCCATTGAATTTGGAAGGACGAATGAGAGAGTGACCCTCTTGAAAGCCGAAAAGAGCCATTTCTCTTGGGTATTAAACCAAATGAGAAATACATGGCTATGACACCAACTATTAGGAACGAGTCGACACTAAGAGGGGGGTGAATTAGTGTAGTGAATAAAATTACGTCGGTTCAAAAAATTCTTTGCGATTAAATCGATCTCGGAAATGTATTTAATTTGAAAGCATACGGAAGAGTATAGCAAGTAAGGAAGTTTATAGTTAAAGTAAATTACTCAAAAGAAATGCAAACCGAGTTTATAGTGGTTCGGTCGTCGTGACCTACATCCACTCCCGATTCCTCTTCCGTCAAGGCCACCGACATCCACTATCAGTCTTCCTTCAATGGGTGAAGACCAACTACCCTTTTACACCCCTCTTCTCCTTTTCCTAGGTTTAGGAGATAACCTTTTACAAGCACTCACTTCTCCTAAATAGAATTTTAAACTTAGACTAGAGGAGGAGATCTCTCAAGTGATTGCAATAGCATTTTCCAACTTTTAAGCTCTCTGTGCTTGTGTTGTTTAACCAAGGATAAGAGGGGTATTTATAGGCCTCAAGTTGATTCAAACTTGGAGCCTAAAAATATCTCATCCCAGGTTTCTCGGGTCCTGGCAGTACCACCGCCTTCAACACTGACACTGGGCGGTACCATCGCTTGGAAGACTATGTCTGGGCAGTACCATCACCTAGACTAGCGGTACCACCGCTTGACATAGTCTCGGAGACTATGCCATGACGGTGCCACCTGTTGGGTTACTGTTTGGGCCTTTCGTTGGGCCCAACACAGTCCATACATGGGTCCAACTGGCCCCCAATTGTGTTGGCCTAATTCCAATCCCAATTATGTACTAACTATGAAATTTAAGATATTTACTAAGCTAAACAAGTCTGTAAGTCTAGGTTTCTTCCGGTGAGCTTCCAGCGATCTTCCGGCGAACTTCCGACGATCTCTCGGAAATGTTCTAGTGGACTCCCAACAAGCTCCTGGACTTCACGACGATCTTCTTGGCGTGTTCTGACAAGCTTCTTCGGCAAGCTCCTGGTCTTCTTGGTCAATTCCGACAGAACTTCCGACGAACGTCCGGACTTCCGGCGAACTCTCGAACTCCCAAAAAAATTACGTTCTTGATTCCAGGACTTCATTTTGCTTTATGCCTTGATCGCTATCGTAGTTAATCCTATACATATAAAATCTACTTCGATCTAGACAATTAATACTAAGCTAATCTAATGTTGTCTGACATGTCATTGGTTCATCGACTCTTCGTCCGGTTATTCGGTGCATCTTCCTCTCTTGCGGCCTATTGCACAATCGGCCAATTGACCTCCACAACTCTGATTTCCTTGGCGCAACATCCACTTTTATTGGTCTAATGCCCGAACTCATGGCCCGTAGCCTTTTGTCGATACGTTGTTCGATCCATCGGCTCGACATCCAATCTTCTGACATGTTTTTCTCTAGCCCAACATGATTCTTCCTACTTTAATTGTCTCTCCCTGATCGAAGCATCCTACGTAACTCAAAACGTAAATCAAATCATAAACACTATCAATTATTTTTAACATCAAAATCTGAGATTCAACAGCTCTAATACCAACTGTTATGATCGAGTCGACACTAAGAGGGGGGGTGAATTAGCGCAGCGGATAAAAACATCGGTTTGAAAATCTTCGTACAATAAAAACGTTTCAACAAAGTAAATTTAATTTTAAAAGCGTACGGAAGGATGTGCAACAAAAGTAATGAGGAAGTAAAGTAGTTTGCAATAAAGATAAATAGCAAAATAGAAATGCAAACCATTTTATAGTGGTCGAGTCATCATGACCTATATCCACTCCCGATTCCTCTTTCGTCGAGGCCACCGGCATCAACTAATGATCTTCCTTCTGTTGAATATCAAATTTTTGATGATAAAACTAATTGATAGTATTTATGATTTAATCTACATTTTTAGTGACGAAGGAAGCTTCGATCAGGATGAGACAATTAAAGCAGGAAGAATCATGTTGGGCCGAAGGAAAACATGTTAGAAGATTGGACGTCTAGCCGGAGGATCGGTTGACGTATCGATAGAAGGTTTCGAGCCATGGTTTTGGGCATCGGGTCAAGAAGAGTGGATATTGCACCAAGGATATCGGAGTTGCAGAGGTCAACTAACCGATTGGGCAATAGGCCACAAGAGAGGACGATGCGCTGAAAAATCGAACGAAGCGTCAATGGATCAATGACATGTCAGACAACATGATTTATGCTTAGTAATAATTGTCTAGATCAAAGTATGTTTTATATTTACAGGATTAACTATGATAGAAAGACATAAAGCAAAATGAAGTCCTGGAGTCAAGAACGCGATTTCGTTGGGAGTTCGAGAGTTCGTCGGAAGTCCAAATGTTCGTCGAAAGTTCCACTATAAATGATCAAGAAGTCCAAGAGCTTGCCAAAAAAGCTCATCAGAACTCACCAAAAAGATCGACATGAAGTCCAGGAGCTTGCTGGGAGTCCATTGGAACATTGCCGAGAGATCGTCGGAAGTTCATTGGAAGATCGCTAGAAGAAACCTAGACTTATGGACATTATTTAGCTTAGTAAATTTCTTAAAATTCATAGTTAGTACATAATTGGGATTAGAATTGGGCCAACCCAATTAGGGGATAGTTGGGCCAAGTTTTGATTGTGTTGGGCCAAGAGAAAAGCCCAAACAGTGACCAAACAAGTGAAACCATTGTGGCATAGTCTCCGAGACTGTGTCAGGCGATGGTACCACCAGTCTGGGCGATAGTACCTCCCAGACATAGTCTTCTAGGTAGTGATATCACTAGACTGGGTGGTGGTACCGCCCGTACCCTAAAATTTCAAGGGATTTGAATTTTGGCTCCATTTTTTAAGCCATTTGGGGTCTATAAATACCCTAGCTTTTCTTGCATGGAGAAATATTGAGCAAAACTCTGTGATTCTAAAGTTGTAAATCTTAGAAAGTTTAGTTCCCTCCTCCCAAAGCTTAGAGAGAGTTCTAAGGGAGGTGTGAGAGGGATACCTTGTAAAAGAGGGTTGTAAAAGGTTATCTCCTAAACCTGTGAAAAGGAGAAGAGGGGTGTAAAAGGTGGTTGGTCTTCACCTATTGAAGGAAGACCAATAGTGGATGCCGGTGGCCTTGACGAAAGAGGAATCGACGGAGTGGATGTAGGTCACGATGACCAAACCACTATAAAATTCTGGTTTGCGTTTCTCTTAAGCAATTTACTTTAACTACAAACCACTTTACTTGCTTTACATCCATTACACTCTTTCGTACACTTTCAAAGTTATTACCTTTATGAAATAATTTTTCGTCAGAAATGGATTTACTCCTAACGAAGTTTTGAACCGACGTAATCTTTCCACTGCACTAATTCACCCCCCCTTCTTAGTGCCGACTCGTTCCTAACACCTTCAATGGGCGAAGATCAACTACCCTTTTATACCCTTCTTCTCCTTTTCACAAGTTAGGAGACAACCTTTACACCCCCACTTACTCCTCTATTAAACTATACTAACACTTAGAGCTTGAGAGGAGTTCTCACAAGATTACAACAATGTTTTTCTACTTTTTTTGCTCTCAATTCTTATGTTTGTTAACCAAGGATGAGAGAGGCATTTATAAGCCTCAAGTGGATTTAAATTTGGAGCCTAAAAGTGTCTCATCTCGGGTTTTCTAGGTCCTGGTAGTCTATGCTGGGTGGTACCACCGCCTACTGCATTAACACTAAGCGGTACCACCGCCCAATCTAGCGGTACCACCTTTTAGAAGACTGTGTCTGGGCGGTAGCATTACCCAGACTAGTGACACCACCGCCTAATAGTCTCAAAGACTAAGCCTGGGTGGTACTATTTGTTAGGATCAAGAGCACTAAGAGGGGGGGGTGAATTAGTACAGCGGAAAACTTTCGACGATTAAAAAGGTGTTCGTATGATAAAAGCGATTTCGGTAGAAAAGCCGATTCATAAATCTCTTCAACTTGTAATCAAGCGAGATGTAGTTAAAGGAAATCTATGAAGGCAGTTTGCAGTTATGATGAAAGTTAAAATGTAAGCGCAAACTGAAATATGATGTTCATATGATAAAACTGATTTACGTCTAAACGCCGATTCGGAAAATACTGAACTTTAAAACATGATCGTAAATGTGCAAAAGGCAGTAAGCTATTGAGGAGATTTGCAGTAAGGATAAGATGCTCAAAGTAAATGCAAACTGAGATTTAGAGTGGTTCGGTCAATCTTGACCTACATCCACTTTTGGCTTCCTCCACCGACGAGGTCACCGACGTCTACTAGAGGCCTTCCTTCAATAGGCGAAGGCCAACCACCCTTTTACAGTTTCATTCCTTTTGTCGGGCTTAGGAGACAACCCTTACAGAATTTTCTCTCATCTCTTTAAAGATCAGAACTTGGAAGAAAAGAGGGAGAAGAACTTTTGGCCTTTAAAACAATTTTGAGCTCTAAAAATCATAGAATAAGATCAGGATTTCGGTGTGTTTTTTGGTGCTCTTTCAGTGCTGAAAGGGTGGGGTATTTATAAGCCCCAACCCAGTTTGAATTTCGAGCTCAAAACTATCAATTCCTGGAATTTCAGGATTTGGCGGTTGCACCTCCTAACTGAGGCGGTTGCACCGCCTAGCAAAGCTCGAAGACTGAGCCTTTGGGCAGTACCACCTCCTGTCAGGGGCTGTTGCACCTCCTGACAGAGCTCGAAGACCAAGCTCAGGCGGTGCCACCGCCTGACTGAGGTGGTTGCACCTCCTGCCAGAGCTCGAAGACCGAGCTCAGGCGGTGCCACCTCCTGGCTGGGGCGGTTCAACCGCTTGGCAGAAATCAAGGTCTGAATGGGTTGATCCATTCGGCCCAATTTGGATTTTTCAGGAGCCCAATTGCCCCAAGATTAAGTTAATGGGATCACCTCCCATTTCCAACTTAATCATTGTGCTAACTACGATATTTCCTAAGACATTTACTGCAACTTGCTCCGGTGCGTCAATCGCTTCTTCCGGCGAGCTTCCGACGAACTTCCGTCGATCATCCGATGAACCCTCGATGATGCTCCTGTGGACTTCCGGCAAACTCCTAGACTTGCGACGATCCACTTGGCGAGTTCTGACGAGCTTCTTTGGTAAGCTCATGGACTTCTCGGATTTGTTCCCGTAGAACCTCCGACGACTGTCCGAACTTCCGTCGAACTCTCGAACTCCCAACGTTATCATTGTCTTGATTCCGGCGTAACTTCTGCTGCATATCTTACTTTCATCATAGTTAATCCTGCACACTTATCTCAACATATAGATTAGATAACAAATGACAATTGACTTCATCATCAAAATCCGAGATTCAACAATCTCCCCCTTTTTGATAATGACAATCATTTGATAATGGAGTTAACCTTAACTCTCCCTGTCTATATGCCATACTTGAGATAAGTCATTCTTGTATTCAAAACCTTTGAATTCAAGAGACATATTGATAAGTTAAAATCATTTAAACTTATCAATACTCCCATCATGATTCCCATCATGATGTTTCTCTCTGAAGATGATGTCAATGCTTGACATTCATTTTCAAATTTTACATTACAAGTTTGAATGATGGTAATAGTAGCAATTCATCATATTGTAAGATGTCAACATTAAAATTGCGAAGTAAGATTTTGATATCATTACATGATGCACACATTTCAAATGTTTTAGCAATTATTGCATTTCATCACATTACGATGCAAGTATTTTGTTTGATATCTTGACATGATACAAACAAGGCATAGCATAGCATTAATACTCATATATTTCTCCCCCTTTGTCATCAACAAAAAGTGTGGTAATTGTGATACCAGGAGAATAATATAAGCAAATTTTGAGCATAAGTGTGATAATTGTTAATGCCTTTACTAGGTTCATGTTATTTTCCAATAGTGAATGATAGGAAATCAATTATACAAGCATATAAAGGAAAGCATGATATGTAGATCGCTTTGAGTACTTCTTCCTTTTTATTTGTTATAATCTTTTTGCATGAAGGAGGAAGGCTATTTGTGAGTTTACTTTGAGTGAAGTTAAAATCAATGAGAGATTAAATCATGCTTCATTTTTACAAGGATCAAGATATGTATGTGAAACAAATCTTTGCAAGTAAAAACACTATCATCCATATTTCAAGATGGAATTTATAAGTAGGAATCATTTCATCAAATCCATTTCAGAAAAATATCTTTCATATAATAAGTGTATGAGAAAATCTGATTGTTAGGATACCAATTGTTAAGCGAATCCGAAAATGAAATTAACACTTTCATGCAGTCGGACAAGACTATGCTATAGATTTTTAAATACAATCATGAAGACAAAACATGCTTATTGTTATGGAAATTTTTATATTCAACACATAATTTCCAACATGTTATTTAGGCATGTAATGACAATCAAGTGATTTGATCATTCAATAAAGTCCAAAAAATAATTTTAACTAGTTTATGTATTCGGACACATCAGCATTCCTAATTCTCTTCTTATGAAATCAAATTGTTCTTCACTTAGAGGTTTTGTAAAAATATCAGCTAGTTGATGTTTAATATTATGGCAATATAATAACATGATGCATCAACTGCATTGGTATATCATTTTCTCAAATCATATTTATCATGGAAACCAAGGCACAAGGTTTTCAAGGTGGTTATAAAAACCGTTAGTTTCAATGTAAAATCCGACAGTGAGTAACGAGATTAAACAATGAGTGATGTTTGTAACTCTGCTCACAAATAAATACATCAGTTAACCATATCAAAGATCAAGGAACAGGGCATTGTGATCATGGTGAGTAACATAAAGAGTTTACAATACACATATAAGCTCATTCAGGAGGTGGAAAATTAAAATGCCTAAATAAAGAGTAAAATTGTCGATGAATTTGCTGCAGCTCGGATAGGATTTGATATTGTCGATGTTCAAGCCGTTCTTGTCTTTGTTCAAATCGGTCTATCCGAATCCCAATATCTTCAACAAATGATGCAGGAGCTTGCTCAAATGAATGTGTTTCCTCAAAGGGACAGATCGGAGGAGATTGAGTACCCCTAAAGACTAGTGTTTCCAGTTCTGGTTCAAGTTGATGGGGATCGGTTCTTCTAGGCATTCTAACCCAGTTACCATTTCTATAAACACATCTCAATCGGTGAAGTAGATTTTTATTTATTATGCTAAACCTATCTACTTTTATTACTTCTTCATTGGATGGTATTGGAATATCATAGGCTTTTAGTATTCTAGTGATTATACCACCATATGGAAGCATCATGTCTTTCTTAGATAGTTCTAACATGTTTTGTTGGATAAGATAACCAAGACAGATGTCATGTCCTTTCATGATCCAATACATAGTTCCTAATTCTATTTGGCTTACTTCATCATGATGGTATTGTTTAGGAAGAATGATGCTAGTTAGGATATGATGAAGTACCTTAGTGTTTAGTGGTAATAGATGTTCATAACTTTTAGGAACAATCGCTAAATTGGGATTGACGAAAATTGTTCCTAAGGCTTCAACATATGTTGTCCCAATAGTTTCATCATCCCATGATTCTCTAAAGTAAAGTCCTCTATTTTTTATGGGAATGCCTATCATGTCGCAAATGAGTTTATCCGTAATGGAGATGTGTTGTCCTAAGAGATAGGTAGACATTCTTTTTTCTTCATCTACTTGTATATTGTTGTAAAACAATCTAATAAGTCTTGGATAGATGGGTTCATTAATTTGTAAAATAGGGAGTAGATCTAGGTTTACAAACCATTGGATTGTCTCTAAGTCTCTTAGTTCATCTAAATCTACATGTTTTCCCTTATTTACACTTCTAAATTCGAAAGAGGAAAACTTTTCAGCATGATATTTTGAATCGAAAAGGGTAAGATCAAAGTCTTCCACTAATCTCCTCTTCCCTTTGTCCCTTGATGATCTTCTAGACCTCATAACTACTGCTATTTAGGAGGATAGTAATGAGCAAGAGTAACTGAATCAAAAACAGAATTTAAGGGCTTCTTAGAGAATACCTTAGTGAGATCTTCAAGAGAAGGAGAGATTGTTAATCTTTTGCTTCGAAATGAAGAGTATTTGGGATGCTGTGATGGGAGAAATGGAGGTGGAGAAGCTTTGGAAGAGTAAAGAGGGGAAGGGAGTGAGTTGGGGTCGGTTCCACCGCCGGCCCTAGCTCGGGTTAAAAGGGGGCAGGATTGCGGGCGGTTGTACCGCTGGTTGGGGCAGTGCAACCGCTTGCAATACGTGATAGCCGAAGGTGCTACCTCCAGCTGGGGCGGTGCAACCGCTGCAGGCAGTGAGCATGGTTCTAACTGCTGTGTGGTCTGATTTGAATGTTTTTGACTCTGAGATGAATTTTTATTTGTGGATCAATCAACTTTACTTACGTAATTACGTAAGAATTTTCATTTTAAGATAAGAACTTTTGCATGATCAAGATAGATCTTTTGACATGCATACTCTCAATGTCGTACACATGTTTGTGATAGATTATTCAAGTTGGTAAGCCTTGCAAGTTCATGACAAACTTGGTAAGCCTTGCAAGTTCATGACAAACCCATGATATAGTTGGATTCGAAAGTTATGAACGGATGAAATCGATGGATTCGAAAATCCAGAGGATATGTGAAGGGAGAATCATGGGTTTCCAATTCTGAGGGATCAAATGGGATTGTATCCATATCGCATTTGTAATTTTAATTTTCTAATCCTCCTTTTGTTATTTAGGCTAGAGAGCATCACGTATTCTTTTTTGGATCTCGGGACATGAATATCGAGAATCCAAAGAGCAGGATATTATTTCTTGCTCCCAGCTTATGATGTTTGACGTCTTTACAAGAAAGGATGATTTTTAGGTACCTATTTGCTTTTGGGTGCCTCAAAAATAGATCTACATTGTTTATCATGTTGCATAGACTTTATCATGGTTCCTTTAGGAACCCAAATTAATTTGTTCAGACTAATTTTCTTGAATGGATAATAATGCGTTTTATGTCCAAGTTTGCAACAAAAGTTGCATTTGCTTTGGTGTCGAACATGTAAGATGGGGCCTTTTATGAAGGTGGTTGGATTTTGGTGAGGACTTCTCACAAATCCGATTCCACTTCTTTTGGGAACATGACCCTTGTTTGCAAGGATCATGTTCAAAGACTTGCTACCAACCTCGAATTTCTTCAATGTGTTTTTAAGTAGCAAGTTTTCCTTTTGGAGAGTTTCTAAATCATGGCATTTTATGCATGAACCTAAACTATCATGATATTCAGTTTTTAAATTATCAAAATTACAAGTAAGACAATCATGCTCCTTTTTTAGCAATTTGTATTTTCTACTAATAATCTTGCATTCATCAAATAAGCCATGGAAGGCATTTAATAATTCATCAAATGATAAATCTGCATCTATTAAATTTGTTACCTCCTCCCCGATGGCCATTAAGGCGTAATGAGCAACTTGCTCGGTGTTGGACTCCTCTTCTTCGGACGCGCTCGAGTCATCCCACGTTGCTATGAGCGCCTTCTTCTTTGATGTTCTATTTTTGACTTGGGGACAATCACTCTTGTAGTGTCCCGACTTTTTGCACTCATAGCAAATAACTTGGTCCTTCTTGGGTTCAAAATTATTTTTTGTTTCATTCTTAAACTTGTTTCTTTTAATGAATTTTTTAAATTTTCTTGTTAGAAGTGCCAAGTCATCGTCACAGTCCTCATCACTTGAGTTTTCTCTCAAGTGGTCTTCTGAAGTTCTAAGTGCCAAATCATGTTCTTTGGAAGGATGTCTTCTTGCTCTTCATGAGCTTTGGAAGTCATCTCGTAGGTCATTAACGACCCGATTAGTTCTTCAAGAGGGAAGTTGTTTAGATCTTTCGCCTCTTGAATAGCAGTGACTTTAGGATCCCAACTCTTAGGAAGGGATCTTAGAATCTTATTTACGAGCTCAAAATCCGAAAAACTTTTTTCGAGTCCTTTTAGACCGTTGACGATATCTGTGAAACGGGTAAACATGTCGCCAATAGTCTCACTCGGTTTCATCCGGAAAAGTTTGAAAGAATGTATCAAAAGATTGATTTTTGACTCTTTCACTCTACTTGTGCCTTCGTGAGTCACTTCGAGTGTGTGCCAAATATCAAATGCGGTTTCACAAACCGAAACACGGTTGAACTCGTTTTTATCAAGCGCACAAAATAAGGCATTCATAGCCTTTGCATTAAGAGCGAAAGCCTTCTTCTCCAATTCATTCCAATCGATCATTGGAAGAGAAGACTTCGAAAATCCATTTTCGACAAGATTCCAAAGTTAAAAATCCATAGAAATAAGAAAGATCCTCATTCGGGTCTTCCAATAGGTGTAGTCCGTCCCATTGAACATGGGTGGACGTGTAATAGAATGGCCCTCTTGGTTTCCGGCGTATGCCATCTCTCTTGGATTTTAATCTGTTTGAGAGTTTACCCCGCTCTGATACCAATTATTAGGATAAAGAGCACTAAGAGGGGGGGGTGAATTAGTACAGCGGAAAACTTTTGATGATTAAAAAGGTGTTCGTACGATAAAAGCGATTTCGATAGAAAAGTCAATTTGTAAATCTCTTTAACTTGTAATCAAGCATGATGTAGTTAAAGGAAATCTATGAAGGCAGTTTGCAGTTATGATGAAAGTTAAAATATAAGCGCAAACTGAAATATGATGTTCGTACGATAAAACTGATTTACGTCTAAACGCCGATTCGAAAAATATTGAACTTTAAAATACGATCGTAAATGTGCAGAAGGCAGTAAACTATTGAGGTGGTTTGTAGTAAGGATAAGATGCTCAAAGTAAATGCAAACCGAGATTTAGAGTGGTTCGGTCAATCTTGACCTACATCCACTTTTGGCTTCCTCCACCGATGAGGTCACTGACGTCTACTAGAGGCCTTCCTTCAATAGGTGAAGGCCAACCACCCTTTTACAGTTTCACTCCTTTTGACGGGCTTAGGAGACAACCCTTATAGAATTTTCTCTCCTCTCTTTAAAGATCAGAACTTGAAAGAAAAGAGGGAGAAGAACTTTTGGCCTTTATAACAATTTTGAGCTCTAAAAATCATAGAATAAGATCAGGATTTCGGTGCGTTTTTTGGTGCTCTTTCAGTGCTGAAAGGGTGGGGTATTTATAGGCCCCAACCTAGTATGAATTTTGAGCTCAAAACTGTCAATTCCCGGAATTCCGGGATCTGGCGGTTGCACCTCCTGACTAAGGCGGTTGCACCGCCTAGCAGAGCTCGAAGACTGAGCCTCTGGGCGGTGCCACCTCCTGTCAAGGGCGGTTGCACCTCCTGCCAAAGCTCGAAGACCGAGCTCAGGCAGTGCCACCTCTTGGCTGGGGCGGTTCAACCGCCTGGCAGAAATCAGGGTCCGAATAGGTTGATCGATTCGGCCCAATTTGGGTTTTTCAGGGTCCCAATTGCCCCAAGATTAAGTTAATGGGATCACCTCCCATTTCCAACTTAATCATTGTGCTAACTATGATATTTCCTAAGACATTTACTGCAACTTGCTCTAGTGCGTCAATCGCTTCTTCCGGCGAACTTCCGTCGATCATCCGATGAACCCTCGGTGATGCTCCTGCGGACTTCCGGCAAACTCCTGGACTTGCAACGATCCACTTGGCGAGTTCCGACAAGCTTCTTTGGCAAGCTCATGGACTTCTCGGATTTGTTCCCGCAGAACCTCCGACGACTGTCCGAACTTCCGTCGAACTCTCGAACTCCGAACGTGATCATTGTCTTGATTCCGGTGCAACTCCCGCTACATATCTTACTTTCATCGTAGTTAATCCTGCACACTTATCTCAACATATAGATTAGATAACAAATGACAATTGACTTCATCATCAAAATCCGAGATTCAACACTATTGCCCAAACTGGCGGTACCACCGCTTGACACAGTCTCGGAGATTATGCCACGACAGTTTCACCTATTGAGTCACTATTTGGGCCCTTTCACTTGGCTCAACATAGCCCATACTTGGGCCCAATTGGCCCATAATTGAGTTGGCCTAATTACATTCAAAACTCTCTCAATTAGACTCTAAACTAACTCGATCTAGACATAATTGATTACAAGTGAATCCTATATTGTCTGACATATCATTGGTTCTTCCGGCGCTTCATCCGATCCTTCGGTACATCGTCCTCTTCTTCGGCATATTACCCAATCAGTATGTTGTCTTCTTGTAACATCTGATCTCATTGGCACAATGTTCAATCTTCTTAGCCCGATACCCGAATTCACGGACCGAAGCCTTATGCTGACACGTCGACTGGTCCTCCGGTGTGACGTCCAATCTTCTTACATGTTTGCTCAGGCCCAACGTTTGATTCCTCTTGCTTTAATCGATTTAGATTTTTTGATCAAAGCTAGTCCTGCGTCACTTAAATGCACATTAAATCATAAACAATATCAATTGGTTTCATCATCAAAATCCGAGATTCAACAAAGCATTCATGATACCAAACATTAAATCAACATTTTTAAGCATTTATCACTTCATGATTGTTGGTATCAAACATTCATCATTTATTTTCTCCCCCTTTGTCATAGGAAAAAAGGAGAATTATTCAACAATGCAAGTGTTTGAAAGCATGTCAAGTAAGTTTTACACCAATTTATCCAAGCTAGCAAAACTATCTCCCTTAATGTGCAAAACTTGCAAGTTTTGCCTTTCTTAGCAATATGCTTTTCTTGAGATGTGCACACTAGCAATTCTTTCCCCCCTTTTATCATAGGCAAAAAAAAGGGAATAGCACAAAGGTGTAAATATTCAAGTCATCACATGGAAGATATCAAGAAAATTTTGGTGATGAGATATACTTCATAAATACAAGGAATTATACAAAGAAACATCATATCATGATAGATGAGATCATGTGAATACCAAAAGACATGATTCATTTTGACAAATCTCCTCTTAAATAATCAAAAGAAAATCTTAGGAGATCAAATAATAAAAGATCTTCAAAAGAAATTTTAAGTCATGATTTCCGAAAAAGATATTTTCTTTAGTAAATCGTAAATAGAAACAAAGGAGAAAAAGATTTCAATTCATGCATAAGAAATCTTATGATTCATATAGAAAATCTCCTCTTTAGTAAATGATAAAAGAAATATAGAAGAACAAAGAAGAGACCTTGATTCACATAAAGTAGAAAATATCTCAAGAGAAATTTCATGATTCATAGGAAAAATCTCATTTAGATTCAAATCATCGAAGCATCAAAATCTTTTTCATAGTCCAAGAGATTCATACAAATTGATTCATCAATCTTCTTTTTTAAAACTCGATAAGATAGGGGGATTAAGAAATTCTTAAGAAAAATATTTTCCTCCTTTTTTTGTTTGATTTATTTCACACAAGCATGCCCAAGTTTTTTTATGCCAAATCAAAGCATACATCATCATTTAAGACTGAAAAACAAATTTCATCATCTAAATCATCATGATAAAAAATATAACACATTAAACATAAGGCTTCTTTAAACAAAAGATTTGATTTATCAATTTAATTCCAATGATAATACATTTTCCTTTTTATGTGTTTCATTTTATATGCTTGATTTCATATAAGTATACTCAAGTTTTTCATATGAAAACCATCCATCTTGTTTAAAACCGAAAAAGCAACTTTCATTACAACAAAGATTAATAAGTCATAAATCACAAAAATCATCATGCATAATTTTAAAATATAAATTCATTAAGCATGGTTTCATTGAACATAAGGCATCTTCAATCAAAATTGAAAAGCAATACGAAAATCATCAAGATACACCTTATTTTTTCTTAAAAACATACATAGGATTAATCTCATTAGGTGTACAAATATTAGATTTTGTTCCTTTATCATAAAGAAATGTAATTGTCATGATCAATTTTTTAATTTTTTTAAAATACTAGAGAGAAAAGTATGATTCCCTTTTATTTATTTATTTATTTTTATATTTTATATACTAATTTAAAAACAACATATGAAATGCATTAAGTAATTTCAAAATAAACTAAGGGGGTTTTGGTTACCTCATCGTCTAAAGTCATCAAGGCATAGTTTGCCATATTGTCTTTATTGGTTTACTTCTCGTCTTCGACTGAGCTCGATTTGTCCCAAGCCGCCTTGAATACTTTCTTCTACTTTGGTAGCTTCTTCTTTTTAAGTTCATTTTTACCTTTTGATTATTGTTTCAAAAACTTTGTAAGTTTTATTATGAGAAGTTCAATGTCATCATCATCGTCACTTGAGTTATCACTCAAGTGGTATTCTATTGTTCGAAGTGTCAAATCATTCATGTTCTATGAAAAGTAGTTCTCATGTTCATCATGTGTCATACAACTCATTGTTAAAGACCCGATATGTTCTTCAAGTGGAAAATAATTCAAATCATTGGCATCTTGAATGACCGTTATTTTAGCTCAACTCTTTAGAAGGGATCTCAATATTTTGTTAATGAGTTCAAAGTTAGAAAAATTTTACCAAGCGCTTTTAAACCATTGACGACAACCATAAACTGGGTGTACATGTCTCTAATGGTCTCCCTTGGTTTCATCCGAAACAATTCAAAATCATATATCAATAAATTAATTTTTGAATCTTTAACTTTATTAGTGTCTTCATGTGTGATTTCAAGTGTATGCCAAATGTCAAAAGCCGTTTTGCAAATAGAAACTCAATTGAATTTAGTTTTATCCAAAGCACAAAATAAAACATTCATAGCTTTGGCATTCAAGGAGAAAGTCTTTTTCTCCAAATCATTCAAATCGTTCATTGAAAGAGAAGACTTTTGAAATCCGTTTTCGATAATATTCCATAAATTTAAATCAATAGAAAGAAAAAAATCTCTCAATTGAGTTGTTCAATATGTGTAGTCCGTTCTATTGAACATAGGAGGACGAATGATAGAAAGTCCCTTTGAAATCCGAAAAGAGTCATTTCTCTTGGTTGTTAAACCAAACGAGAAAAAATGTGGCTTTGATACCAACTGTTATGATCGAGTCGGTACTAAGAGGGGGGGGGGGGGTGAATTAGTGTAGTGGATAAAAATATTAATTGAAAATCTTGTTCGATAAAATTGTTTAAACAAAGTGAGTTTAACTTGAAAGCGTACGGGAGAGTGTAGTAAGTAAGGCAGTTTGAAATTAAAATAAAAGGCTTAAAGTAAATGCAAACTAGATTTTTATAGTGGTTCGATTGTCGTGACCTACATCCACTCCCAATTCCTCTTCCGTCGAGGCCACTGACATCCACTAGTGGTCTTCCTTCAATAGGTGAAGACCAACCACCTTCTTACAACTCTATTCTCCTTTTGCAGGCTCAGGAGAGAACCTTTACAACCCCACTACCTCCTCTCTTAAACTTTACTAACACATAGAGTTTGAGAGGAGTTCTCACAAGATTACAACAGTGTTTTCTTCCCTTTTTTGCTTTTAATTCTTATGTGTGTTAACCAAGGACAAGAGGAGTATTTATATGTCCGAAGTGGATTTAAACTTGGAGCCTAAAAGTGTCTCATCCTTGATTTTTGGTGTACTAACGGTACCACCGCTTGTGCTGGGTCGTACCATCGCTTATAGCACTAACACTGGGCAGTACCATTGCTTGACACAATCTCGGAGACTGTGCCACCGATGGTTCCATCTGTTGGCTCACTATTTGGGCCTTTCACTTGGCCCAACATAGCCCAAACATGGGCCCAATTGGCCCCTAATTGAGTTGACCCAATTTCAACCAAATTATGCTAGAAATCTACTTCGATCTAGACAATTATTACAAAGCTAATCAAATGTTATCCGTCATGTCATTGGTTCATCAACGCCTCATCCAATTCTTTGGTGTATCGTCCTCTTTTATGGCCTATTGCTTAATCGGTCAGTTGACCTTCGCAACTCTGATGTCCTTAGCGTAATTTCCGCTCTTCTTGGCTCGATGCCCATTCCCATGGCCTGAGGCCTTCTGTCAATACGTCGACCGATCCGCCGGCTCGACATCCAATCTTCTTACATGTTCCACTATGGCCCAACATGATTCTTCTTGCCATAATTATCTCTCCCTAATTGAAGCTTCCTGCATCACTCAAAACGTAGATAAGATAAACACTATCAATTGATTTCATCATCAAAATCCAAGATTCAATAGGGTCAACTAGCTTCTTAAGAGGAGGCATGACTTAGAGGCTTTCAAGAGGGTTGTAACCCATTCGATTTATATGATTGAGGGTGTCCAAAGTCCGAATCTGATGAGGACTTCTTCTTAGTTTCTTGCAATCATAGGAGTCTTATATTGGAGGCTACCTTAATCATTATCCTATTAGGATTCAGATTTAGCTGACTTAGGGATGCTTTAAATGAGTCTATTATCCCTTTTATTGAGATAGAGTTAAAGTCCAAGCTAGGTTAAGACTTGTAGAGTTTTGATTCATTTAAAACTTGTAGCTAGCTTGAATTTGGTTTTTGAGCTCGAGATTGGGCTCGATTTTAGTTTGATTTAATAAGGATCAAATTATAGTTTGATTGGAACTCCAGTTAGATCAAATTAGAGTGTGGCTTGATTATCCTTAATCCATATAAGGTTCGGGTTCGATAATTTATTGATCCAATATCGTCTCTAGAATGAAAGTTTTGATGGAGGAGAGAGATGTCACTATAAATTAAGCATAAAACTAAAAGAAAGTAACCTCTATTACTTGTAAAGTTAAATTATCAACTAGAAAGGCTAAAATAAAAGGGCAATAAGAGATTTAAAGGTGTGTTAAAAAATAAGTGATCTTTGGGTAGTACTTGGGTGCTCTCCACATGAAGTGAATTATTGTCGGTTATCAAGGATGATCTCAACATCATTCAATTACTTTGATCGATCCCTATCTAAGAGCCCCTTGAAGACTTAAATCTATTTAAGTGTCAAACTACAAAGGCTAAAGGAACAAATTAAAAGATGATAAGAGACTTTAAGGTTAGTAAACATATAGGTTCTCTTTGGACAACACTTGGGTGCTCTCGATATGATGTAAATCATTGTTGATTATCAAAGATGATATGAACATCATTTAATCAATTTGACTGATTCCTATCTAAAGATGTTGAGAAATCTAGGGGGCAACATGACATGCACAGCAGAAGAATATTAAAACAAAATACCCAAAATTCTCAAAGATATGTTCGTCATCGTGTGAAGATTGGTACGCAAAATATGTGAAACTTAAAACTGCATATACGAAAATTATGTTACCTAAGGAGATCGTATATCCCTGAATTTCTACAGATCTGTAGGAGAGGGTGAAGGACTACGAAAATTATGTCAAGCGTCCTTCTCTCTATTGGTGATCCACACGGTAGGACTACGACGATGCTCCTCAAAACTTCAAGCATGCTATCTGAGGAGGAGAAGGGGAGGAAAATAGGAGATAATAACTCAAAAAGGCTCTAGCCTATGAACCATTGGTTCCCTCCTATTTATAGAGGTCCCCTATCAACTTAACCATAATGGATCCTACCATATTGGGTATTGGATCTCCATCCAACTACCCAAGCCCCTTAAATTAGTGAATCTCTATCCAATAATCTCTCGTTGGCTTTTATTAGATATCATCCATAGGATTCAATAATCCAGGGGCTTATTGGATATCCAATAAAATAGGGGCTCCGACGGATATCTCATATCCGAACATTTACTCATCGCAACGCCTACCATATGTGTGTGACCCTCTAGGCCCAATATCGAGTTGGCCGTGAGTCATACCTGTCAAAACTCCTTTTGGCTTAGTGAATTATTATCTCCATAATAATTCACTTGACTCATCGACTACGGATGTACTAGGCCACTACGTCGTAGTCCCCAAACGATATAGGGGAATCCAATCCTTTGGACTTGCCTATCCTCAGTTACCATGTACTTATAGTCCCTCATCTATCTAATATCCCAAAGATTGTATACAGGGCATGGTTCTTTCATGCCTATACAGTTTCTACTGGAGTCTCGCTCTAATCAGATTCTCCCAGAGAACTCTTTCTCTCTTAATCCAAATAACCCTAGCTAGAGATTTATTTGAGCAAGAACACATGAGATATTCCTCTCATGACACCGAGAGCAGATGATCCTCTAACGACACTCAATAGTCATTGTAAGGTTGACTGCCACTCCTGATGACTAGTTGTGCTAGATTTGGAACTTCTAGACCTATAAGTATAGTATTAAAGAGTGGAGTACTTATACAGGATATCCTTGGTGTCTCAAGTCTAAGACTAGATACACCACTAGGACTATGAAATCACTGTTTGACAATAAGGCATCATCAACCATCCAACATTCCGTAAGCGAATCAATTAATAAACTAATTCTCTAATAAGCACCTGTATTATATCCCTAGTGTTCTCACACGAGCAACTATGAGACTAGCTGCATCCATCATATGGACGGATATACAACATACCAGTCTATCAATTTATCTCGATGTCCCTCTCAAGTAACCTATGACCGAGATTATTTAAGGTCTATGCTTATAGGAGAATCGGTCTCATTATCGTGATCTCATCATAATCTGATTCACATTGTACAGATCCATAGACATCATAATATATTCAAGCAAAAGGTAATATAAAATGATAAAATATCAAATAATAATAAGCAAAAAGACTGTATGTCATGTCACATGTGCCATCACTCACGTGAATTGCTTTCAGGGCACCTACGACTAGCAAAAGACACCTTGAAGACTTCAAGCCTTGTTTAGTCAATAAAGTCGAAATTCCTAAAGATGTATTCGTCGTCGTGTGAAGATTGGTGCACAAAATCCGTGAAACTTAAAACTACGTATATGAAAATTATGTTATCTAGGGAGATCGTATATCCCTTAATCCCTGCAGATCTGTAGGAGAGGGTGAAGAAGGTTAAGCGTCCTCCTCTCTAGTGGCAATCTACACAGCAAGGCTGTGACGATAGTCCTTAAAACTCCACGTCTGCTATCTAAGGAGGAAAAGGGGAGGAAAATAGGAGATGGCAACCCAAAAAGGTTCTAGCCTATGAACTATTGGTTCCGTCCTATTTATAGAGGTCCCCTATCAACTTAACCCTAATGGATCCTACCATATTCGATATTGGATCTCCATCCAACTATCGAAGCTTCTTAAATTAGTGGATCTCTATCCAATAATCTCTCATTGGCTGTTATTGGATCTCATCCATAGGATCTAATAATTCAAGGGTTTATTGGATATATAATAAGATAGGGGCTCCGATGGATATCTCATATATGAACCTCTACTCATCGCAACACCTACCATATGTGTGTGACCCTCTAGACCCAATATCGAGATGGATGTGAGTTATACCTATTAGAACTCCTTCCGACTTAGGAAATTATTATCTCCATAATAATTCACTCAACTAATCGACTACGGACGTACTAGGCCACTACATCACAATCCCCAAACGATACAGTGGAATCAAATCCATTGGACCTATTTATCCTCAGTTTCCATATACCTATAGTCCCTCATCTATCTAATATCCCAGAGATCATATACCGGGCATAGTGTTGTCAGGCCCAAATAGTTTCTACTTGAGTCTTGCTTTTATCGGATTCTCCCAAAGAATTCTCTCTCTCAATCCAAATGACCCTAGCTAAGGATTTATTTTAGCAAAAACATATGGAATATGTTTCTCATGACATCGAGAGCGGATGATCCTATACCGACACTCAATAGCTCTCGTAAGGTTGACTGTCACTCCCGATGATCGGCTATGCTAGATCTGGAACCTCGAGACCTATAAGTATGGTATCGAAGAGTAGAGTACTCATATAGGACATCCTTGGTTTCTTAAGTCTAAGGACTAGAAACATCACTGGGATTACGAAATCGTTGTCTAACAATAAGACATCATTAACCATCCAGCATTCTGTAAGCGAATCAATCAGTGAATTCATTCTCCAATAAGCACATGTATTGTATCTCTAGTGTCCCCACACGAGCAGCTATGAGACTAGTTGCATCCTTTATATGGATGGGTATACAGTACACTAGTCTCATTATCGTGAAGGCGAATCAGTCTCATTATCGTGATCTCATCATGATCCGATTCTCATTGCACAGATTCATGGACATCATAATATATTCAAGCAACAGGCAATATAAAGTGATAAAATACCAAATAATAATAAACAAAAAGATTGCATATCAAGTCACACATGTCATCACTCACATGATTGGCTTGTAGGGCACCTATGACTAACAAAAGACTCCTAGAAGACTTCAAGCCTTGGTTAGTCAACAAAGCCTAAGTCTCCACAGCTTACTTATCTTAATCCAATTCCTAATTCGACTCAGATATGGGCAACCCTCACCCAAGTAATGACTGCTAGTCATAAGTGCCCAGCAAGCCAATCACGTGAGTGATGGCACGTGTGACTTGATACAGAATTTTTTTGCTTATTATATTTTGGCGTATATCACTTTATAACTATTGCATAAATGCATATATATTGTGATGTCCTTGGATTTGTGCAATGGGAATCGGATCATGATGAGATCACGATAATGAGATCGATTCACCTTTAAACACATATCCTAAATAATCCCGGTCATAGGTTACTCGAGAGGGACATCGTGATAACCGGATAGACTGGTGTGCTGTATACCCGTCCATATGATGGATGCAGCTGGTTTCATAGCTGCTCGTGTAGGGACACTAGGGATACAGTACAGGTGCTCATTGGAGAATGAGTTCACTGATTGATCCGCTTACGGAATGCTGGATGGTTGATGATGCCTTATTGTCAGACAACGATTCCGTAGTCCTAGTGGTGTATCTGGTTCTTAGACTTGAGACACCAAGGATGTCCTGTATGAGTGCTCCACTCTTTGATACCAGACTTATAGGTTTGGCTGTTCCCAGATCTAGTACAGCTGGTCATTGGGAGTGGTAGTCGACCTTACGAGGGCTATTGAGTGTCGATAGAGGATCATCCACTCTCGGTATCATGAGAGGAATATCCCATGTGTTCTTGCTCAGACAAATCCCTGGCCAGGGTCATTCGGGTTGAGAGAGAAAGAGTTCTCCGGGAGAATCCGATTAGAGCGAGACTCGAGTAGAAACCGTATGGGTCTGACAGCACCATGCTCAATATACGGTCTCTGGGATATTAGATGGATGAGGGACTATAGGTACATGGTAACTGAGGACAGACAGGTCCAATGGATTGGATTCCCCTGTATCGTCTGGGGACTACGGCGTAGTGGCCTAGTACTTCCGTAGTCGATGAGTCGAGTGAATTATTACAGAGATAATAATTCACTTAGTTAGAAGGAGTTCTGACAGGTATGACTCACGGCTAGCTCGATATTAGGCCTAGAGGGTCACACACATATGGTAGGCATTGCGATGAGTAGAGGTTCGGATATGAGATATCCGACGGAGCCCTTATCTTATTGGATGCAGATCCAATACCCACTAGGGAAAGGACCCATTAGGGTTTTGACACGGGATCTCTATAAATAGGAGGGATTCACAGCCTCATAGGCTAGAGTCTTTGCTTGCCCTTCCTATTCTCCTCTCCCTCTCCACCTCAGAGTAGGCCTGGAGTTTTGAGGAGCGTCGTCGCAACCCTACTGTGTGGATCACCGCTAGAGAGGAGGACGCTTGACCTCCTTCACCCTCTCCTAAGGATCTGCAAGGAAACAGGGATATACGATCTCCCTAGGTAACACAATCTCTATACGCAGTTTTGTGTTTTTGCGGATTTTGCGCACCAATCTTCGCACGACGATGAACATCTTTTTGGGAATCGGGGATTTTTGTTTTCTTGTTCTTCCGCTGCGCATATGATGTCGCCCCCCCTATGATTTCCCAACAGTGGTATCAGAGCCAGGTTGTTCGTGCGAATGATTGGTTTTTGAACTGCGTGTGTTGTGTTTAGGAAGAATATTGACGTCAAAATCGTTGACGCAAAAGCAAGGAAGGGCAGCAACAGTTGCTACCCTCGATCTGCATGCCTGCAGCCAGCCGCAGCCGCAGCCAGGCAGCACAGCACCGGCGCATGCGCAAGCGCTGTGCCTGCAGCAGCCGGCCGGCGGTCTGCTTGCAGCAGGCTTGCGGCCGGCGGGGCTGGCAGCCCGCTCGGTAGAAGCGCCTGCGGCCACTGAGCAGCGCGGGCTGAGGCACCGCAGGGCAGCGGCGCCTGTGGCCGCTGCTCCCACGGGCAAAAACCCCGCAGGGGCGGCCGCCAGCGAGGCAGCACCACCTGCGGGCGCTGACTCGCGGGCAGAACTGCCCGCGAAGGCGGCGGCGCCCACCTGCAGCGGCAGCGACCCCAGCGGGCGTGCCACCTGCAAGCGAGAGCAGTGCCCTCGCCCTCGCCGCACAGGCCGCCGCCAGCATGGTGGCGGCGGCGGCGGCGCAGCAGCGAAAAGGGGAAAGGGTATTAGGGTTTTCTGCGCAAAAGATAGTTTTGCCCCTCGGAATTTGAGAAATTCCAGTTTCTATCTTTTGTCGAAATTACGAAAATACCCTTAGGAATTGAGAAATTCCCTATATATCCCTGATTTCAGAAAATATTAATTAATTAAAAGGTTTAGTTGATTATTATTTTTATTATTATCTAGTAGTCCTACATGATGATGATTATTTATACATGTGATGTATGATGAGTGGACGGATGATCATGGACCGTGTGATGTGTGTACTTGTGATTATTATTATTGAGGTTTGCGAACCTCCATTATATTTCTCGTTTATTGTCGGGCCTGCGTGCCTATGATTAAGTTGTAATCACATGAGGAGGCGCAGCGGGAGCGTGGAAGCCATAGCGGGACCCACG
Organism: Musa acuminata AAA Group; assembly: GCF_036884655.1. NCBI lineage: Eukaryota > Viridiplantae > Streptophyta > Magnoliopsida > Zingiberales > Musaceae > Musa > Musa acuminata. The sequence goes on from NC_088335.1 coordinate 22,967,405, forward strand.
AGACGGACGATCGTGATGCATGAAGATGCATTAAGATGTCGACGGAACCAACGAGGACGAGATGGACGATCACAAGGCATGGAGATGCACCGTTGCATACATAGATCTTGATGTGAGTGATTAGGCCTACTGGCTCGGGCCTAATCATATTAGGTTGTGGTCCATGATCATCTGGTGTGATTGCTTATACACATACTAGATATGTATATATATTTGCATGCGATGTAGATATATATTAAATATGTATATGTGTGACATGTCATATTAGGAGACCAAATCATAGAAACATCTCTCGATAATATTAAGTCGGTAAACGTGAGGCAATTAGATTGACCCACGTGGCCTTCCATCGTTATGAGTAGGAACCGAATCCCGGTGTAGGTTGAGTTGGTCGAGTCCCTCGAGACTCACCTATATCGCGATTCGCTATCTTGCTTACGACATAGAGATGTCACCGGTGACCTGAGGGCATGATATGCTTGGTCGAGTCTCTCGAGGGTATATCATCAAATCAGACTCATCTTGTAACGAAGGTGTTGACTTAACCGAGCATCATGGTTGGTCGAGTCCCTCGAGGCCATGGTGATTCGGAGGCCGAACAGGACGGGAATCACAAGGAGTTGTGATCGGCAAGAGTTGTCTACCTTTTAGGCTTAGTGTGATTGGTCGAGTCCCTCGAGGTTACACTAAGACGCTGATTGGATCCTGATCCCCACTAGAAGTCTGCCGGAGACTTCCGTTTCACGTGCTGAGGGTGTCGCGTGACTCGTTAGTAAAATAGTGGGAGCATATTAAGATAGAAGTCCATATCTTGATAGTTTATTTCTTGCAAAATCTGCATGTTATTCATTTTTGCTACATCTTTATTTTCAGAAAATGTCGCTTTCAAATCCCTTACGTGGCATACTTGATGTCAACCGCCTCACTGGTCCAAATTATACGGATTGGCTCCGTAACTTGAGAATTGTTCTCACAGCGGAGAAAATCGTGTACGTCCTTGATACAGTGATGCCTACGCCCGAAGAAGGGGCAAGCGAGGATGAGATCGCTCGCTACGTGAAGTACATTGATGACTCCACTCTTGCTCAGTGCTATATGTTGGGCTCTATGACTCCAGAGTTACAAAGACAACATGAAAAGATGGATGCCAGATCCATTCTCCTACATGTCCGTAAATTGTTTGAGGAACAGGGAAGGACTCAACGATATGAGATATCCAAGAGCCTTTTCCGCGCTAGGATGACTGAGGGGACACCGGTTCAGAACCATGTCCTAAAGATGATTGAGTGGATAGAGAAACTCACAGGTCTAGGAATGGTCCTAGAGGATAACTTGTGTGTGGACATTGTGCTTCAGTCCCTACCAGATTCCTTTTCACAGTTCATAATGAACTTTAATATGAACAAGCTTGAGGTGACTCTCCCAGAGCTCCTCAATATGTTGAGGGAGGCAGAGAGTACTATTAAGAAAGAGAAGCCAGTTCTCTACACTGGTGAGACCAGAAAGAAAAGGAAAGCAGAAAGGTCCCTTAAGAAGGGAAAGGGCAAGGGCAAACAAGGTAAAGCAAAGGTTGCTAAGAAAGACCCAACAAAGGACAAAGGCCAGTGCTTCCACTGTGGTAAAGATGGGCACTGGAAGAGAAACTGCAAAGAGTACCTTGCAGAAAGGGCGAAACAAAAGCTTGATGAAGCTTCAGGTACATTCATGATCAGTCTCCATTTGTCAGACTCTTATGATAACACATGGGTATTAGATACCGGTAGTGCTTATCATATATGTAATTCGTTGCAGGTTCTGGCAAGGCCTAGGAGACTAGAGAGAGGCGAGATGGACCTCAAGATGGGTAATGGAGCAAAAGTTGCTGTATTAGCTGTTGGTGAGGTCGCCCTACATCTGCCTAGTGGAGCTTTTATTGCATTAGATGCATGTTATTTTGTTCCTTCTATTATCAAAAACATTATCTCCATTTCATGTTTAACAGTTAGTGGATATAAATTTGTTTTTGAGAACAATGGTTGTTCGATATTATTAGATGATAAGATCATCACGAAAGGAACATTGCATAATGGTTTATTTATGTTAGACACCACTCCACATATCATGAATATAAATGTGTCCAAAAGGAAACGAGATGAGTTGAACAGTGCATACCTGTGGCATTGTAGGCTAGGTCACATCCATGAAAGAAGGATTCAAAAGTTGCTAAATGATGGATATCTAGATCCATTCGATTATGTGTCATATACAACTTGTGAGCCTTGCATTCGTGGAAAACTGACCAACTCTCCATTTAGTGGAACTGGAGAGAGAGCCACTGAGTTGTTGGAACTCATACATAGTGATGTATGTGGACCCATGTCAACTCATGCCATTGGAGGTTACTCCTACTTCATTACATTTACTGATGATTTCTCAAGGTATGGATATGTGTACTTAATGAAGTACAAGTCCGAGGCCTTTGAGAAATTCAGAGAGTATAAGAATGAGGTGGAGAACCAGACTGGAAAGAGTATCAAAACTCTTCGATCAGATCGAGGAGGTGAGTACTTAAGTACAGAGTTTACTCACTTCCTCAAGGACCATGGGATATTATCCCAATGGACACCTCCTTATACACCTTAGCTCAATGGTGTCTCTGAAAGGAGAAATCGTACATTATTAGATATGGTACGGTCCATGATGAGTTTCGCTGACCTACCCATCTCATTCTGGGGATATGCCCTAGAAACCGCAGCTTACCTTCTGAACAGAGTTCCAACTAAGTCGGTGGTGTCTACACCATATGAGATATGGAAAGGGAAGAAGCCTGATCTTAAAGTAGTTAAGATTTGGGGCTGCTCTGCCCATGTTAAAAGACACAACCCCGATAAGTTAGAATCAAGGACAGGGCGATGTAAATTTGTGGGATACCCCAAGGAAACTTGTGGGTATTACTTCTATCATCTCGAGGACCAAAAGGTCTTTGTAGCTAAGAGAGCAGTGTTCCTTGAGAAGGAACACATTCTTGACGGAGACAGTGGGAGAATGATAGAATTGAGCGAGGTTGGAGAACCAAGCTCAAGCACCACTCTACAGCCCGAGTCTGTTCAGGTATCTAATACACAAGTTTCAACTTTACGCAGGTCTGATAGAGTATCCCATCCTCCTGAGAGATATGTGGGACATATTAGAGCAGAGGATGTAGAGGATATTGATCCTCAGACCTACGAGGAGGCTATTATGAGTATAGACTCCGGGAAGTGGAAAGAAGCCATGAATTCTGAGATGGATTCTATGTACTCCAATAAGGTTTGGAACCTAGTTGATGCACCCGAAGGTATTGTACCCATCGGTTGCAAGTGGATCTTTAAGAAAAAGATCGGAGTAGATGGAAAGGTAGAGACCTATAAAGCAAGGCTAGTGGCTAAGGGGTATCGTCAAAGGCAAGGTGTTGACTACGACGAAACTTTCTCACCCGTAGCAATGCTAAAATCCATCAGAATTCTATTGGCTATTGCAGCACACTATGATTATGAGATCTGGCAGATGGATGTGAAAACCGCATTCCTCAACGGGAACCTGGAGGAGGAGGTGTATATGATGCAACCTGAGGGATTCGTGTCCAAGAACTGCCCAGATAAGGTGTGTAGGTTGCTTAGATCCATTTATGGACTAAAGCAAGCTTCCCGAAGTTGGAACATAAGATTTGATGAGGCAATCAGATCTTATGACTTCGTTAAGAACGAAGATGAGCCTTGTGTATACAGAAAGGTAAGTGGGAGCGCTATTAGCTTTTTGGTGTTATATGTGGATGACATCCTCATCATTGGGAATGACATAGGAATGCTATCCACAATAAAGGCTTGGTTATCTAGACACTTCTCCATGAAGGACTTAGGAGAAGCATCTTATATCTTGGGGATTAGAATCTATAGAGATAGATCCAAAAGGATGCTTGGCTTGTCCCAGTCCAGGTACATAGAAACTATTGTCAAAAGGTTTGGCATGGAAAATTCCAAAAGAGGTCTCATACCGATGAGACATGGGATATCGCTTTCTACGAGTATGTCCCCAAAGACTCCAGAAGAAAGGGCGAACATGGATATGATACCTTATGCCTCAACAATAGGGTCTATCATGTATGCCATGCTATGTACTAGGCCTGATATAGCGCATGCTCTGAGTGTCACGAGCAGGTATCAGGCGGATCCAGGCTTGGAGCACTGGAAAGCAGTAAAGTGTATCCTTAAGTACTTGAGAAGGACTAAGGATCTTTTACTAGTATATGGAGGTAATAGCCTTAAGGTTAAAGGCTACACTGACTCAAGTTTTCAGTCTGATGTCGATGATAGCAAGTCGAATTCAGGGTATGTGTACACCTTGAATGGAGGAGCAGTGTGCTGGAAGAGTTCCAAGCAAGATACCACTGCTGACTCGACCACAGAGGCGGAGTACATTGCTGCATCAGATGCAGCAAAGGAGGGAGTCTGGTTGAAGAAGTTCATCACAGATTTGGGAGTCGTGCCGGATAGTGAGGAGCCGATTTCCCTATATTGCGACAACAACGGGGCAATTGCTCAAGCGAAGGAACCTAGGTCTCATCAGAAATCTAAGCATGTTCTGAGGAGGTTCCACCTTATCAGAGAGATCGTGACCCGAGGAGATGTAGCAGTGGAAAGAGTTCCATCCGAAGATAACATTGCAGATCCACTAACAAAGCCATTGTCTCAGATTGTCTTTGAGCATCACAGGGGTCTGATGGGGATCAGACACATAGGTGATTGGCTTTAGGTCAAGTGGGAGATTGCTAGTCATAAGTGCCCAGCAAGCCAATCACGTGAGTGATGGCACGTGTGACTTGATACAGAATCTTTTTGCTTATTATATTTTGGCGTATATCACTTTATAACTATTGCATAAATGCATATATATTGTGATGTCCTTGGATTTGTGCAATGGGAATCGGATCGTGATGAGATCACGATAATGAGATCGATTCACCTTTAAACACATATCCTAAATAATCCCGGTCATAGGTTACTCGAGAGGGACATCGTGATAACCGGATAGACTGGTGTGCTGTATACCCGTCCATATGATGGATGCAGCTGGTTTCATAGCTGCTCGTGTAGGGACACTAGGGATACAGTACAGGTGCTCATTGGAGAATGAGTTCACTGATTGATCCGCTTACGGAATGCTGGATGGTTGATGATGCCTTATTGTCAGACAACGATTCCGTAGTCCTAGTGGTGTATCTGGTTCTTAGACTTGAGACACCAAGGATGTCCTGTATGAGTGCTCCACTCTTTGATACCAGACTTATAGGTTTGGCTGTTCCCAGATCTAGTACAGCTGGTCATTGGGAGTGGTAGTCGACCTTACGAGGGCTATTGAGTGTCGATAGAGGATCATCCACTCTCGGTATCATGAGAGGAATATCCCATGTGTTCTTGCTCAGACAAATCCCTGGCCAGGGTCATTCGGGTTGAGAGAGAAAGAGTTCTCCGGGAGAATCCGATTAGAGCGAGACTCGAGTAGAAACCGTATGGGTCTGACAGCACCATGCTCAATATACGGTCTCTGGGATATTAGATGGATGAGGGACTATAGGTACATGGTAACTGAGGACAGATAGGTCCAATGGATTGGATTCCCCTGTATCGTCTGGGGACTACGGCGTAGTGGCCTAGTACTTTCGTAGTCGATGAGTCGAGTGAATTATTACAGAGATAATAATTCACTTAGTTAGAAGGAGTTCTGACAGGTATGACTCACGGCCAGCTCGATATTGGGCCTAGAGGGTCACACACATATGGTAGGCAATGCGATGAGTAGAGGTTCGGATATGAGATAACCGACGGAGCCCTTGTCTTATTGGATGCAGATCCAATACCCACTAGGGAAAGGACCCATTAGGGTTTTGACACGGGATCTCTATAAATAGGAGGGATTCACAGCCTCATAGGCTAGAGTCTTTGCTTGCCCTTCCTATTCTCCTCTCCCTCTCCACCTCAGAGTAGGCCTGGAGTTTTGAGGAGCGTCGTCGCAACCCTGCTGTGTGGATCACCGCTAGAGAGGAGGACGCTTGACCTCCTTCACCCTCTCCTAAGGATCTGCAAGGAAACAGGGATATACGATCTCCCTAGGTAACACAATCTCTATACGCAGTTTTGTGTTTTTGCAGATTTTGCGCACCAATCTTCGCACGACGATGAACATCTTTTTGGGAATCGGGGATTTTTGTTTTCTTGTTCTTCCGCTGCGCATATGATGTCGCCCCCCCTATGATTTCCCAACAATGACAACCACCGAGAAATTGTAGGGAAATCTAGGGGGTGACATCACATGCATAGAGAAAGAATATAAAAACAAAATGCCCAAATTTCCTATCGATGTGTTCATCGTCGTGCGAAGATTGATGTGCAAAATCTGCGAAACTTAAAACTACATATATTAAAGATTGTGTTACCTAGGGAGATCGTATATCCCTGAATCCCTGCATATCTATAGGAGCGGGTAAAAGAGGTCAAGCGTCCTCCTCTCTAGCGATGATCCACACGGTAAGGCTGCGATGATGCTCCTAAAAAATCTAGGCCTGCTATCTGAGGAGGAAAAGGAAAGAGGAGAATAGGAGATAGCAACCCAAAGAGACTCTAGCTTATGAACCATTGGTTCCCTCCTATTTATAGAGGTCTCCTATCAACTTAACTCTAATGGATCCTGCCTAATTGGGTATTGAATCTTCATCCAACTACCCAAGCCTCTTAGGTTAGTGGATTTCTATCCAATAATCTCTCATTGGCTCTTATTGGATCTCATCCAAAGGATCGAATAATTCAGGGGCTTATTGGATATCAAATAGGATAGGGGCTCCGGCGGATATCTCATATATGAACCTCTACTCATTGCAACACCTACTATAGGTGTGGGATCCTCTAGGCCCAATATCGAGCTAGCCACGAGTCATACCTATCAAAACTCCTTCTAGCTCTGTGAATTATTATCTCCATAATAATTCACATGACTCGTCGACTACGAACGTACTAAGCCACTACACCGTCGACATACATCACACTAGTCTATCAGGTTATCTCTATGTCATTCTCGAGTAACCTATGATTGAAATTATTTAGGGTTTGTGTTTAAAGGTGAATCGGTCTCATTATCATGATCTCATCACGATTTGATTCCCATTACACAGATACAAAGACATCACAATATATATATATATATATATATATATATATATATGTACGTAATAATCAATATAAAGTGATAAAATATCAAAATATAATAAGCAAAAAGACTGTGTATCAAGTCACACGTGCTATCACTTACATGATTGACTTACAGGGCACCTATGGCTAGCAATCTCCCACTTGACCTAAAGCCAATCACCTATATGTTTGATCCCCATCAGACCCCTATGACGCTCAAAGATAATATGAGTCAATGGTTTTGTCAATGGATCTACGATGTTATATTTAGATGAAACTCTTTCCACTACTACATCTCCTCGGGTCACGATCTCTCTAATAAGCTAGAACCTCCTCAGAACACTTCTGATAAGATTCAGGTTCTCTTACTTGAGCAGTCGCCCCATTGTTATCATAATATAAGGGAATCGGCTCCTTTCTGCCTAGCGTGACTACCAAATCTGTGATGAACTTCTTCATCCGGACTCCCTCCTTCGCTGCATTTGCTGTAGCAATGTACTCTGCTTCTATGGTCAAGTCAGCAGTGGTATCTTGCTTGGAACTCTTCCAGCACACTACTCCTCCATTTAGGGTGTACGTATACCTCAAATTCGACTTGCTATCATCGACATCGGACTGGAAACTCGAGTTTGTATAGCCTTCAACCTTGAGGCTACTGCCTCCATATACTAGTAAAAGATCCTTAATCCTTCTTAAGTACGTAAGGATATACTTTACTACTTTCTAGTGCTCCAAGCTTGGATCCACTTGATATTTGCTTATGACACTCAGAGCATGTATTATATTAGGCCTGGTACATAGCATGACATACATGATAGACCCTATTGTTGAGGCATAGGGTATCCTATCCACATTTGCCCTTTCTTCAAGAGTCTTTGAGGATATACTCTTAGAAAGCAATATCCCATGTCTCATCGATATGAGACCTCTCTTGGAATTTTTAATGCCAAACCTTTCGATAATGGTGTCTATGTACTTGGACTGGGACAAGCCAAGCATCCTCTTGAATCTATCTCTCTAGATCTGAATCCCCAAGATATAGGATGCTTCCTCTAAGTCCTTCATGTAGAAGTGTCTAGATAATCAAGCTTTTACTATGGATATCATTCCTACATTATTCCCAATGATCAAGATATCATCCACATATAACACCAAGAATGTGATAGCTCTCCCACTTATCTTCATGTACACACAAGGCTCATCTTTGTTCTTAACAAAGTCATAAGATATGATCGCCTCATCAAATCTTATGTTCCAATTTCAGGAAGCTTGGTTTAGTCTATAAATGGACTTAAGCAACTTACACATCATATTTGGGCAGTCCTTAGATACAAATTCCTCAGGCTGTATTATATACACCTCCTCCTCGAGGTTGCCATTGAGGAACGCGGTTTTCATGTCCATATGTCAGATCTCACAATCATATGTGCTGCAATAGCCAATAGAATTCAGATAGATTTTAGCATGGCTATAGGTGAGAAGGTTTCATAATAGTCAATACCTTGCCTTTGATGATACCCCTTAGCCACTAGCTTTGTTTTATAGGTCTCTACCTTTCCATCTACTCCGATCTTCTTCTTGAAGATCCACTTGCAACCGATGGGTACAACACCCTCGGGTGCATCAACAAGGTTCAAAACCTCGTTGGAGTATATGGAATCCATATCATAATTTATGGCTTCTTGCCACTTCCCGGAGTTTATACTCATAATAGCCTCCTCATAGTCTGAGGATCAATATCCTCAATATCTTCTCCTCTAATGTATCCCACATATCTCTCAGGAGGAACGGATACTCTATTGAATCTATATAAAGTTGTAACTTGTGTGCTAGGTATCTGAATAGACTCGTGTTGTGGAGTGGTACTTGAGTTAGGTTCTCCATGTTAAATCTCGAATTTTGATGATGAAACCAATCAATATGTGTTTATGTTTTAATCTACGTTTCTGAGTGACGTAGGATGCTTCGATCAGGATGAGATACTTATAGCAGGAAAATCATGTTGTGCCGAAGGAACATGTCAGAAGATTGGACGTTTGGGCCGGTGGATCGATCGACGTATCGATAGAAGGCTTCGGGCCATGGATTTGGGCATCGGGCTAAGAAGAGCAAGTATTGTGCCAAGGATATCAGATTTCGAAGTCAATTGGCTAATTGGGCAATAGGCCGCAAGAGAGGACGATGCGCCGAAGAATCAGACGAAGTGTCGAGGGACCAATGACATGCCAAACAACTTGATTGCTTATGAGTAATTGTCTAGATCAAAATTTTGTTTTACTGTATAAGATTAACTACAATAGCTTGAAGACATAAAGTAAGTCTACCGGAGTCAAGTTCGATGGGTGTTCGAGAGTCCGCCGAGAGTCCGAAGATTCGTCGGAAGTGTTGCCGGAACCAACCGAGAAGAAATCGAGGACTTGCCGAAGTTTTCGGAAGTCCACCAAAGAGGTCATCAGAGGTTCGCGGAGATCACCGAGAAGGTTCGACTACTTGCCAAAGACTCGCTGAACTCGCCACAAGATCGGGAGCCTGCTGAGAGTCCGCCGGAAGAAATCCAAGGGTGTATCGAAAGTCCGCTAGAAGATCGTCGAAAAGCTCGCCGGAAGGAAAGTTGATGTTGCCGGTTAAAAACTTGCTTAGGACTATATCTTAATTTCATATTTTGCATGCAATTAGGGTTAGGATTAAGGGTTAATCCTATAACCAAGTTAGGGGCCAATTGGGCCCGAGTTTAGACTGGTTTGGCCCAAGTTTGGAGCCCAACCATTGAGCTGAAATTGTCTAGGCGATGGCACCATCAGATTAGGTGGTGGCACTGCCTAGAGCCTGAATGATCAGGCGGTGGTACCGCTGGACTAGGCGGTGGCATTGCCCAAAACCCGAAGGATCGGGCGGTGGTACCACCGGACTGGGCGGTGGCATCGCCCAGCACCTGAAAGGTCAGGCGGTGGCACCACCACCGATAGGCAATGGCATTGTTCGTTAACGGTCAATATGATATTGACAGGTGGTCGCACCGCCACCGATAGGCGGTGGCACCGCCAGCTCTGGGAATCTAAGAGGAATTCAAAATTTAGAGCCCAAATTTGAATCCTCTTGGGGTCTATAAATACCCCTCAATTCTTAGTAGAGAATACAACTTTTGAGAAGTTAGAGATTGAGATAAAGCCTTAGCAAAGTCTTTAGCAAGTCTTATTTTCAATAGCTTAAGTGTTCACCTCCCTCTTTCTCTTTGAAAATCTGTAAGTGTGTGAACCACTTGTAAAAGGTTGTAAGAGGGGTATTTGTCCTTCCCCTTCAAAGTGATTTGCTAATGGAAGTTGGGAGCCTCATCGAAGAAGGCTTCGCATGTGGATGTAAGTCATTTGACCGAATCATTTTAAATTGGTGTGTTCATTGAATGTGTGAGTGTTTACCTTTCTAAAACCATTATTTATATAGCAGCAAGTTTTTGATTTTTATCTCCTTACTTTACTCGAGCTACTTTTACCAAGTCATTCTTTATCGAATCGAAATCTCTACGCATTTACGAAATCATTTTCTAACTTACAAATTTTAATCCACTACACTAATTCACCCCCCGCCCCCCCCCCCCCCCCCCTCTTAATGCCGCTCGGATCCTAACAATTGGTATCAGAGCCATGGTTTTCTACTTTGGTTTAACACCCAAATACAAATAGCTCTTTTTGGCTTTCAAGGGGTTTACTCTCTCATTCGTCCTCTTTTTTTCAATGGGATAGATTACACTTATTGAAAAACTCGAATGAGAGTTTTCTTACTTTCTTAGGATTTGAATTTATAACACATTGTCAAAAATGGATTTGAAAGATCTTCTCTTCCAATGAACCATTAGAATGATTTGGAGAAGAAGATGTTTTCTCTAAATTCAAAGGCTATGAATGCCTTATATTGTGCACTTGACAAAAATGAATTTAATCACGTTTTGAATTGTGATTTAGCTTTTGATATTTGGAGAACTCTTGAGGTCACTCATGAAGGCACTAGACGAGTGAAAGAGTCCAAAATTAACATTCTTGTGCATTCTTACGAACTTTTCTGGATGAAATCAAGTGAGTCCATCGGAGACATATACACCCGTTTCATGGATGTCATCAATGGACTCAAAGCTCTTGGTAAAGATTTTTCTAACTTTGAATTAGTAACTAAAATTTTAAGATCCCTTCCAAAGAATTGGGATCTAAAAGTTATGACCATTCAAGAGGCCAAGGATCTTAAAACAATTCCACTCGAAGAACTAATTGGGTCTCTAATGACCTATGAAATGAACAATGTGACAAAAAGGGAACTCAAGAACAACCTTCCAAAGGACAGGAAAGATTTAGGACATAGAACACATGAAGACCACTCGAGCATAAACTCAAGTGATGGTGAACTTAAACTACAAATGAAACAAAAATTAAAAAGCAAAAAGAACATAACAACTTGCTTTGAATGCAAGAAGAAAAACAAAAATTGGGATGAATTGAGCTCCTCTGAAGATGAGAAAAAAATCAAGAAAGGCGAGGTGGCAAACTAGTCCTTAATCGCTTTTAATGATGAGGTAATCGAAACCCCCTTAATTTATTTTGAAATTACTTGATACTTTTCATGATGTATTTTCTTTTTTTAGAATAATTATTTTTTTAAAAATACATGTTTAAAAAATTAAAAATGCAAAAATATGAGCATGATCATAATTTTGAAAATAATAATGAAAATTACATGTTTTATGTTAATGGAATAAAATGTTAGATTTAAATCTAATGATCATATGTATGTTTTTCTTAAGAAGAAAAAATGTGTATCTTGATGATTTTCGATTTTGATTGAAACCATGCTTGATATCTTAATGAAAATATTAAGAAGTTTAATATCATGTTTAATGATGATGCATGGCTTTTGTATGAAAAACTAAGCATGAAAAGATAAATTCACCTAAAATGAAAAATGCATGACTACAACAAATAACAAAATGATTTTGGTTGAAAATACGTTATGCCCAATGAAACCATTATTAATGAATATGCTTTATGTTTAATAGTTTTTTTTGGCTTATATGCCTTATCATGATAAATGTTTTGAAAAGTTTGTATCATGCTTGATGATTATTATACATGATGATTTATTGGTCTTGAAGTTATTCGATTTTGATTAAATGAAATCATGTTTGAATTGAAGTAATGAGTTGAAATTATTTTTTTGAATTATGTGTTGCACTTTTTTTTTATCTTGATGATTTTGATCTTTCCATTTTAAACAATGATGCATGGATTTGACAGAAAAAGACATGCATGTATGGAATCAATCAATAAGTTGAAACAAAAGGAGGAAAGAATTTTTTATTAAAAATTTTCTTTTTCTCTATCTTATTGATTTCTACCTAAGAGACCAATAAAATTATTTATGCCATTTTGAATCTCTTGAAAGAAATGTTGACATTTTGATGATTTGGACGATTTGAATTTGAATGAGTTTTATCCAAAATCATAATCTTGATTTCGTGATATTTACAAATTAAGATTTATTATGAATCAAGATTTTTTCATTAATCTATCTCCTAAGATTTTCTTTTGATTATTTATGAGTAGGTTTTTCAAAAAGAAATCATGCCTTTTGGTATTCACATGTTCTAATCTTTCATGATATAATTTTTATGCAATTCCTTGTATTCATGAAATGTTTATCTCATCACCCAATTATTTTCTTCTTGATATTCCTTATGTGGTGATATAAAATTATGCATGAAATAATCTTGATATTATTTTAATGCATACAAATGAAAAGTTATGATCATGCATGGTAGGATGCAATTTGACAAATTAATACCATCTTGATTTGAAATATTTATGATTTGGAATGATGCATGCAATACTTATGCTTTTTATTATGATAATGTATGTGATGTATTGCATATGATGTGTATCATGAATGCTTTAAATGATAAATGTTTTGATATCATGATTGACGATTTTGTTCTATGCATGAGATTTTTTAAATTATGCATGATGAATCTTGTGATTTACGGATTATCGATTTTTACCATAATGAAAGTGCCTTATTGATCCTTATCATAATAAATCTCACACTTTCGACTTTAAACATGATATATGTTTTTATTTGACATAAATAAAAAGGGCATGCTTGAATGAAATAAATCACATTAATTGAAACAACTAAAAGAGAAGAACATTTTTCTTGAAAATTATTTTTCTCTATCTTATTGATTTTGATGAATCCATTTGTATTATTTTTATGAATCTCATGGATTATGAAAATGATTTGAATTTAATGGGTTTTATTGAAATCATGATCTTGATTTCTCACAATTATAATTTGAATTTTCTATTGAATGAATCAAGATTGTTTTCTATTTAAAAGGAGATTTGTCGAAATGTTTCATGGTCCTTTAGTATTCATGATCTTGATAATTATGTTTTGAAACTTTATGTAAATCAAGATTCTTCATCATGATTCTCTCGTTTTATAAAAGAGGAGATCTTCTATATGAATCATAAGATTTTATATGTATGAATTGAGATTTTGTTCTCCTACAATTCTTTTTGCTATTAACTAATAAGAAACTTGTTCTTGTAAACTATGATATGCTACTTGACATCTTGATAATTTATAACTTGAGTTTTCTCTTTAAATCAAGATTATTTCCTATCATGCTTTCTATTTACAAAAGAAGAAATTTGTCAAAAATGATATGTCTTTTGACATTCATTTTTCATCTTTGTTATTTACCCTTGTCATGATTTGAAGATTATAGTAAAGGGAAATGAATTACATGTGTATTGTTATTCCCTTCTATTTGACAATGACATACGGGGAGCAAATTTTGCTAGCTTGCTAGCTAGCTTGTATACTTCAAGAAGAAGCAAAAGTGCTATCTTGCAAATCTCAAAAGAAGCAATATGTGCCAAGTTACACATTTCGAAAAGAGGCAAAATAGTCCATCTTGCACATCTTTTTGCTAACTTTTTATGTGTAAAAGTTGATAACTTGCATACTATAAATTTGCATACCAAAAGTGCAATCTTGCCTATCTCAAGATACAAAACATGCTAACTTGCACTTTGCAATGGAGGCAAAATTACTAGCTCAAACATTGCAAAGAAAGCAATAAAAGTTGATAACTGTCATACTATAAATTTGCATACCAAAAGTGCCATCTTGCCTATCTCAAGATACAAAACATGCTTTGCAATGGAAGCAAAATTGCTAGTTCAAACATTGCAAAGGAAGCAAAAATTTGCTAGCTTGCAACTTGCATATTTCAAGAAGCAAGAATTGCGTTTTTGAACATCTCTAATTTGCTAGCTAGCATGATGTAGAACTTGTGATCTTGAATATTACAAATAAATGCTATCTTGCACATCACAAAGAAAAGCAAATATGCCAACTTACACATCTTTAAATTTGCTAGCTTGTATGTTGTAAAACTTTCATATCTACAACTTGATAGCTTGAATGTTCTAAGCACGATGTAACACTTGCTAAATTTTCAAGCTTACAACTTGCATGATGATAAAAATGGATACTATGTTTTTCATACAATGAGTTGAACTTGTATATCACAAACACTTAGATTGTGGTACTTCTCCTTTTTGTTGATGACAAAGGGGGAGAAGTATGTTGATTATATGTAATGATTTTATCATGACATGTTGCTTGGATTTTTGAAACCAAGAGTTTCTATCAATATGGTATATTGATAGGGGGTGTTTGTTTAAACTCCAGGAGTTAAGATTAACTCCGTCGTCGATTGGTTGTCATCATCAAAAAGGGGGAGATTATTGAATCTTAGATTTTGATGATGAAACCAATCAATATGTGTTTATGTTTTAATCTGTGTTTTTGAGTGATGCAGGATTCTTCGATCAGGATGAGACAATTATAGCAGGAAAATCATGTTGTGCCGGAGGAACATGTTAGAAGATTGGACGTCGGGCCGGCGGATCGGTCAACGTATCGACAGAAGGCTTCGGTCCGTGGATTCGGGCATCAGGCCAAGAAGAGTAGGTATTGCACCAAGGATATCAGAGGTGTAGAGTCAACTGGCCGATTGGGCAATAGGCCGCAAGAGAGGATGATGCGCCGAAGAATCGGACGAAGCGTCGAGGGACCAATGACATGTCGGACAACTTGATTGCTTAGGAGTAATTGTCTAGATCGAAGTTTTGATTTACATGTGCAGGATTAACTATGATAGCTTGAAGACATAAAGCATGTCTACTAGAGTCAAGTTTGATATGTGTTCAAGAGTCCGCCGAGAGTCCGAAGATTCGTCGGAAGTTTTGCCGAAACCAACGGAGAAGAAATCGGGGACTTGCCGAAGTTTTCGGAAGTCCACCGAAGAGATCGTCAGAGGTTGGTAGAGATCACTGAGAAGGTTCGGCTACTTGCCAAAGACTCACTGAACTCGCCACAAGATCGGGAGCCTGTTGGGAGTCCGTTGGAAGAAATCCGAGGGTGTATCGGAAGTCCGTCGAAAGATCGTCGGAAAGCTCGCTTGAAGGAAACTTGATGTTGCCGGTTAAAAACTTGTTTAGGACTATGTATTAATTTCATAGTTTATATGTAATTAAGGTTAGGATTAACAGTTAATCTTATAACCAGGTTAGGGGCCAATTGGGCCCAAGTTTGGACTGGTTTGGGCCAAGTTTGGAGCCCAACCAGTGAGCTGAAATAGTCTAGGCAGTGGCACCACCAGACTAGGCGATGGCACCGCCAGACTAGGCGGTGGCACCACCAGACTAGGCAGTGGCACCGCCTAGAGCCCGAATGATCAGGCGATGGTACCGCCGGACTGGGCGGTGACACCGCCTATAACCCGAAGGATCGGGTGGTGGTACCGCCGGACTGGGCGGTGGCACCGCCCAGGACCCGAAAGGTCAAGCGGTGGCACCGCCACCGATAGGCGGTGGCACCACCATTTAACGATCAATATGATATTGACAGGCAGTGGCATCGCCAGTTAACGGCCAATATGATATTGACAAGCGGTGGCACCGCCATCGACAGGCGGGGGCACTGCCAGCTCCGAGAATCTAAGAGGAATTCAAAATTTGGAGCCTAAATTTGAATCCTCTTGGGGTCTATAATGTTGAATCTCGTATTTTGATGATGAAACCACTTGATATGTGTTTATGATTTAAACTGCATTTTGAGCGATGCAGGTCTACTCGATCAGGTTTAGACAGTTGACGCAGGAGGAATTGACGTTGCGTCGGAAGAGATCACGTCAGGATATTGGATGGCTGAATGCTTCGAACGTCGGGCATCGGGCCAAGGAAAGCGAAATTGCGCCAAGGATATCGGGGTTGCGGAGGTCAACCGCCGATTGGGCAACAAGCCGCAAGAGAGGACGATGCACCGAAGAATCGGACGAAGCGCCAACCAATGACGTGTCGGGCAACAGAATGTCAATTCGCGTTGTAATAATTGTCTAGATCGGAGTAGAGTTTTAGCTTGTGTGTGCAGGATTAACTACGATAACGATGAAGACATAAAGCAAAACAAAGTGTCAGAGTCAAGCGCGAAGGATTCGTTGGGAGTTCGAGAGTTCGACGGAAGTCCGAAGGTTCATCGGGAATGTTGCCGGAACTAGCCGAGAATGAGTAGGGAGCTTGCCGAAGGGTTTTTCGGAAGCTCGCCGGAAGGTTCGTTGGAAGTTCGCCGAGCTCACCGAGAAAGATCGGAGCTTGCCAAAGAAGCTCGTTGGAACTCGCCAAGATCAAATCGTGAAGTCTAGGAGCTTGTCGGGAGTCTACAGAATGGTTTTCAAGAGTTTATCGGAAGACCGTCGGAAGTTCGCCGGAAGCTCGCCGGAAGAAGTCTTGACTTACGGACTTTGTAATAGCTTAGAAAATGTCTTTAAATTCGTAGTTAGTATGTTAATTAGGGTTAGGATTAGGTGTTAATCCTATAACCCAAGTAGGGGCCAATTGGGCCCGAGTTCGGACTGGTTTGGGCCAAGTTTGGAGCCCAACCAGTGAGCTGATTTGGCCTAGGCGGTGACACCTCCTAGGCTGGGCGGTTGCACCGTCCAGCACCCGAGCACTGGGCGGTGGCATCGCTTGGCTGGGCGATAGCACCGCCAGCATCGGGAACATAAGAGAATTCAAATTTTTGGATCCCAAATTTGAATCCTCTTGAGGCCTATAAATACCCCTCAAGTCTCAGCTGAGAACACAACTTTTGTGCAGCAAGTGATTGAGAGAAAAGTCTTAGAAAAGTCTTTGCCTTTCTTGTTTTCAATTTGCTAGAGTTCTCCTCATTCTTTCTTACTGAAAATTTGTAAGAGGTTGAACTGCTTGTAAAAGGTTGTAAGAGGGGTATTTGCCCTTCTATTTCAAGAGATTTGCTAGTGGAAGGTGGGAGCCTCATCGAAGAGGGGCCTCGCAAGTGGATGTAGGTCATTTGACCGAACCACTCTAAAATCGACGTAATCTCTGGTTTGCATTTCATTATTTCTATTTACATTACTGCAAACCTTCTTACATGCTTTAGTTCCTTATTACCTTTGCTGCACAACTTTAAGAATACGCTTTCAAGTTAAGCACTTCCAATTCCGATTTCTTATCGTACGAAAGATTTGTCGAAACCGAAGTTTTAATCCGCTGCACTAATTCACCCCCCCCCCTCTTAGTGCCGCTCCGATCCTAACAATTGGTATCAGAGCCACGTTTTTCTATCTTGGTTTAACACCCAAATAGAAATGGCTCTTTACGGCTTTCAAGAGGGTCACTCTCTCATTTGTCCTCCCTTTTTCAATGGGACGGACTACACTTATTGAAAAACTCGAATAAGAGTTTTCTTACTTTCTTTGGATTTGAATTTATGGCACATAGTTGAAAATGGATTTGAAATGTCTTCTCATCCAATGAACCATTGGAATGATTTGGAGAAGAAGATGTTTTCTTTAAACGCAAAGGCTATGAATGCCTTATTTTGTGCTTTGGACAAAAATGAGTTCAATCGGATTTCAACGTGCGAAACGGCTTTTGATATTTGGCGAACACTTGAAATCACGCACGAGGGAACTAGTAGAGTCAAAGACTCGAAAGTTAACATTTTAATACATGATTTTGAGCTTTTTCGAATGAAGCCAAGCGAAACCATTGTTGACATGTACACCCGTTTTACGGATGTCGTCAATGGTTTACAAGCTCTTGGCAAATGGTTCTCAAATTTTGAACTTGTTAGTAAAGTTTTACGATCACTTTCTAAAGCTTAGGAATCAAAAGTAACAGTAATACAAGAAACAAAAGATTTAAATATTTTTTCACTTGAAGAACTTATCGGCTCATTGATGACATATGAAATTGTGCGCAATGCACATGATGAACACAATGAACACTTGAACCACCTTCCAAAGAATAGGAAGGATTTGGAACTCCGGACAAATGAATACCACTTGAGCGATGACTCAAGTGATGAGGACAATGATGAACTTGAACTTCGAACACTAAATATTAATAAGTTTATTAAATAAAAATCTAAAATAAACAATAAACTTGAACGGAGGAAGAGGCCAAAGAAGAGGAAGGCAACCAAGGATGAATCAAAAACTTCCAAAGATGAAACGGTGAATTGGGCTTTGACGAGCTTCGACTACAAGGTAAGTAACTCAACTCTCTTGAATTATTTTGAAATTACTTGAAGTCTTTCATGAGTGCTTACTTTAGAATAGGAAATAAAAAAATTATTTTTCAAAAATTATATCATGTTTTTCTTTTTAGCATCTTTGAAAAATTAAAAAATTTAATCATGAAAAGTATATTGCTAAGGTTTCATGCATGTTATGTTTTTGAAATATTGAATGATGTATGCAACATTATGGATGATAGTTATATGATATGTGTTAATGCTTAGGATTAATCCATGCATGTGTATTTTGATGATTTTATGTCATGCATGAGTTTTTGAAGTAAATGTTGATTTGATACTCTCATTTTGGATTAACATGTTTTTGGTCTAATCATTTTTATGATAAATTAAGATGACATTCTGATGATATATTAAGATGACATAGTGCATGTACATCTATATATGAATTTCTTGATAGTCTTTTGATGATAGATGTGATATTATGATGTGTTCGGTCTTGACGGCTTCATGACGAAACTTTTATTTTGATTTTAAAATGATATATGTTTTCACGAAAGACTTGAATACCCTCACATGAAATCAATTGTATGAAATGGAAATGAATTTTCTATCCTATTGAAATTAATGAATTTATTTTACCAATCTTGTGAATTTCATGAAAATAAACATGATGAATATTTTAAAAATAAATGAGTGTATCATGTATTTGGTCTTAATGATTTCTCTTAAACATATTTTTTTGAAATCATACTTGATGATGAATATCAAGATATTAAAAGGATGTTATCATGGAATCATACTTGATGATTTGTTTTACGAAATTTACCTTTCCGTCTTAAATGTCGATACTTGTTTTATTAAAGGTAAAGGAATGCTTATAAGAAGCAAATCACATAAATAGAAATTTATAAAAACGAAATACGATCTTCTATCTTATCGACTTTTCAATAAATCTATGCTTGTCATGTATGAATTTATTGAATGTGATTTTGAGGATGATTTCGGATTTCACAAATGCTTGATTCATACTTATGACATGATACACATTTTAAATATGAATCATGTTCAATGCTTCAATCATATTATATCTCCCTTAATTCATTTTGTTCTCCTAGATTTATTTACCAAAGAGGAGAATCTTCCAAAAATAAAATGATACAAATGAATCACTTATCGATATGTCTTTTTGAAATATCTTTTTAATGTGATGTTGATAATTTGAGATGCCTATTGGAATTCATGACATGAGATAATTGAATCCTTGACTTATTCTAGCTTGAAAATAGATGTTTAAAATCTTGCTTGATTAGTTGTTTTATAAGATTTTGCCTTTATGTCTTGAACTTTCATGCTTATCTTGATTTGGCATATAATGACTAAGGCATGCTTAGATGAAAAAGAATCACTTAAAAAATACTTTTCCCATCGTATCGAGATTAATGATTTCATGATATTTTGTGAATCTCGAAATTGATTTTGATGACTTGATTATGAGTTTCAAGTTACCGATTTGATTTGAATAAGTTTCATTTAAATCATAATCTTGATCTTGTAAAATTGGAATCACAAATAATATTTTTTGGTATTTATGAATTGATACTCACAATATGAAAGTATTGGTATTCATGACTTGAATTTGATTGAAACATTGCATGCTTAAATTAATCATTCTCCTATGTTTCAAAAATTCTTTAAAAACCTTATGAGATGATTGAAAATTAATTTGATTTATGATGAATCACGAATCATGACTTGATCTATGATATTGATATATTTTAATCATGATCCTTGGTTATATAATTTTTTTGCTCTATTAAAAGGATTTATTGAATGAATCATGTCCTTCTTGAATTTTCTTGATATCATGACATGATTTTGTAAGTTGGCTTGTATAATGATTAAAATCTTTTGGCTATCGATTTCTCCCTTCTTTTCGGTAATGACAAAGGGAGAGAAATATATGAATTGATACTATGAGTGCCATATTTGAATGATAAATATATGAATTAATAAGTGCCATATTTAAATTTGAATTATGTTGAGATATCAAAAGAAGCTTACATCGAAATATATGGAAAATTGATAATCGAAATGCTATGATTGCCATATGCCATGTTTGCATCATATTAAGATATCAAGAACTAGCATTGTAATTTTACTTGCTGATATCTTGTCATATGATGAAATGCTACGAATTGTTGCTAAAATGATGCATGCAACACATGCTTTTTATGTGATGTATTGCATATGATGTGTATCATGAATGCTTTAAATGATGAATGTTTGGTATCATGATCAACATGTTGATAAATGCTTGTAAATTTTAATGTTTGAGTTATCATGTATGATATGCTTATTAATGATGATTGATTTATTTTTCGGTATCGTGCATGAAAAATAAGGTTATTGAAATTGTGTATGTTTTAATTTGAATATATAATGATGCACAAATAAGAATGATACTTACCTTTGTCATAATATGAAAATTGATATAAGGGTCTTCCCTTCTTTTTGACAATGACAAAGGGGAGCAAGAATTTCTAGCGTGGACATCATGAAAAGAGGCAAACTAACTAGCTTGCACAATTCAAGATGAAAGCAAAAATTGCACTTCTCAAAAGAGAAGATGCAAATGTAACATTTGCCAAATTGTTTGCTTGCCTCATGTAAAACATTATCTCTTGCTAGTTTGACACTTTTGCTAGCTTGTATGTTGCAAAACTTGATCACTTTTTCAAACATTTTGCTAGCTTGCATGATGTAGAACTTGCTATCTTGAACATTACCAAAAGTGCTATCTTGTATGCTATAAAACTTACATATCTAAAACTTGATAGCTTGAATGTCCTAAGCATGATGCAATACTTGCTAAATTTTCTAGCTTCAAAACTGCATGATGATAAAACTTGATATTATGTTTTTCATGCAATGAGTGGAACTTATATTAAAAACACAAAGAATAGTTGTACTTCTCCTTTTTGTTGATGACAAAGGGGGAGAAGTATGTTGATGACATGATATGCATAAGTTTATGCATATGTTCATGATGATGTGTTGCAAGTATTCATGATGAATATTGCAATGACTTGAATTCAGTTTGAATTCAAGGTTCTATCAATATGGCATATTGATAGGGGGAGTTTGTTTAAACTCCCGGAGTTAAGGTTAACTCCGTCATCAAGTGGTTGTCATCATCAAAAAGGGGGAGATTGTTGAATCTCGTATTTTGATGATGAAACCACTTGATATGTGTTTATGATTTAAACTGCATTTTGAGCGATGCAAGTCTACTCGATCAGGTTTAGACAGTTGACGCAGGAGGAATTGACGTTGCGCCGGAAGAGATCACGTTAGGATATTGGATGGCTGAATGCTTCGAACGTCGGGCATCGGGCCAAGGAGAGCGAAATTACGCCAAGGATATCGGGGTTGCGGAGGTCAACCACCGATTGGGCAACAAAGCCGCAAGAGAGGACGATTCACCGAAGATCGGACGAAGCGCCAACCAATGACGTGCCGGGCAACAGAATGTCAATTCGCGTTGTAATAATTGTCTAGATCGGAGTAGAGTTTTAGCTTGTGTGTGCAGGATTAACTACGATAACGACGAAGACATAAAGCAAAACAAAGTGTTGGAGTCAAGCGCGAAGGATTCGTTGGGAGTTTGAGAGTTCGACGGAAGTCCGAAGGTTCATCGGGAATGTTGCCGGAACTAGCCGAGAATGAGTAGGGAGCTTGCCGAAGGGTTTTTCGGAAGCTCGCCAGAAGGTTCGTTGGAAGTTCGCGGAGCTCACCGAGAAAGATCGGAGCTTGCCGAAGAAGCTCGTTGGAACTGGCCAAGATCAAATCGTAAAGTCTGGGAGCTTGTCGGGAGTCCGTAGAATGGTTTTCGAGAGTTTATCGGAAGACCGTCGGAAGTTCGCCGGAAGCTCGCCGGAAGAAGTCTTGACTTACGGACTTTGTAATAGCTTAGAAAATGTCTTTAAATTCATAGGTAGCACGTTAATTAGGGTTAGGATTAGGTGTTAATCCTATAACCCAAGTAGGGGCCAATTGGGCCCGAGTTCGGACTGGTTTGGGCCAAGTTTGGAGCCCAACCAGTGAGCTGATTTGGCCTAGGCGGTGGCACCGCCCAGCACCCGAGAGTTGGGCGGTGACACCTCCTGGGCTGGGCGGTTGCACCGTCCAGCACCCGAGCGCTAGGCAGTGGCACCGCTTGGCTGGGCGGTGGCACCGCTAGCATCGGGAACATAAGAGAATTCAAATTTTTGGAGCCCAAATTTGAATCCTCTTGAGGTCTATAAATACCCCTCAAGTCTCAGCTGAGAACACAACTTTTGTGCAGCAAGTGATTGAGAGAAAAGTCTTTGCCTTTCTTGTTTTCAATTTGCTAGAGTTCTCCTCATTCTTTCTTGCTGAAAATTTGTAAGAGGTTGAACTGCTTGTAAAAGGTTGTAAGAGGAGTATTTGCCCTTCCATTTCAAGAGATTTGCTAGTGGAAGGTGGGAGCCTCATCGAAGAGGGGCCTCGCAAGTGGATGTAGGTCATTTGACCGAACCACTCTAAAATCGACGTAATCTCTGGTTTGCATTTCATTATTGCTATTTACATTACTGCAAACCTTCTTACATGCTTTAGTTCCTTATTACCTTTGCTACACAACTTTAAGAATACGCTTTCAAGTTTAGCTTTTCAAGTTCCATTCTTATCGTACGAAAGATTTGTCGAAACCAAAGTTTTAATCCACTGCACTAATTCACCCCCCCCCTCTTAGTGCCGCTCCGATCCTAATATATAAATACCCCTCAATTCCCAATAGAGAATATAACCTTTGAAAAGTTAGAGATTGAGATAAAGCCTTAGCAAAGTCTTTAGCAAGTCTTGTTTTCAATAGCTTAAGTATTCACCTCCCTCTTTCTCTTTGAAAATCTGTAAGAGTGTAAACCACTTGTAAAAGGTTGTAAGAGGGGTATTTGTCCTTCCCCTTCAAAGTGATTTGCTAGTGGAAGTTGGGAGCCTCATCGAAGAAGACTTCATAAGTGGATGTAGGTCATTTGACCGAACCACTTTAAATTGGTGTGTTTCTTGAATGTGTGAGTGTTTACCTTTCTGACATACCATTGAGCTGAGGTGTGTAAGGAGGTATCCATTGGGATAGAATCCCATGGTCCTTAAGGATCTGGGTGAACTTTGTACTTAAGTACTCACCTCCTCGATCTGCTTGAAGAGTCTTAATACTCTTTCCAATCTGGTTCTCCACTTCATTCTTATACTCTCTGAATTTCTCAAAGGCCTCGAACTTATACTTTATCAAGTACACATGTCCATACCTTAAGAAATCATCATTACAAGTAATAAAGTAGGAGTAACCACCTATGACATGAGTTAATATGGGTCAATATACATCACTATGTTTGAGTTCTAGCAACTCAGTGGCTCTCTCTCCAGTTCCACTAAATGGAGAGTTGTTCAGTTTTCCACGAAGGCAAGACTCACAAGTTGCATATGACTCATAGTTGAATGGATCTAGATATCCATCCTTTAGCTATTTTTGAATCCTTCCCTCATGGATCTGACCTAGCCTACAATGCCACAGGTATGCACTGTTCACCTCATCTCGTTTCCTCTTGGACACACTTACATTCATAATATGTGGAGCAGTGTTTAGTATACACAAACCATGATGCAATGTTCCTCTCATGATGATCTCATCTTCTAATAATATTGAACAACCATTGTTCTCAAAAACTAATTTATATCCACTAATTGTCAAACATGAAATGAAAATAATATTTTTGATAATAGAAGGAACAAAATAGCATGCATCCAATGCAATAATAACTGCACGGGCAGATGTAGGGTGACCTCGCCAATATCTACTATAACAACTTTTGCTCAATTGCCCATCTTAAGGTCCATCTCACCTCTCGCCAATCTCTTAAGTCTTGCTAGAACCTACAATGAATTACAAATATGATAAGCACTACCAGTATCCAATACCCATGTGTTATCATAAGAGTCTGATAAATGGAGACTGATCATGAATGTATTTAAGCTTCTCCAAGCTTTTGTTTTGCCCTCTCTACAAGGGACTTTTCTGCTTTCGTTTTCTTTCTGGTTTCACCAGTATAGAGAATTAGCTTCTCTTTCTTGATAGTGCTCCCTACCTCCCTTAACATATTGAGAAGCTCAGGGAGAGTCACCTCAAGCTTATTTATATTAAAATTTATTATAAACTATGAAAAGGAATCTGATAGTGATTGAAGTATAAGATCCACATACAAGTTATTCTCTGGGACCATTCCTAGAACTGTGAGTTTCTCTATCCACTCAATCATCTATAGGACATGGTTCTGAACGGGTGTCCCCTCAATCATCCTAGTGCGGAAGAGGCTTTTAGATATCTCATATCGTTGAGTCCTTCCCTGTTCCTCAAATATTTTATAGACATGTAGGAGAATGGATTTGACATCCATATTTTCATGTTGTCTCTATAACTCAGGAGACATGGAGCCCAATATATAACACTGAGCAAGAGTGGAGTCATCTATGTACTTCACGTAGTGAGCGATCTCATCCTCGCTTGCCCCTTCCTCGAGCGTAGGCATCACTATATCAAGGATGTATGTGATTTTTTCTACCATGAGAATAATTCTAATCCATATAATTCAGACCAGTGAGGCGATTGACATTAAGGATACAACGTAAGGGATTTGAAAGCAAAATTTTCTGAAAATAAAGATGTAGTAGAAATAAATAACATATAGATTTTGTAAAAAAGTAAACAATTAAGATACAAACATCTATATTAATCTGCTCCCACTATTTTTCTAACGAGTCACGTGATACCCTCAGCATATGAAACGGAAGTCTCCGGCAGACTTCTAGTAGAGATCGGGATCTAATTAGCATCTTAGTGTAATCTCGAGGGACTTGAACAATCACCCTAAGCCCAAAAGGTAGGCAACTCTTGCCGATCACAACTCCTTGTGATTCCCATCCTGTTCGGCCTCCGAACCACTATGGTCTCGAGGGACTTGATCAACCATGATGTTCAATTAAGTTAACACCATCGTTATCAGATGAGTCTGATTTGATGATATACCCTCAAGGGACTCAACCAAGCATACCATGTCCTTAAGTCACCGATGACATCTCTATGTCGAGAGACTCGACCAAATCAAGAGACTTGACAAACTCAACCTACATCGAGAATCAGTCCCTACCCATAACGATAGAAGGCCACATGGGTCAATCTAATTGCCTCATGTTTAATGACTTAATATTATCGAGAGAGAGGATTTTGATTTTGTCTCTTAATGTGACATGTCAAGCACATACATATTTAATATATATCTACCTCTTATGTAAATACATATACATATCTAGTAGATATAAAAGCAATCATACATCACATGAGCAATCACACCAGATAATCATTGACCATGACCTAATGTGATTAAGCCCGAGCCAGTAATCCTAATCACTCACATCAAGATCTATTTGTGTAGTGGCGCATCTCCATGCCATGTGATTGTCCATCTCGTCCTCGTTGGTTCCGTCGGCATCTCGACGTATTTGCATATGTTGCAATCGTCTACCTCGGCTTTATGGGTCCTACTATAGCTTCCACACTCTTGCTACACTTCCTCGTATGATTACAACTTAATCATAGACACACAGGCCCGATAATAGTCGAGAATAAAATTAGAGGCTCACAAGCCCCAATAATAATAATAATCATAAGTACACATATCAAACGGTCCATGATCATTTATTCACATCATACATCACATGTAAATATCATTATGTAAGACTACTAGACAATAAGAATAATAATTAGTTAAACTTTTTAATTAATTTATATTTTTTAAAATTTTGGAATATATTGAGAATTTCCTGAATTATGAAGGGTATTTTAGTAATTCGGATATAAAGAACAAACTCAAAATTTTTAAAATTTTGAGGGGCAAAACTATCCTTTTACAAAAAACCCTAATCCTTCTCTTCTCGCCTATTATGTTATTGTTGCCGCCACCTTATCGGCGGTGGCCAATGTAAGGGGGCAGGGGCACCGCATCTGTGAGCAAGCAACTCCCCTGCGATCGGGTGCCCCTGTGGGCGGTTATGCTTGTGAGGCACCTCTACCCGCGAGGGCTGCTCCCGTAGGCACTGCTCGTGCGAGCGGTTGCCCCTACGGTCAGCATTGCAGGCGATAGCTGCCCCTATAGGCCACTCGCCTGCGGGTGCTGCTGCTTGCGCTACAGGTGTAGTGCCTACGGGCGACCGATCGCTTGTGGCTGCAATTGTGTACAGGCGGCCTACTTGCAGGCGCCATCCTTTCGGCCGCCATTGTAAGCGGCCTACCTGCACACAGATGGTAGTAAGGTTGCCATGTTCGAGGACAGCAATAGTTGCTGCCCTTTCTCGCTTTTGCGTCAATGATTTTGACGTTAGAAACTTTTCTAAAACACAACACACATAGTTAAAAATCAATCTTTCGCATGAATAACCTGGCTCTGATACCACTGTAGGGAAATCTAGGGGGCAACATCATATGCATATTAGAAGAACATAAAAATAAAATCCCCAAATTTTCCATCGATGTGTTCGTCTTCCTGCGAAGATTAGTATGCAAAATTTGTAAAACTTAAAATTATGTATATTAAAGATTGTGTTACTTAGGGAGATCGTATATCCCTAAATCCCTACAGATCTTTAGGGGAGGGTGAAGGAGGTCAAACGTCCTCTCCTCTAGCTGTGATCCACATGATAGGCTATGATGATACTCCTCAAAACTCCAGGCTTGCTATCTAAGGAGGAGAAGGGGAGAGGAGAATAGGAGATGACAACCCAAAGAGGCTCTAGCCTATGAACCATTGGTTTCCTCCTATTTATAGAGGTCCCCTATCAACTTAATCATAATGGATCTTGCCCTATTGGATATTGGATCTCCATCCAACTATCCAAGCCTCTTAGATTAGTAGATCTCTATCCAATAATCTCTCATTGGCTCTTATTGGATCTTATCCATAGGATCCAATAATTTAGGGGCTTATTGGATATCCAATAAAAAAGGGGCTCCAATGGATATCTCATATCCGAATCTCTACTCATTGTAATGCCTACCATATGTGTATGACCCTTAGGCCTAATATCGAGCTGGCTATGAGTCATACCTATCAGAACTCTTTCTAGCTAAGTGAATTATTATCTCCATAATAATTCACTTGACTTATCAACTACGGACGTACTAGGGCACTACGTTGTAGCCCCCAAATGATACAGGGGAATCTAATCTATTAGACTTGTCCGTCCTCAGTTACTGTGTACCTATAGTCCCTCATCCATCTAATATCCTAAAGACTGTATACCGGGCATGGTGCTGTTAGACCCATATGGTTTCTACTTGAGTCTCGCTCTAATTGGATTCTCCCGGAGAATTTTTTTATCTTAATTTGAATGACCTTGGCTTGGGATTTATCTGAGCAAGAACACATATGATATTCCTCTCATGACACCAAGTCAAGCATTTTGAAATATATCTTGTAATTTTCTTCTTCATACCTTCCCACCAATAATGATTTTTAATATCTCTATACATCTTAGTACTACTAGGATGCATGGTGTACATGAAATTGCAACATTCCTCCAAGGTTTGGTTCTTAATATCTAGATCATTGAGGACACATACATAATATCTAAATCTCAACAGGCCATCCTTTAAAACTTAAAAATTAGGCTTTAATCCCTTTTCTACTTCATTCCTCAAGTATACTAAATGTGGATCTTATAGTTGTCTTTCTTTAATTTATTAGATGTGCTAGTCATAGATGCCTTGCAAGCTAATCAAGTGAGTGATGACATGTGTGACATGACACATATTTTTTTTATTTAATATATTATATGATATTTTATCACTTTATCTTGCATGCTGCATATATTATGATGTCCATGGAACTGTGCAATGAGAATTAGATTATGATGAGAATGAGACCGAT
Source organism: Musa acuminata AAA Group (assembly GCF_036884655.1). Lineage (NCBI taxonomy): Eukaryota > Viridiplantae > Streptophyta > Magnoliopsida > Zingiberales > Musaceae > Musa > Musa acuminata. Next base: position 22,996,221 of record NC_088335.1, read on the forward strand.
TCACTTCTAAACACAGACCCTAAATAATCTTGGTCATAGGTTACTCAAGAAGGATATCGAGATAACCGGATAGACCAGTGTGTTGTATACCCATCCATATGATGGAGGCGACTGATCTTATAGCTATTCGTGTGGGGACACTAGGGCTACAATCCAAGTGCTCATTGGAGAATGAGTTCACCGATTGATCCGCTCATGAAATGCTAGACGGTTGATGATACCTCATTATTAGACAGCGATTCCATCATCCTAGTGGTGTACTTGATTCTTAGACTTCAGACACAAAGGATATCCTGTATGAGTACTCCACTCTTTGATACCAGACTTATAGGTTTAGAAGTTCCAGATCTAGCACAACCAATCATCGGGAGTGACAATCAACCTTTTGAGGGCTATTGAGTGTTTATAGAGGATTATCCGCTCTCGGTATCATAAGAGGAATATCTCATATGTTCTTGCTCAGACAAATTCTTGACTAAGGTCATTCGGATTGAGAGAGAAAGAGTTCTCTAGGAGAATCCGATTAGAGCGAGACTCGAGAAAAACCGTATAGGCATGACACCACCATGCTCGGTATACGGTCTCTAGGATATTAGATGAATAAGAGACTATAGGTATATGATAACTGAGGATAGATCGGTCCAAAGGATTGGGTTCTCCTATATCGTTTGGGGATTGTGGCATAGTGGCCTAGTACGTCCGTAGTCGATGAGTCGAGTGAATTATTATGAAGATAATAATTCACTGAGCTAAAAAAAGTTCTGACAAGTTTGACTCATGGTAGGTGTTGTGATAAGTAGAGGTTCGGATATGAGATATTTGCTGGAGCCCCTATTTTATTAGATATCCAATAAGCCCCTAAATTATTGGATCTATAGATGAGATCTAATAAGAGCTAATAAGAGATTATTAGGTATAGACCCACTGATCTAAGAGGCTTAGGTAATTGGATAGAGATCTTGTAGGGAAATCTAGTGGCGACATCACATACATAGCGGAAGAACATAAAACAAAAATCCCAAATTTCCAAAAAGGTGTTCATCATCGTGCAAATATTGGTGCGTCAAAACTCATGAAACTGAAAACCACATGTGAGATAGTTGTGTTACCTAGGGAGATCATATAGCATTGAATTCCTACAAATCTATGAGAGAAGATAAAGGAGGTCAAGCGTCCTCCTCTCTTACATTGATCCATATAACAGGAGCTATGAAGACGCTTCTTAAATTGCTGCCCAAATCTCCACACCTACTATCTGAAGAGGAGAAGGGGAGAGGAGAATAAGAGGTGGCAACCAAGAAGCCTAGCCTATGACCTTTTGATTCTCTTCAATTTATAGAGGCCGCCTATCAACTTAACCATAATGGATCCTACCATATTGGGTATTAGATCTCCATCCAACAACCTAAGCCTCTTAAATTAGTGGATCTCTATCTAATAATCTCTCATTGACCCTTATTGGATCTTATCCATAGGATCTAATAATTTAGGGGCTTATTGGATATCCAATAAGATAGGGACTCTGACAGATATCTCATATCCGAACATCTACTTGTCGCAACACCTACTATATGTGTGTGACCCTCTAGGCCCAATATTGAGCTGGCCATGAGTCATATATGTTAGAACTTATTTTGGCTCTGTGAATTATTATCTCCATAATAATTCACTCGACTCATCGATTGTAGACATACTAAGCCACTATGCCGCAGTCCCTAGACTATATAGGAGAATCCAATTCTTTGGATCTATCTATCCTTAGTTACTATGTACCTATATTCCCTCATCCATCTAATATCCTAGAGATTGTATATCGAGCATGGTGCTATCAAGCACATAAAGTTTCTCTTCGAGTCTCGCTCTAATTTGATTCTCCTGGAGAACTCTTTCTCTCTCAATTCGAATGACTTTGGCTAAGGATTTGTCTAAGTATGAACATATAGGATATTCCTCTCATGATACCAAGAGCAGATAATCCTCTATCGATACTCAATAGCCCTCATAAGGTTGGTTGCCACTCCCGATGACCAACTATACTAGATCTGAAACTTCCAAACCTATAAGTCTGGTATCAAAGAGTAGAGTACTCATATAGGACATTCTAGGTATCTCAAGCATAAGGACCCGATATACCATTGGAATGATGGAATCACCATCTGACAATAAGGTATCACCAACCATCCAGCATTCCATGAGCGGATCAATCAGTGAACTTATTCTCTAATAAGCACCTACATTTTAGCCCTAGTGTCCCCATATGAGCAACTATGAGACTAGTCACCTTAATCATATGAATAGGTATACAACACATAAGTCTAACGAGTTATCTCGATGTCTCTCTCAAGTAACTTGTGACCAGGATTATTTAGGGTTTATGTTTAAAGGTGAATCAATCTCATTATCGTGATCTGGAAAAGATATACAACAAACACATGCATTCAAACGGTTTAACATCCCTAACTCTCTTCTAATGAAATCAAATTATTCTTCATTTAAAGGTTTTGTAAAGATATCGGCTAATTGATGTTTTGTATCAATAAACTCTAAAGATATATCATGGTTATTAACATGATCTCTTATAAAATGATGCCTAATGTCAATATTTTTAATTCTAGAGCGTTGAATATGATTTTTTGTTAAACATATTGTACTTGTGTTATCACATTTTATGAGAATATTCTTAAGGTGAATGCTATAATCTTCTAATGTATTTTTCATCCATACAACTTGTGCATAATATGCACCAGCTGCTATATACTTAGCTTCGATTGTAAATAATGCAATCGAGTTTTGTTTCTTGGAACACCAAGAGACAAGTGCATTACCTAAGAATTGATATGTTTCAGATGTACTTTTTCTATCTTTTCTACATCTAGCAAAATCTACATTAGTATAAGCAATTAATTCAAAATTTTCAGATTTTGGATATCATAATCCTAGATTGGGGGTTCGTTTAAGATATTTAAGAATTTTTTTAATGACTTTAAGATGAGATAGCTTAGGATTAGATTGAAATCTAGCATAAAGTCCTATGCTAAATATGATGTCCGGTCTAGTTGTTGTGAGGTATAGTAAACTACCTATTATATCCCTATAAGTTTTTTTATCAAAGCTTTCTCCACTTTCATCTATGTCTAACTTAGTAGAGGTACTCGTAGGAGTATTGATAGCCTTTGAACCATCCATATTAAACCATTTTAGCAATTCCAATATATATTTGGTTTGACTAAGAAAAATACCATCACTAAGTTATTTGATTTGTAAGTCTAAAAAGAAAGTTCATCCATTAAACTCCTTTCATAATCTTGGCTCATACTCTTGGCAAATGATTCACATAATGATTCATTTGTAGAACCAAAAATAATATCATCAACATAAATTTGAACAACAAGAAATTTATTTTTAAAATTTTTAATAAATAATGTAGTATCGACCTTATCTTTAGAGAAATTATTTTGGATAAGAAAGGAGTTAAGTCTCTCATACTAAGCCCTCGGGGCCTGTTTTAATCCATAAAGAGCTTTAGTTAACTTAAACACATTATTAAGAAAAAAAAAGTTCTCAAATTCGGGTGGTTGTTCAACATACACTTCTTTGGAAATAAAACCATTTAAGAAAGCGCTCTTGATATCCATTTGAAATAACTTAAAATTATTACTCCTAGCATAGGCAAGAAGCATCCTTATGGCTTCTAATCTTGCCATAGGAGCGAATGTTTCTTCATAATCGATACCTTCTTCTTGGTTGAAACCCTTGGCCACTAATCTAGCCTTGTTTCTAACCATAATACCAAATTCATCTTACTTATTTCTAAAGACCCATTTAGTACTAATAACTAAATGGTCACTGGGTCTCGGAACAAGCTTCCACACCTCATTTCTCTCAAATTGATTCAACTCTTCTTGTATTGCAATAACCCATGAATCATCTTTCAAGGCTTTGTCAATACATTTCGATTCAATTTAAGAAAGAAAAGCGGCGTTGACACAAAAATTTTTAAAAGAAGAATGAGTTTGAACACCCTTTGATGTGTCTCCTATGATTAGCTCCTTAGGATGAGTATCTACACACTTTCATTTCTTAGGTAAGGATATTTCGGAAGAAGATGTATCTAAGTTGCTAGTTTGAGGAGAGGTTTCATTCAAATTCAAAGCATCAAAATTAAGATCATCATCAAAATTATTTTTCTTAAATTTAGAAACTTCATAAGGACAACATGAATATAATCTTCTATAACCAAGGTTCTTTTATTAAAGACACGAAAGATTTTAGAAATAGAAGAATAATCAAGAAAAATGCCTTCATCGGATTTTACATCAAACTTTCCCAAGGCATCTTTTTCATTCAAGATAAAATATTTACAACCGAAAACTTTAAAATATAAAACGTTGGGTTTTTTATTATTCCATATTTCATAATGAGTTTTGGAAAGTAATGGTCTTACTATAATCCTATTCATAGCATAGCATGCTGTATTAACAGCTTCGGCCCAAAAATATTTAGGTAGGCTATGTTCGTTCAATATGGTTCTTGCCATTTCTTGCAAACTCATATTTTTTATTTCTACTACTCCATTTTGTTGAGGATTTCTCGGAGTAGAGAAATTATGGTTGTATCTATTAGATTCATAAAAGTTTTAAAACTCACTACAAATTGATGAAATCATAAAGCCTTTTTCATTTTAAACAAGTTTACAAAACTTAGAAAAACTGTTCAAGCAATCACTTTTTTGTGCCAAGAAGTATGTCCAAGTATATATACTATAATCGTCTATAATTACAAAGGCATACTTGCTACCTCCTAAGCTTGTTGTATTAATTAGTCCAAACAAATCCATATAGATCAATTGCAATGGTATAGAGGTACTTATTTGATTCTTTAATTTGAAACTACCTTTTATTTGTTTTCCTAGTTGATATGCATCACACACATTATCCTTAACAAATTTAATGTTAGGAATACCTTTTACAAGTTCTCTAGATGAGATTTGAGAGATTAGTTTCATGTTTGTATGGCCTAATCTCCTATGCCCAAGCCAAGCATTGTCATTCAAAGCCGAAAAACATTTTTCATTACAAAGATCATCAATATACATTATTTTATTTTAGGACAATCATAAATCTATTTTTGTATGGTTTTTTAATAATGCAACATTGGATTCAAATCTAATGATATATCCTTTAACATATAATTGATTAATACTCAAGAGATTATGCTTTAAGCAATCAACCAACAACACATCTTCAATCAAAAAGTTAGATTTGTTACTTATGGTTCATTTACCAATAATTTTACCCTTGTTGTTGTCTCCGAAGGTGACATACCCTTCATCTAGGCTAGTGAGCTTAGAGAATTTAGATGGATCTTTGGTCATGTGCCTTGAGCATCTACTATCAAGGTACCATCTCTTGCTCCTAGCTTGTGATGATAAATATTTCTATAAAAAATGGTGATTTTTAGGTATCCATTTGACCTTGGGTGCCTCAAAAATCGATCTACTCAACTTATCATTTTGCATAGAGTTCTTTATGGTTCCTTTAGAAATCCAAATCAATTTGTGTGGACTATATCTCTTAAACGGACATTTATAAGCAACATGTTTGAGTTTGCAACAAAAGTTGCATTTGATGCGAGATGATACATGCAAGGTAGGGCCTTTAACAAAGGTGATTGGATTTTGGTGAGAGCTACTCACAAATCCGATTCCGCCTCTTCTATGAATGTGACCCTTATTAGCAAGGATCATGTTCAAGGACTTGCTATCAACCTTAAACTTTTCTAGAGTTTCTTTGAGTAGCAAGTTTTCCTTCTCAAGTGCCTCTAAGTGTTCACACTTAGTGCATGGAGGCAACGAAGGATTATCATACTTAAGTTTTTCAAATTCATTATTTAAAAGGGCATGCTCCTTTTTCCAAGAATTATACTTTTTGCTCATTATTCTACATTCATCGAATAAATAATGAAACACACTTAAAAGCTCAGTGAAAGATAAATTTGCATCTAATGAACCACTTACCTCATCTGCGATAGCCATTAGTGTGTCGTTGTGATTTCCTTATTGCTTTTTTCTTCATCTTTAGAATCACTCGAATCATCCCACGTTACTTTGATCACCTTCTTCTTCTTTGATTGTTTCTTCTTCACTTGGGGACATTTGCTTTTGAAATATCCCGGCTTCTTACATTCGTAGCATATAACTTATTCTTTTTTTGGTTCAAATTTATTTTTATTATCATTTTTAGATTTATTTATTTTTATGAATTTTTTGAACTTTCTTGTCAAGAGTGACAAGTCATCATCATAGTCCGCATCACTTGAACTTCCTTACAAGTGGTCTTCATGAGTTCTTAGTGTCATATCCTTCCTATTCTTTGGAAGGTTGTTTTCAAGCTCTTCATGAGCATTGCAAGTCATCTCATAGGTCATTAATGACCCGATAAGTTCTTCGAAAGAAAAATTATTCAAATCCTTGGCCTCTTGAATGGCCATTACTTTAGGGTCCCAACTCTTTGGAAGGGATCTTAATATTTTATTAACGAGTTCAAAGTTAGAAAAACTTTTACCAAGCGCTTTTAGACCGTTGACGACATCCGTAAATCATAGTTTGTTTGATCTTGCTACTGCATTTGTTTTGTCCAAATCTCTAAGAAATTTTTACGACAGCTTTGACACTTCCTAACAGTAGATTTCCCTTTGGTTTCATCAAAAAAATTCTCAATATAAACCAATAATCTTTTACATCCAAACTGCTATACTTTAGATGTAAAAATCTGCTGTAATACCTTTCCATGATCCTTAGTTTTTTCAAACCTTCCACCACCCCATGCCAGTAACCCATCAACAAAAAAAGACAAGGACATCTAAGATCTATAGGCATATGCTATGGCTTCTAAAGATCCAATTGATGCCAAATTTGAATCATTGGAATCTCGGATTGAATCGCGGCTTGAATCGCGCTTGGAGGACAAATTACGCGCTTTGTTTGCATAATTAAGAATTGGACAACCGTGAGTCCAACTAAATTTCAGTAAGGAGAGAGTTCAGAGAGGCCTCCAGAGAAGGAGGGATAGCCCTCGGACATACTTCATCCATGCATGAGGGTGGACTTCCCACGATCGGAAGAAGGAGACCCAACGGGGTGGATTTCACGCGTCGAACGTTAATTTCGCTACTACCGAACGTCGGATGATGCTATGGTGGAAATTACTGTCATCCACCTTGAAGGAGATGCTATTCAATGGTACAATTGGCTGAAATACAATCATGGGGCTCTGACATGGAATTAATTTAAGAACCCATTGCTAAATCATTTCGGACGTACGGAGTATGAAAATATCGATCGTCAACTCGCAAAGATTCGACAAACCTCTACGATTCAAGAGTACCAAACCAGGTTTAAGAAACTATCCTACCTTGCTTGTGATTGGATTGATCATCAATTGTTAGGAACATTCATCGAAGGGCTCAAGCCAGAGATAAAAGGGGAGGTTAAGGTGCGACAGCCCCGTACTGTGATAGTTGTGATTTCTTTTGCCCGAATACAAGAAGAACGACTCAACCAAGATGCTCGAATGATGAGAACCTCTCCTAAGCCCATGACATATAAACCTGCTTCTACTCCTAGCCATCCCTCGCTACCATCAAATTTGACAAGAGAAGAACTACATGACCGATCAGCAAAGGGTCTTTGTTGGCATTACGATGAGCCATGGAACCGTGATCATCGCTGCAAAAGGGGCTACCTCCTACTGATTGAACCTCTTAAAGACATGGAGGAGGAGGTCCAAGAGTATGAGGCAGAGGTCATGAATGAAGAACAACAGCTGGTTGATACTACAATGCATGCCCTCGCCGGTTATGCGAACCCGCAAATGATGAAAGTGGGAGAACTTCTGAAGCAACAACCTTTCACCATTCTTATTGACACCGGGAGCACTAATAATTTTATAAACAGTAAGGTTGCTGTCCGAATGGCCTTACCTATCAAGAATTGTAGCAGGTTTCACGTTAGGGTCGCCGACGGATGAATTTTGAAGTGTGATCATAGGTGCCCGCGGGTGAAACTATTGTTGTAGGACCAAGAGATAATTGCATATTTCTTCCTCCTCCCTCTTGATGATTATAAAGCTATGCTTGACATTGAATAGCTAAGGACATTAGGTGATATTTCATGAAATTTTGTGAAACTAATTTTGAAATTTTACAGTAACGGGAAATAGGCGATACTGCACGGGAAACATAGGGGCGACGTAACGATGATTTGCATAGAACGAATGGAGAAGGTTTTGCACAAAGCATGCAGCAATTTTTTGGTACAACTTGAGCAGCAAACTAAAGGTAAGCCAATATAATTTTAAGATCCAAACCTACTTCCTTTGCTTGTTGAATTTTTAGATATATTTGACGAACCGCGCAACCTACCTCCTACCCGTCGGCATGATTATTATATACCAATTCTTCCGGGCAAACCTCCAGTAAATACTCAGCAATATCAGTATCCATATCTCTAGAAGGATGAAATAGAAATGATTGTAAAAGAGATACTTGAAACAAGATATATTCGGCCAAGTTGCAGCCCCTACTCTTCACCAGTGCTCCTCATACGAAAGAAGGATGGAACATGGCAAATGTGCGTTGGTTACCGAGCTCTGAATGGCATAACCATTAAGAAAAAATACCCTATTCTAGTAGTGGATGAATTGCTTGATGAATTAAAGGGAGTATGAGTCTTCATAAAGCTGGACCTTCGATCCAGGTATCATCAAATACAAATGTGTAAAAAAGACATACCAAATATCACCTTTCAAATACACAATGGCCACTATGAATTTTTGAAGGTGGAATATCTTGGGCATATCATGTCAGAGGAAGGTGTGGCAGTGGACCCCTCCAAAATTGAAGCAATGCAGAACTAGCCGACCTTGAGAACATAAAATTGCTACACAGCTTTCTCGGTTTAACAAGCTACTACCGTAAGTTTGTGAAAAACTATAGAAAGATCAATGCACCTCTTACTTCCTTACTGAAAAAAGATGCTTTCCAATGGTCGAACAAAGTCACCGCCGCCTTTGACGAACTTAAAGCTGCAATGATGACAACGCCCGTACTAGCGCTACCCGACTTCGACAAGACTTTTGTTATTAAAGACGATGCCTCCGAAGTCGGAATTTGTGCTATACTAATGCAAGATGGCGGCCCCCGCGCTTATACCAGTAAGGCATTATCTCATTCCCATCTCAAGATGACTATTTATGATAAGGAGATGCTCATGATTGTGCATGCTGTGCCCAAATGGAGACCGTACTTGATCGAGGGATGCTTTCAAATCAAGACTGACCATAAAAGCCTAAAATATTTCTTGGAGCAGAAGATATCTTCCCCTGAGCATCAAAAATAGGTAACAAAGCTTCTTGAATATGATTATGAAAGAACTTACAAAAAGGGGAAAGAGAATGTTGTTACATATGTGCTTTCGTGGCTACCCGAGCAAGCTGAATTTTAGATCGTTTAACTTCTGACCAGCGACTTCCTTGAGGATATTAATAGAGAATGGCAGGAAGATCCAGAGACTAGTAAGATCATAAAAAAATTAGAGGAAGCACCAAGCTCCATGGCTCATTACATTTGGGACTCAAAAGAACTGCGTTATAAGGGATGCATTGTGCTTGTGCCAAATTCTACTTACATAAAGACCATCCTTCAAGAGATGCATTCCATACCTATGGCCGGGCACTCTGGGTTCCTTAGAACCTATAAGAGAATTAAGCAAAATTTTTATTGCATAGGGATGAAAAATATTATTGCTAAATTTGTGGCACAATGTGATGTATGTCAACGACATAAAGGCGAGACTGTGGCATGTCCCGGAAAGCTGCAACCTCTACTCATCCCGGACTTAATATAGACTGATATATCAATGGACTTCATCAAAGGGCTTCCCTCATCACAAGGAAAAGGTACAATTCTTGTTGTGGTTGATCGCCTTACATAATATGCTCACTTTTGCGCTGTTCTTAATCCCTACATTGCTTCTAGTATTACTCAAATCTTTATGGAGAATATTGTAAAATTGCATGGGATGTTGAGATCTATTATAAGTGATTGTGATAAGGTCTTCACAAGTAGATTTTGGATAGAGTTATTCCAAATGCAGGAAACTAAATTGAAAATAAGTATAGCATATCAACCACAAACCGATGGTCAAACTAAAGTGGTGAATAGGTGCTTACAGACATACCTCAGATGCTTCACCAGTGACTGACCAAAAGACTAGACCAAGTGGCTTCCTTGGGCCGAGTCGTGGAATAATACAACTTATCATTTATCCATAAAATATACTCCCTATGAGGCTATGTATCGCCGACCTCCCTTTGTGATCCCAAAATATGTGTTGGGCACCTCTAAAGTAGAAAAAGTAGACAAGAAACTATAGGACAGAGACAAAATACTGAAGTTGCTAAAAGATAATCTCATTATAGCTCAAGCAAGGATGAAACAGTAATATGATCAACATAAAGGTGAAAGAGAATTTTCAGTAGGAGATTGGGTCTTCTTATGGCTCCAGCCATACAAGCAAACATCAATCCAGATCATAGCATTTATGAAGCTTTCACCTCGGTTCTATGGACCGTACCAAATTTTGGAGCGCATCGGAGTGGTAGCATACATATTGGACTTACCCGCTAGCTCTCGAATCTATCCAGTCTTCCATGTGTCATGTTTAAAGCTCAGGCTGGGACAAAACGAGATAGCTCAAAGTTATCTACCAAATATGACTACCCAAGGAGAACTCCAGACCCAACCGAGTGCCATTATTGATCGATAGATCGTGACTTGACGACGACCCACTACTGAAGTGCTAATACAATGGGCGAACCTACCAGCAGAAGATGCCACTTGGGAGAACTATGACGATTTGAAGATCATATTTTCAGAATTCATGGATCGTCAGCCTTGAGGACAAGGCTGATTTGAAGAGGGCAGGTCTGTTAGGACTCTAGCTAAGAGAGTCCTAATTGAGTTTTATTGAAAGGAGAATTCATGTAAAACCTAACTAGCCAACCCCTATTAAAAAGGTGAAGAGGCCGACCAAGGTTAGGATTAGTTTGGAGGTTGCTTCTTAGAGAAACATTTAGGAGTTGGTTAGAAGTAGGAGTCTTGAGTAGGAGTCCTATTATGAGTTGGGGTTTAGAAGCCTTATAAATAGTCATGTATTCATCCTCTTTTCTCAATGAATAGACCAATCCTTTTAGCAGCCTTTGAGTAGCAACCTAGAGGAAGGAACCACTATAGAGTTCCAAGGAGGCCGATCCCCTAATGAGATTAACCCCAAGCTTAGAGTCTATACTCATAATATCCTCCTCAATTGGCTGAGGATCAATATCTTTAACATCCTCTTCTCTAATATGTCCCACATATCTTATAGGAGGATGGGATACGCGATTGGACCTCCATAAAGTCAGAACATGTATACTAAGTATCTGAATAGACTCGGGCTATGGATTGGTGCTTGAGCTAGGTTCTCCAACCTTACTCAACTCTATCATGCTCCCATTGTCCCCGCTTAATGTTGGTAGGGCAGTCTCAATTCTTAACAATCTTAAGATCGAGCTTCTTCTCTTTCCATATCTTATATAGAGTAGACACTACTGACTTAGTTCGAATTCCATTCAGAAGGTAAGCTATAGTCTCTAGGGCATATCCCTATAATGAGATGAGAGATCGACAAAACTCATCATAGACCGTACCATGTCTAATAGTGTGTGATTCCTCCTCTCGGATACACCATTGAGCTAAGGTGTATAAGGAGGTGTCCATTGGGATAAAATCTCATGGTCTTTGAGGAATTGGGTGAACTATGTACTTAAGTACTAATCTCCTCAATCTGATCAAAGAGTCTTGATACTCTTTCCAGTCTGATTCTTCACTTCATTCTTATGCTCCCTGAATTTCTCAAAGGCCTCAGACTTGTACTTCATCAAGTACACATGTCCACACCTTGAGAAATTATTAGTAAAAGTAATGAAGTAGGAGTAACCACCTATGGCATGATTTGACATAGGACCGCATACATCACTATGTATAAGTTTCAACAACTCAGTGGTTCTCTCTCCAGTTCTATTAAATGGAGAGTTGATCAGTTTTCCACAAAGGTAGGGCTCACAAGTTGTATATGACTCATACTCGAATGGATTAGGTATCTATCCTTTAGTAACTTTTGAATCATTCCTTCATGCATATGACCTAGCCTACAATGCCATAGATATGCATTATTCACCTCATCTCGTTTTCTCTGAAACTCACTTATATTCATGATATGTGGAGCAGTGTCTAGTATAAAAAAACTATTATGTGATGTTCCTTTCGTGATGATCTTATCATCTAATAATATTAAACAACCATTGTTCTCAAAAACTAATTTATATCCACTGACTATCAAACATGAAATGGAAATAATATTTTTGATAATAGAAGGAACAAAATAGCATACATGCAATGTAATTATAGCTCTACCAGGCATATATAGGGTGACCTCTCCAATAGCCACTATAGCAACTTTTGCTCCATTACCTATTTTGAGATCCATCTCGCCACTCGCCAATCTCTTAGGCCTTGTTAGAACCTACAACGAATTACAGATTTGATAAGCACTACCGATATTTAATACCATGTATTATTATAAGATTCTAACAAATGAAGATTGATCATGAATGTACTTGAAGCTTCTCCAAGCTTCTATTTCACCCTTTCTATATGGTACTCTTTGTAGTTCCTCTTCCAGTGCCCATCTTTGCCATAATGGAAGCATTGGCCTTTGTCCTTTGTCGAGTCTTTCTTAGCAACCTTTACTTTACCTCGTCTGCCCTTACCTTTGCCCTTCATAAGGGATTTTTTTGCCTTCCTTTTCTTTATGGTCTCACCAGTATAGAGAACTGGCTTCTCTTTCTTGATAGTGCTATTTGCCTCCCTCAACATATTAAGGAGCTCTAAGAGAGTTAATTTAAGCTTGTTCATATTAAAATTTATTATGAATTTAGAAAACTATTGAATCTCGGATTTTGATAATGAAATCAATTAATAGTGTTTATTTTATCTGCATTCTAAGTGACATAGGAAGCTTCGATCAGGGAGAGACAATTAAGGTAGGAGGAATCATATTGGGCCGGAATGGAACATGTCAAAAGATTAGACGTCGAGCCGGAGGATCGGTCGACCGAGTAAAAAAGGAAGAAAACACTATTGTAATCTTGTGTGAACTCCTCTAAAAGCTCTAAGTGTTAGTGTAGTTTAAGAGAGAAGTAAGTGGGGGTTGTAAAGGTTCTCTCTTGAACCTGTCAAAAGAAGAATCAAGTTGTAAGGGTAGTTGATCTTTGCCCATTGAAGGAAGATCATTAGTGGATGTCGGTAGCCTCGACGGAAGAGGAATAAATGGAGTGGATGTAGGTCACGATGACTGAACCATTATAACTCGGTTTGCATTTCATTCTTGCAATTTATCTTTACTGCAAACTGCCCTATCTACTTACTGCTTTCACTACACTTACGAATGAGATTTCAAGTTATGTTTCCGAGATCGGTTTTATCGCATGAAGAATTTTTCAAACTGATGTGTTTTATCCATTATAGTAATTCACCCCCCCTCTTAGTGTCGACTCATTCCTAACCATTAGTATCAGAGTCATGTTATTTATCATTTGGTTTAACACCCAATAGAAATGACTCTTTTTGGATTTCAAGAGGGGTTTTTCAATCGTTCCTTCTCCTATGTTCAATGGGATAAACTACACTTATTGGAAAACTCGAATGAGAGTTTTCTTACTTTCTATAGATTTAAACTTATGGAATATCAATGAAAACAGATTTCAAAAGTCATCTACTCCAATGAATGAATGAAATGATTTGGAGAATGATACTTTTTCTTTGAATGCTAGAGCTCTAAATGCTCTATTTTGTGATTTGAGCAAAAATGAGTTCAATTAGGTTTCTACTTGCGAAATGACTTTTGACATTTGGCACACACTCAAAATCACACATAAAGGTACTAGTAGAGTTAAAGATTCTAAAATAAATATTTTGATACGTGATTTTGAATTACTTCAGATAGAACCAAGTGAGACTATTGGAGACATGTACACCCGTCGGATGTTGTCAATAGTCTAAAAGCTCTTGATAAAAGTTTTTCTAACTTTGAACTAGTTAATAAAATATTCAGATCTCTTCCAAAGAGTTGGGATCCTAAAGTAACAGTCATTCAAGAGGCTAAGGATTTGAACTATTTTCCGATTGAAGAACTTATTGGGTCGTTGATGACCTACAAAATAATATGTATAACAGATAATGAATATGAGAACTACCTTTTAAAGAACAGGAAGGATGTGTCACTTAGAACTCAAGAAGACAACTCGGGCGAAAGCTCAAGTGATGATGATTTTGAACTAAGCTTAAAAAGTTCATGAAACAAGAATCAAAAAATAAAAACAAACTTAAAAAGAACACAACTACTTGCTATGAATGCAAGAAGCTGGGTTACTCTAAAGATGAGTACATAAAACTAAATAAGAATGTGCCAAAGGACAAATCGAGCACATCCGAAAACAAGGACAAATCGATAAAGACGAAGTGACAAACTTCGCTTTGGTGACTCTCGACAATGAGGTAAACAACTCAAACGAAACTCCTTTACTTTATTTTGAAATTACTTGAAACTTTTTCATGAGTAGTTTTTAAATTAGTTAGTAAAACAAAATTTATAAAAATTATAAAAAAAATACATCATGCTTCTTTTTCTAATTATTTTGAAAATGATTAGGAAAATTATATATTTTATGATAAAGGAACAAAATGTGAGATCTAATACTTGTACATCTAATAAGATTAATCTTATGTATGTTTTAAGAAGTAATAATGTGCAATCATGTTGATTTCCGTATTGCTTTTTTATTTTGATTGAAGGTGCCTCATGTTCAATGATACCATGTTTAATGATTTTATACTATACATGAGATTTTGAAGTTATACATGATGATTTTTGTGATTTATGGCTTATTGATCTTTATCGTAATGAAAGTTGCTTTTTCAGTTTTAAACAAGATGGATGGTTTTCATATAAAAAACTTGAGCATATTTATATTAAATCAATCACATAAAATGAAACACATAAAAAGGAAAAAATATTGTCATTAGAATTAAAATGATAAATCAAATCTCTTGTTTAAAGAAGCCATACATTTAATGTGTTATAATTTTTTGTCATCCTGATGAAATTTATTTTTCGGTCATAAACGATGATGCATGCTTTGACTTGGCATAAAAAACTTGGGCATCCTTATGTGAAATAAATCAAACAAAACAAAAAGGAAGGAAAACATTTTTCTTAAAGAATTTCTCAATCCCTACTTTATCGATTTTTCAAAAAAGGAGATCAATGAATGTATTTATGTTATTTTATGAATCTCTTGAAAATAATTTTGATGATTTGAATTTGAACGAGTTTTATCCAAATCATGATCTTGATTTCTTAGAATTACTTGAGATATTTTTAATCAGGATCTCTTTTTTGTACTCCTATAATTTTTTTCTTGGTATTTTATTTAAAGAGGAGATTTACTATATGAATCATGTCTTTTGGTATTCACTATTGAATCTCGGATTTTGATGATGAAATCAATTGATGAGTTTGTGATATAATCTGCATTTTGTGTAATGTAGGACTAGCTTCGATCATGAGGAGGCAAATTGATTAAAGCAGGAGGAATCGGACATTGGGTCGGAGTGAACATGTTAGAAGATTGGACGTCGGGCTAGAGGATCGATCAACGTGTTGGCAGAAGGCTCGTGCTATGAATTTGAGCATCGGGTTGAAGGATCGGACATTGCGCTAAGGAGATCGGAAGTTGTAGGAGTCAACATGCTGATTGAGTAATACACTGAAGGAGAGGACGATGCGCCGAAGGATTAGACAAGCACCGGATAAACCAATGACATACCGGACAAAAGATTCATACTTTGTAATCATTTGTCTAAGATTAAAGTAGTTTAGGGGGCTAATTAAGTTAGCTTTTGGTGTAATTATGTAAACTCAATTATGGGCCAATTGAGCCTTAATTGGGACTGATTTGGGCTCATCATTGGGAGGCCCATTCATTGACCCAAAAGTTGGGAAAGGCGGTAGAACCTCCCATGAGTTAGAAAACTCAAGAAACTTGGTCTCCGAGGCTGTCAGGCGATGGTACCGCCCAGTGATACTATGTTAGGCAGTGGTAATGCCCAGTGTTAAGCTATAGGCGGTGGTACCGCCCGTACCACGAAATCTAGGGGATTTAAATTTTGGGCTCCAAATTTGAATCCATTTGGGGCTTATAAATACCTCGCTCTTTCTTGCTTGGGATAGTAAGAAAGTGAGTTAAAAAGGGGGAAAGAATCCTTTAGAAAAAAATTATAATCACTCTTGAAGAGTAGAGTCCCTTTTTCCTAGTATTTAGAAAGTTCTTTTAAAGGGAGAAGAGAGGTCTAGGTCTAAAAGAGAGGTTTAAAGGTTCTCTCCCGAGCCTGTCAAAAGGAGAATAGAGTTATAAGAAGGTGGTTGGTTTTTGTCTATTGAAGGAAGACCGTTAGTGGATGCCGGTGGCCTCGACGGAAGAGGAATCAAGAGTGGATGTAGGTCATGACGACCGAACCACTATAAATTTGGTTTGCATTTCTATTCTTGCTATTTTCCCTTACCACAAACTGCCTTACTTTCTTACTGCACTCACCTTACTTTCTTACTGCTCTCATTACCTTAGGAAAATGCTTTCAAGTTAACATATCTCTGAAACGGTTTTTGTCAAAATCGGTTTTAATTAAACGAAAGATTTTCAAAACTGATGTTTTTATCAACTGCACTAATTCGCGCCCCCCTCCCCCCCACGCTCTCTTAGTGCTAACTTGATCCTAATAGTTAGTATTAGAGTGATGTCTTTCTAATTTGGTTTAACACCCAAGAGAAATGACTTTTTTCAGCCTTCAAGAGGGCTTTTCTATTGAAAAACTAGAATGAGAGTTTTCTTGCTTTCTATGGATTTGAATTTATGGAATACTATCGAAAATGGTTTTAAAATGTCTTCTACTCTAATGAAAGAATGAAATGATTTGGAGAAAAAAATATTTTCTTTAAATGCTAGAGCTATGAATGCTCTATTTTGCCATTTGGATAAAACTAAATTCAATCAGGTTTCTACTTGCGAAACAGCTTTTGACATTTGGCGCATACTCAAAATCATACATGAAGGCACTAGTAGAGTTAAAGACTTTAAAATAAATATTTTGATGTATGATTTTGAGTTATTTCGAATGAAACCAAGTGAGACTATTGGAGAAATGTACACCCATTTTACGGGACTACTTGACAAATGTACACCCGTTTTATGGGACTACATGAAGGCATTACTTGACAAATATTTTTTGAATTTTGAACTCGTTAATAAAATATTGAGATCTATTCCATAGAGTTGGGACCCTAAACCCTAAAGTAACGGTCATTCAAGAGGCCAAGGATTTGAACTATTTCCCGATTGAAGAACTTATTGGGTCTTTAATGACCTATGAAATGAGTTATATGGCACATAATGAACATGATGAATATGATAATCACCTTTCAAAGAATATGAAGGATTTGACACTTTGAACAATAGAATTCCACTTGAATGATGACTCAAGTGATGATGATGATGACCTTGAACTTCTTGCAATAGAGCTTAAAAAGTTCTTAAAACAAGAATCAATAAGTAAAAATAAACTTTAAAAGAAAAAGCTACAAAAGAAGAAGAAACACTCAAGATGGCTTGGGACGAATCAAGTTCATCCCAAGATGAAATACAATCCAACAAAGGCGAGGTGGCAAACTACGCCTTAATGGCTTTCGTCGATGAGATAACCAAAATCCCTTACTTTACTTTGAAATTACTTGATGCATTTCATGAGTCATTTTTAAATTAACTTTAAAAAATTATATATAAATTATTTAAAAATATATATATACAAAAAATTGAGATCATGTTTTTCTTTTTCTAGCTAATTTTGAAAATGATAATGACAATTATAAGTTTTATGAAAAATATAACAAAATGTTAGATTTAAATCTAATGATTAATCCTATGTATGTTTTTTCTAAGAAAAAATAATGTGTATCTAAATTGAAGATTTTCGATTTTGATTGAAAATTCTTTCTGAAATCATGTTTGATGATTATGCTTAATGAGTTTATATTTTCAAATTATGTATGCCGATTATTGTGATTAATGGCTTATTGATCTTTGCTATAATGAAAGTTCTTTTTCTATTTTAAATGTTGATATATGTTTTTATTTGGCATAAATAAAAAAAGGCATACTTGTATGAAATAAATCACATGAATTGAAAGAACTACAAAGAGGAAAGCATTTTTTCTCAAAAAAATTTCTTTCTCTCTACTTTATCGATTTAAAAAAAAAAGATTAATAAATCTATTTATGTTATTTTATAAATCTCTAAAGTGATTTTGATGACTTAGATTTGTATGAGTTATTAATCCAAAATCACGATCTTGATTTCACGATATTTGATACTTAAGATCGTTCTATGAATTGAGATTTTTTTCTCTTATTGCTTTCTGCGATTTACTAAAGAGAATATCTTTTTTAAAATTCAAGATTTAATATTGTTTATACTAATTGATCTCCTAAGATTTCTTTTTGTTATTTACTAAAAAGGAGATTTTTCAAGATGAATCATTTACGAATTGATTTTCTTGATCTTTCATCTTTCATGTCATGATTTCCATATAATTTCCTTTGTATTTATGTTATGCTTAGAGCATTGATGTAAGAAAGAAATATATTGCACCATTAAAAATTCTTCTTTCTTATTTACAATGACAAAGGGTATAAAGGAAATCACTTGCATTTCGAGAGATCGATAAATCTCTTTATTTCATTATGAATCTCTTGAAAATAATGATTTGACGATTTGAATTTGAATGAGCTTTATCTTAATTTTTTGAGATTTACAACTTAAGATTTCTTATGCATGAATCGAGATATTATATTGTTTGATCTCCTATGTTTCTCTGTGCTATTTATAAAAGAAGATATTTGTTGAAATAAATCATGTCTTGTGGCATTCATGATTTGATATTAATATTTTTCATGTCATGATTTATTAATGATATTCTTTTGTATTCATAAATTGTATATCTCATCACCAAATTAATCTTTTTTTTGTGATGACTTGAACATTTACACCAATATGTTCTTCCCTTCTTCTTTCTTGTTTACAATGACAAAAGAGGGAAAGAAAATAGCTAGCAACTCAAGAGAACTAAATTCGCTAGCTTGAATGATAAACTTAGACATGTTAAATCTCCCAAATGCATAAATTCTTCTTATACATTTTTCAGATCATAATCTTGATTTCACGATTTTTGGACTTTAATTTTCTTTTTGAATCAAGATCGTTTCCTATCATTCCTTCTATATACAAAAGAAGAGATATGTCAAAAATCATGACTTCATCTTTCAATTTTTATGATTGGAATATTGATGAAAATTTGTTATTTATCTTTGTCATGCTTTGAAAATTGTTGTAAAGGGAAAAAGAATTACAAAATTGTATTCTTCCCTTATTTTTGACAATGACTAAGGGGGAGATAAAATTTACTAGCTTGCATGATGATATATATAAGTAGAAGCTAAAACTTGTTAGCTTGCACATTGCAAAAGAAAGAAAAACTTACTAGGAAATAAAATTGCTAACTTGCACTTCTCAAAAGCGAAGAAAGAACTTGTTATCTTGAACATCACCAAGAATTGTTAGCTTGCAATCTCAAGAGAAGCAAAAGTGCTATCTTGCCTATCTTAAGAAGCAAAATTTACAAACTTGCACAACATAAAATTGTTGCTAGCTTGTATGTTGTAAAATTTGCATGTTTCAAAATTTTGCTAGTTGCACTTCTTCTTTTTGTTGATGACAAAGAGGGAGAAGGTTTGCTATAAAAGGGGGGGTGAATTAAGAGGGGGGGTGAATTAGTGCAGCGGTACAATCACATCGGTTTCAAAAAATATTTTCGTACGCTGAAAACCGATTTCGGAAACTTAAAAGCATATGCGAGTGTAGGCATAGTAAAAGCACAGTAAAGAAGAGAAGTGGTTTGCTATAAAAGTAAATTGCTTAATGTAAAGGCAAACCATATTTTTATAGTAGTTCGGTCGTCGTGACCTACATCTACTCCACTAATTCCTCTTCCGTCGAGGCCACCGGAATCCACTATCGGTCTTCCTTCAATAGGTGAAGATCAACCACCTTTTATAGCTCTTTCTTCTTTTACCAAGTTTAGGAGATAACCCTTATACCCCCACTTACTCCTCTCTCAAACTATACTAACTTTTATATCTTTTGAGAGGAGTTCACACAAGATTACAGTAGCATTTCTTTTCTTTTTCACTCTTAATACTTGTGTATTTTAACCAGGGATGAGAGGGATATTTATAGGCTTCAAGTTGATTCAAACTTGGAGCCTAAAAAGGTCTCATCCCAGGTTTCCTAGGTACTAGCGGTACCACCGTCGTTACTGGGCGGTACTACCGTTGCTAATCTACAACTGGGTGGTACCACCACTGGCAACATTTACTGTTGGTGGTACCACCACCCCGATATCCAGGGACACTGTCTCCCAAGCAGTGCCATCGCAGGCTGGGCTTTCAACATCTTGGTTGAGCCTTGAATCTAGCCCAAACTAGCTTAACTTCAGGCCCAATTGGCCCATAACAAAGTTGATGGGATTACCTTCCAATCCTAACTCCAATTATGTGCTAACTACAAAATTTAAGGCATACAATAAGCTAAATAAGTCTGGTTTCTTTCGGTGAGTTTCTAGCGATCTTCCGGTGAACTTCCGATTATCTTTCGACAATGTACCGACGGACTCCTAGTAAGCTTTGGACTTCACGACGATATTTTTGGTGAGTTCTGACGAGCTTCTTTGGCAAGCTCTAGGACTTCTTGGTCAATTCTGGTAGAACTTCCGACAAACGTCCAGACTTCCAACGAACTCTCGAACTCCCAACAAAATCACGTTCTTGACTCCGGGACTTCATTTTGTTTTATACCTTGCTATCGTAGTTAATCCTGCACACATAAAAAACACACTTTGATCTAGACAATTATTACTAAGCATGAATCATGTTGTCCGGCGTGTCATTGGTCCATCGACGTTTCGTTTTTTAGCACATCGTCCTCTCTTGTGGCCTATTACCCAATCGGCCAGTTGACCTCCGCAACTTCGATATCCTTGGTGTAATATCCGCTCTTCTTGGCCTGATACCTGAATTCGCATCCCGAAGCCTTCTGCCGATACATCGATCGATCCTTCGGCGTGACGTCCAATCTTCTGACATGTTTTCCTTCGGCCCAACATGATTCTTCCTACTTTAATTGTCTCTCCTTGATCGAAGCATCCTACGTCACTCAAAACGCAGATCAAATCATAAATACTATCAATTGGTTTCATCATCAAAATACGAGATTCAACAATCTCCCCCTTTTTAATGATGATAACCAATTGATGATGGAGTTAACCTTAACTCCCAGAATTTAAACAAAATCACTCTATCAATATACCATATTGATAGAACTCTTGGATTCAAAAATCCATGCAACATATTATCATAAACTTATGCATAACATCATCATACTTCTCCCCCTTTGTTATCAACAAAGAGGAGAAGTGCAACTATCAAGTGTTTAGAGATATAATGCCAAACATTGCATTTATCATCATGCAATTTATAAGCTAGAAAATTTAGCAAGTGTTACATCGTATTTAGAACATGCAAGCTAGTAGATATTATATCACTTTACAACATGCATAATCACCAAATCATCATTAATTTTAAATATGTGCATGATTGCAAATTTTGTAAGTTTGTATTTTTGCTTCTTAAGATAGGCAAGCTAGTGATGTTCAAGATAGCAAGCTCTTTCTTCTATTTTGAGAAGTGTCATTTTTGCTTCCTTTGCAAAGTGCAAGCTAGCAAAATTTTACATTATTTTACAACATGCAAGCTAGCAATTTGGCAAGTGTTACTTCTCTTTAAAGTATGAAGGCTAGTAAGTTTTTGAAAAATAATGCAAGATAACAAGCTAGCTTGATACAATGTTTTACATGAAGCAAGCTAACAAGTTTTACATCTTTTTACGATATGTACTTTTGTAATTTTTGCTTCTCTTTAGATGTGCAAGCAAGAAAGCAAGTTTTTCTCCTTACAATTTGTAAGCTAGCAAATTTTACACATATGAAAGATGGCAAGATTTTTGCATCTTTTGAGATGAGCAAGTTTTTTGCTTATTTTTGAAATATGCAAGCTAGCTAGCAAGCTAGCAAAATTTGCTCCCCCTATGTCATTGTCGAATAGAGGGGAAGAATACAATGTTTTAATTCTTTTCCCTTTTTCTCAATCTTCACATCGTGACAAAGGTAAAGTATCAACCTTATTTCAATATGATTGTGCATCATTATAGTTTCAATTTACAACATGCACAATTTTAAAACTTTATATATCATCCTTACTCTATGCATTATACTAAAAATAAATCAATCATCATATCATACATGATACTTATAAGCTAGCAAATTTATATCATTTTAGAGCATCAAAACAATATCATGAGTATTTCATGCATTCATATCATCACATGAAGAATATCAAGAAGAATTAGGTGATGAGATATAATTCAAGAATACAAGGAATTATACAAAGACAAAAAAATCATATCATGAAATATGATATCATGTGAATACCAAAAGACATAATTCATTTTGACAAATCTCCTCTTAAATATTCAAAGAGAAATCTTAGGAGATCAAATAATAAAAGATATTCAAATGAAATTTTAATTCATGAATTTTTAAAAAGATATTCAAATGAAATTTTTGTTAGGAATGAGTCAGCACTAGGTGGGGGGTGGGGTGGTGGGGAGGGGTGAATTAATGCAGCGGTAAAAACGTCAGTTCTAAAATATGTTTCATACAATAAAAACCAAACTTGGAAGCCAACTTGAAATTCAATGCTTGTTCATAAGCGTAGGCACAGTAAAAGCACAGTAAGGAGGAAAGGCAGTTTTCTATAAAAGAAAATTACAACAAGGAAAATGCAAACTAGATTTTATAGTGGTTCGGTCGTCGTGACCTATATCCACTCCGTCGATTCCTCTTCCGTCGAGGCCACTAGCATTCACTATCGATCTTCCTTTAATAGGCAAAGATCAACCTCCTTCTTACACCCCTCCTCTCCTTTTCGCAGGTTTAGGAGACAACCTTTAAAAGCACTCACTCCTCCTAAACATAATTCTAAACTTAGATTAGAGGAGGTGATTTCTCAAGTGATTACAATAGCATTTTCTCACT
This sequence comes from Musa acuminata AAA Group, assembly GCF_036884655.1. Taxonomy (NCBI): domain Eukaryota; kingdom Viridiplantae; phylum Streptophyta; class Magnoliopsida; order Zingiberales; family Musaceae; genus Musa; species Musa acuminata. The sequence goes on from NC_088335.1 coordinate 23,019,640, forward strand.
TTAAAACTCTCTATGCTTGTGTTCTTTAACCAGGGATGAGAGGGGTATTTATAGGCTTCAATTTGATTCAAACTTAGAGCCTAAAAATATCTCATCCCGGGTTTCCTAGGTACGGGCGGTACCACCGCCTATGCTGGGTGGTACCACCGCTAGTGTCAGACTAACATTGTGTGGTACCACCGCTTGGCACCCTGCCACTAGGCAGTACCACCACCTAGATTTCCTAGGGTGCAGTTCCCTAGGTAGTGCCACCGTCGGCCAGGCTTTCAGCATCCTGATTGGGCCTTGAATCTAGCCCAAACTAGCCCAACATCAGGCCTAGTTGGCCCCTAACAGAGTTGATGGGATTTCCTCTCAATCCCAACTCTAATTATATGCTAACTATGATTATTAAGACATATTCTAAGCAAGATAAATCTGATTTCTTCCGGCGAGCTTCCGGTGAACTTCCAACGATCTCTCGGCAATGTTCCGACGGACTCCTGGCAAACTCCTAGACTTCACGATGATCTTCTTGGCGAGTTCCAATGAGCTTCTTTAGCAAGCTCCTGGACTTCTTGGTTGGTTCTGATAGAACTTTCGATAAACGTCCGGACTTCCGACGAACTCTCGAACTCCCAACAAAATTGCATTCTCGACTCCGGAACTTCATTTTGCTTTATGCCTTGCTATCGTACTTAATCATGCATGCATAAAAACATACTTTGATTTAGACAATTATTACTAACCATGAATCATGTCGTCCGGCATATCATTGGTCCATCGACGCTTCGTTCGATTATTTGGCGTATCATCCTCTCTTATGGCCTATTGCCCAATCGGCCAGTTGACCTTTGCAACTCCGATATCCTTGGCGCAATATCCGCTCTTCTTAGCCCGATGCCCGAAACCGTGGCCCGAAGCCTTCTCTCGATATGTCAACCGATCCTTCGGCGTGACGTCCAATCTTCCATCATGTTTCTCCGGCCCAACATGATTTTTCTTGCTTTAAATGTCTCTCCCTAGTCGAAGCATCCTACGTCACTCAAAACGCAGATCAAATTATAAACACTTATCAATTGGTTTCATCATCAAAATACGAGATTCAACAATCTCCTCCTTTTTTATGATGACAACCAATTGATGACGGAGTTAACCTTAACTCCCCCCATCAATTTGCCATATTGATAGAATCTTGAATTCAAGCTAAATCCAAGTCATTGCAAATTTCATCATGTATATTTGCAACACGTCATCATGCATAACATGATCATACTTCTCCCCCTTTGTCATCAACAAAAAGGAGAAGTGTAATTTTCAAGTGTTTAAGATATAATAGTTTAAACCATTGCATAATAAACATGATATCAAGTTTAATCATTATGCGAGCTAGCAAATTTAGCAAGTGCCACATCATGTAAGCTATCAAGTTTTAGATATGCAAGGTAGTAAGATAGCATGTTCTACAACATACCAGCTAGCAAAATTTCGAAAGCAAATGCAATATAGCTTTCTTATTGAAGTGTGCAAGCTAGCGATTCTTGCTTCCTTTTGCAATGTGCAAGTTGCAAGTTTTGCTTCTTGAGATAGGCAAGATAGTGATGTTCAAAATAGCAAGCTTTTTCTTCTTATTTGAGAAGTGCCATTTTTGCTTCCTTTGCAAAGTGTAAGCTAGCAAAATTTTACATTATTTTACAATATACAAGCTAGCAATTTGATAAGTGTTACTTCTCTTTGAAGTATGAAGGCTAGCAAGTTTTTAAAAAATAATGCAATGTAAAAAGTTTTGCATTATGCATGCTAGTGAGTTTTTTGAAAACCTTTTGATATATGCAAGATAGCATGTTTTGTATCTTCTTGACTTGTGCAAGCTAGCTATCTCCCCCTTTGTCATTGTCAAAAAGAAGGGAAGAATACAATTTTGTATCTCTTTTTTCCTTTACAATAATTTTCAAATCATGACAAAGGATGAATGAAAAATCAAGTTATGAATGTCAAAATTGTTAGGATCAAGAGCACTAAGAGGAGAGGGGGTGAATTAGTGCAGCGGAAATCTTTCACTATTAAAATCGAAAGCTGCGTTCGTTTGATAAAAATGATTTCGATGTAAAAGCCGATTCTAAGATTACTTTAACTTAAGATTAAGCGAGATGACGTTAAAGTAAATCTACGAAGGAAGTTTGCAGTTTATGATAAAAATCAGAATGCAAGCGCAAACTGAAATACGTCGTTCGTACGATAAAACCGGTTTACATCTAAATGCCAATTTTGAGGATACTGAACTTTGAGATACGTTTTATAAATGCGCAGAAGGCAGTTTGCAGTTATGATTGAAATCAAAATGTAAACATAAACTGAAATGTAATGATCGTACGAAAAAGTCGATTTACGTCTAAACGCATATTCGGAAAGTTCTGAACTTAGAAACTCGTTCGTAAAAGTGCAGAAGGCAGTAGCTATTTAGGAGGTTTGCAGTAAAGATAAAATGCTCAAAGTAAATACAAACCGAGATTTAGAGTGGTTCGGTCAATCTTGACCTACTCCACTTTTGGCTTCTTCCACCGACGAGGTCACCGACGTCAACTAGATGCCTTCCTTCAATAGGCGAAGGCCAACCACCCTTTTACAGTTTCACTCTTTTTGACGGGCTTAGGAGACAACCCTTACAAAAATTTTCTCTCCTCTCTTTACAACTCAAAACTTTGAAGAACAGAGGGAGGAGAACTTTTGGCCTTTTCAACAATTTTGAGTTCTAAGAATCACAGAAAAAGATCAAGATTTCAAGTGTAAGTTGTTCTCTTTTAGTGCTGAATGGGTGGGGTATTTATAGGCCCCAACCCAGTTCAAATTTGGAGCTAAAAACTATCAATTCCCGGAATTCCGGGATCAGGCGGTTGCACCTCCTGACTGGGGCGGTTGCACCGCCTGGTAGAGCTCGAAGACTGAGCCTCTGGGCGGTGCCACCTCTGTCAAGGGCGGTTGCACCTCTTTGCCAGAGCTCGAAGACCGAGCTCAAGCGGTTGCACCTCCTAATTGGGGTGGTTGCACCGCCTGCCAGAGCTCGAAGACCGAGCTCAGGCGGTGCTACCTCCTGTCAGGGGAGGTTGCACCACCCAGTCTCGCTCGGAGACTGAGCCCAGGCGGTGCTACCTCCTGGCTGGGGCGGTTGCACCACCCAGTCTTCCTGGGAGACTTAGCCCAGGCAGTGCTACCTCCTGGCTTGGGCGGTTGCACCTCCCATAGCAATGAGGGTCCGAATGGGTAGATCCATTCGGCCCAATTTGGGTTTTTCAGGGGCCCAATTGCCCCAAGATTAAGCTAATGGGATCACCTCTCATTTTCAATTTAATCATTGTGCTAACTACGATAAATCCTAAGACAATTTCTGCAGCTTGCTCCGGTGCGTCAATCGCTTCTTCCGGCGAGTTTCCGGCGAACTTCCGTCGATCATCCGATGAACCCTCAGTGATGCTCCTGCGGACTTCCGGCAAACTCCTGGACTTGCGACGATCCACTTGGTGAGTTCCGACAAGCTTCTTTTGGCAAGCTTATGGACTTCTCAGATTTGTTCCCGCAAAACCTCCGACGACTGTCCGAACTTTCGTCGAACTCTCGAACTCCCAACGTGATCATTATTTTGACTCCGGCGCAACTCCTGCTGCATGTCTAACTTTCATCGTAGTTAATCCTGCACACTTATCTCAACACATAGATTAGACAACAAATAACAATTGACTTCATCATCAAAATCTGAGATTCAACAATCTCCCCCTTTTTGATGATGACAATCAATTGATAATGGAGTTAACCTTAACTCCCCCTATCTATATGCCATACTTAAGATAAGTCATTCTTGAATTCAAAACCTTAAGAATTCAAGAGACATATTGATAAGTTAAAATCATTTGAACTTATCAATATTCCCATCATGATTCCTATCATGATGTATCTCTCTGAAGATGATGTCAAGGCTTGACATTCATTTTCAAATTTTAAATTACAAGTTTGAATGATGGTAATAGTAACAATTCATCATATTGTAAGATATCAGCATGTAAAACTGTGAAGTAAGATTTTGATATCATTACATGATGTACACATTTCAAGTACACATTTCAAATATTTTAGCAAGTATTGCATTTCATCACACGGTAAGATATCAACTCGTAAAATTACGATGCAAGTTTTTTGTTTGATATCTTGACACGATATAAGGCATAATGCAAATCATAGCATTTATTCATATATCTCTTGGTGATGCAAGCATGGCATAATTATAGCATCATTGTTTATAGCATCAATTCATATATTTCTCCCCCTTTATCATCAACAAAAAGCATGGTAGTTGTGATATCAGGAGAACAATACAAGTAAATTTTGAGTATATGTGTGATGATTGTTTCATGCCTTCACTTGATTCATGTTATTTCCAATAGTAAATGATAGGAAATTAATTGTTCAAGCACATAAAGGAAAACATGATATGTTGATTGCTTTGATTCATGCTATTTGTGAGTTTGCTTTGAGTCAAGATATGTGAAACAACTTTTTGTAAATAGAAATACTATCATCCATATTTCAAGATGGAATCATTTTATCAAATCCATTTCAGAAAAATATTTTTCATAAGAGTGTACGAGAAAATCTGATTTTTAGCATTCCAATTGTTAAGCGAATTCGAAAATGAAATTAACTCTTTCATGCATTTGGACAAAACTATGCTACAGATTTTCAAATACAATCAAAAGACAAAACATTTTTGTATTCAACACATGATTTCCAACATGTTATTTAGGCATGTAATGGTAGTCAAGTGATATGATCATTCAATAAAGTCCGAAAGATAATTTTAACTAGTTTATGTATTCGGACACATCAACATTCCTAATTCTCTTCTTATGAAATCAAATTGTTCTACACTTAGAGGTTTTGTAAAAATATCGGCTAGTTGATGTTTAGTGTCAATGAACTCTATGATTACATCATGATTAGTAACATGATCTCGTATAAAGTGATGTCTAATATCAATATGTTTTGTTCTTGAGTGTTGTATAGGATTCTTTGTTAAGCATATTGCACTTGTGTTATCACATTTAATAGGAATATTTTTAAAATGAACTTTATAATCTTCTAAAGTGTTTTTCATCCATACAAGTTGTGCACAGCATGCACTTGCTGCAATATATTCAGCTTCGGTTGTTGATAGTGCAACCGAGTTTTGTTTCTTAGATGACCAGGAAACAAGGGCATGTCCTAAAAATTGACATGTTCCTGATGTGCTTTTTCTATCTAGTCTATAGGCAGCAAAGTCTGCATCAGCATAAGCAATTAACTCAAGATTTTTTGATTTTGGGTACCATAATCCTAGATTTGTGGTACCATTAAGATATCTAAGTATTCTTTTAACTGCTTTGAGATGAGATATCTTAGGGTTTGATTGAAATCTAGCACAAAGTCCTACACTGAACATGATGTCTGGTCTAGTTGCAGTAAGGTAAAGTAAACTTTCTATCATACCCCTATAAGTTTTTTGATCGAAACTTTCTCCACTTTCATCAATTTCTAACTTAGTGGAGGTGCTCATAGGAGTGTCAATAGCTTTTGAGTTATTCATATTAAACTTTTTTAGTAAATTCATAGCATATTTAGTTTGACTAATAAAGATGCCATTGCTTAGTTGTTTGATTTGTAAACCTAAGAAGAATGTTAACTCTCCCATTAAACTCATTTTAAATTCAAGACTTATAGTTTTAGCAAAAGATTCACAAAGAGATTCATTCGTAGAACCAAAGATAATATCATCAACATAAATCTGAACAATGAGAAAATTATTTTCAAAATTCTTGATGAATAATGTAGTATCAACCTTGCCTTTTATGAAATTATTTTCAATAAGAAAAGAACTAAGTCTCTCATACCAAGCCCTCGGAGCTTGTTTTAAACCATAGAGAGCTTTAGTTAATCTAAACACATGATTAGGGAGGCTATTATTTTCAAATCCAGGAGGTTGTTCAACATAGACTTCTTCAGAAATAAAACCATTAAGAAAAGCGCTTTTAACATCCATTTGAAACAGCTTAAAATTATTACTATTAGCGTAGGCAAGGAGCATCCTTATGGCTTCTAATCAAGCCACAGGAGCGAAGGTTTCTTCGTAATCGATACCTTCTTCTTGGTTGAAACCTTTGGCCACTAGTCTAGCCTTGTTTCTAACCACGATACCATTTTCATCTTGCTTGTTTCTAAAGACCCATTTAGTACCAATAACTAAATGGTCATTTGGCCTAGGAACAAGCTTCCACACCTCATTTCTCTCAAATTGATTTAATTCATCTTGCATTGCGATAATCCATGAATCATCTTTCATGGCTTCGTCAACGCATTTGGGTTCAATTTGGGAGAGAAAAGCGGTGTTGGCACAAAAATTTTTAAGAGAGGATCGTGTTTGAACCCCCTTTGATGTGTCTCCTAAGATTAGCTCCTTAGGATGAGCATCTACATACTTCCAATCCTTGGGTAAGGATGTTTCGGAAGTGGATGCATTCAAGTTGCTAGTTGGAGACGGGGTTTCATTTAAATTCAAGGAATCAAAATTAACATCATCATCAAAATCGTTTTTCTTGATTTCGGAAATCTCATTGAAAACAACATGAATGGATTCTTCAATAATTAATGTTCTTTTATTGAAGATATGAAAAGCTTTAGAAACCGAAGAATAACCAAGAAAGATTCCTTCATCGGATTTAGCATCAAATTTTTCTAAGTTATCTTTTTCATTCAAGATAAAGCATTTACACCCAAAGAGTTTAAAATATGAAACATTGGGTTTTTTGTTGTTCCATAACTCACAAGGAGTTTTGGTGAGTAAGGGTCTAACTAGAACTCTATTCAAAATATAGCATGCAGTGTTTACGGCTTCGGCCCAAAAATATTTGGGTAGGTTATGTTCATTCAACATGGTTCTTGCCATTTCTTGTAAATTTCGATTTTTTCTTTCTACTACTCCATTTTGTTGAGGATTTCTTGGAGTAGAGAAATTATGGTTGTGTCCATTGAGTTCACAGAATTCTTGGAAATCATGGTTTTGAAATTCTCCACCATTATCACTTCTAATTGACGAAATCATAGAACCCTTCTCGTTTTGAACAAGTTTACAAAACTTGGTAAAAGATCTAAAGCATTCATTTTTCTGTTTTAAGAAGTAAGTCCATGTGTATCTACTATAGTCATCCACAATGACGAAGGTGTATTTGCTACCTCCTAGGCTTGATGTAGAGATTGGTCCGAACAAGTCCATATAGATCAATTGTTAGGGCCTAGAGGTGCTTATTTGATTCTTAGATTTGAAACTACCCTTAATTTGTTTACCTAATTGGCAAGCATCACATACATTATCTTTGATAAACTTGATATGAGGAATTCCTCTTACAAGATCTTTAGATGATATTTGAGTGATTAGTTTCATGCTAGCATGACCTAATCTTCTATGCCATAGCCAAGCATCCTCATTCAAAGCCGAAAAACACATTTCATTACACAAATCATTGATGTCAATAGTGTATATGTTATTTTGTTTTAATGCAATCATAGACATGTTTTTGTGTGGTTTTTCAATGATGCAAGCATTAGATTCGAATCTAACAATGTATCATTTATCACATAATTGACTAATGCTCAAGAGGTTATGTTTTAAACCATCAACTAACAAAACATCTTCAATAAAGAAGTTGGATTTGTTACCTATGGTTCCTTTGCCAATGATTTTACCTTTGTTGTTGTCTCCGAAGGTGACATAGCCTTCGTCTATGCTAGTGAGCTTAGAGAATTGAGATGGATCTCCGGTCATATGCCTTGAGCATCCACTATCAAGGTACCATCTCTTGCTCCTAGCTTGCAATGGTATGTGTTTCTACAAGAAAAGATGATTTTTAGGTACCCATTTGCTTTTGAGTGCCTCAAAGATAGATCTATATTGTTTATCATGTTGCATAGAGTTTATCATGGTTCCTTTAGGGACCCAAATTAATTTATTCAGACTAATCTTCTTGAATGGACAATAATGTGTTTTGTGTCCAAGTTTGCAACAAAAGTTGCATTTTCTTTGGTGTCGAACATGTAAGATGGGGCCTTTTATGAAGGTGGTTGGATTTTGGTGAGGACTTCTCACAAATCCAATTCCACTTCTTTTGGGAATATGACCCTTGTTTACAAGGATCATGTTTAATGACTTGCTACCAACCTCGAATTTCTTCAAGGTGTCCTTAAGTAGCAAGTTTTCCTTTTGGAGAGTTTCTAGATCATGTCATTTTATGCATGAGCTTAAACTATCATGATATTCAGCTTTTAACTTATTGAAATTACAAATAAGACTATCATGCTCCTTTTTTAGCAATTTGTATTTTCTACTAATTGTCTTACATTCATCAAATAATTCATGGAAAGCATTTAATAATTCATGATAAGGTAAATCTGCATCAATTAAATCCGTTACCTCTTCTCCGATGGCCATTAGGGCATAATGAGCAACTTGCTCAGTGTTAGACTCCTCTTCTTCGGATGCGCTCGAATCATCCCATGTTGCTTTGAGCGCCTTCTTCTTTGGTGTTCTCTTTTTGACTTGGGGACAATCACTCTTGTAGTGTCCCGGCTTTTTGCACTCATAGCAAATGACTTGGTCCTTTTTGGGTTCAATTTTATTTTTTGTGTCATTTTTAAACTTGTTTCTTTTAATGAATTTTTTAAATTTTCTTGTTAGAAGTGCTAAGTCATTGTCACAGTCCTCATCACTTGAGTTTTCTCTCAAATGGTCTTCTGAAGTTCTAAGTGTCATATCCTTCCTGTTCTTTGGAAGGATGTCTTCTTGCTCTTCATGAGCTTTGCAAGTCATCTCGTAGGTCATTAATGACCCAATTAGTTCTTCAAGAGGGAAGTTGTTTAGATCTTTCGCCTCTTGAATAGCAGTGACTTTAGGATCCCAACTTTTAGGATGGGATTTTAGAATCTTATTTACGAGCTCAAAATCCGAAAAACTTTTTCCGAGTCCTTTTAGACCGTTGACGACATCCGTGAAACGGGTAAACATGTCGCCAATAGTCTCACTCGGTTTCATCCGGAAAAGTTCAAAAGAGTGTAGCAAAAGATTGATTTTTGACTCTTTCACTCTACTTGTGCCTTCATGAGTCACTTCGAGTGTGTGCCAAATATCAAATGCGGTTTCACAAATCGAAACACGATTAAACTCGTTTTTATCAAGTGCACAAAATAAGGCATTCATAGCCTTTGCATTAAGAGCGAAAGCCTTCTTCTCCAAATCATTCCAATCGATCATTGGAAGAGAAGACTTCGAAAAACCATTTTCGACAAGATTCCAAAGTTCAAAATCCATAGAAATAAGAAAGATCCTCATTCGGGTCTTCCAATAGGTGTAGTCCATCCCATTGAATATGGGTGGACGTGTAATAGAATGGCCCTCTTGGTTTCCGGCGTAAGCCATCTCTCTTGGGTTTTAATCCGTTTGAGAGTTAACCCCGCTCTGATACCAATTGTTAGGATCAAGAGCACTAAGAGGGGGGGGGGGGGGTGAATTAGTGCAGCGGAAATCTTTCACTATTAAAATTGAAAGCTGCGTTTGTTTGATAAAAACGATTTCGATGTAAAAGCCGATTCTAAGATTACTTTAACTTAAGATTAAGCGAGATGATGTTAAAGTAAATCTACGAAGGCAGTTTGCAGTTTATGATAAAAATCAGAATGCAAGCGCAAACTGAAATGCGACGTTCGTTCGATAAAACCGGTTTACGTCTAAATGCCAATTTTGAGGATACTAAACTTTGAGATACGTTTTATAAATGCGCAGAAGGCAGTTTAAAGTTATGATTGAAATCAAAACGTAAATGTAAACTGAAATGTAATGATCGTACGAAAAAGCCGATTTACGTCTAAACGCAGATTCGGAAAGTTCTGAACTTAGAAACTCATTCGTAAAAGTGCAGAAGGCAGTAGCTATTTAGGAGGTTTGCAATAAAGATAAAATGCTCAAATTAAATGCAAACCGTGATTTAGAGTGGTTCGGTCAATCTTGACCTACTCCACTTTTGGCTTCCTCCACCGACGAGGTCACCGACGTCAACTAGAGGCCTTCCTTCAATAGGCGAAGGTCAACCACCCTTTTATAGTTTCACTCCTTTTGACGGGCTTAGGAGACAACCCTTACAGAAATTTTCTCTCCTCTCTTTACAACTCAAAACTTTGAAGAACAGAGGGAGGCGAACTTTTGGCCTTTTCAACAATTTTGAGCTCTAAGAATCACAGAAAAGATCAAGATTTTGAGTGTAAGTTGTTCTCTTTCAGTGCTGAATGGGTGGGGTATTTATAGGCCCCAA